>NC_090814.1:119202601-119513522 GCF_000390325.3 Nicotiana tomentosiformis
TCGAGAAAAACACTGATAAGAAAGGATGAAGAAGTAAAAACAACGAACATAAATTAAAGACGGTCGTACTTATGTTTCATATTCCATTTCTCAGGAAATGGCATGCTCTCAGCCAGGATTAGGTTCGTGGTCCTCACCCGAACAAACCGGCCCATCCAACCCCGATCTGTGTCTTCATCTATACTCGAGATAAGAGCCATGATGGCCCGGCGTTGAAGCTTTATTATCCCACCTCGATAGAGTCGAAGGCTATATAATCTTATTAGGTGGTCAAGGGTGAATTGAAGCCTCTCGATTTTGCTCACGAAGAAACGGAGCAGTATCACGATCCTCCAGAAAGAGGGGTGAATTTGGTCGAGGGTCACCTGGTATTTCTTGCAGAAGTCTACGATGATCGGATCGAGGGGACCCAGTATGAGAGAATAAGTGTAAATACTCAGGAACCCTTACACGTGGGTGGTGATAGCTTCTTCTGGTGTCGGTATCACAACCTCTTTGTTTTCCCAGTTGTAATCTTTATTCACCTAGTTGAGGAGGCTTTTGGATATCGAGCATATATATCTCGACATCGGCTCGCATCGACCAGGAACCGATGAGGGTTTCTCGACCTTAAAGTCGGAATCTATGACACGCTCCCCGGGAATAAGTTCTTTAGGGCGTGGCTCCACCACTGGTTTCTCGTCGGCCGACCGAGATAAGGAAGCAACCTCTTTCTGCGGAACAGTTTTAGATGTTTTGTCCACTTAGTTTTTGTGGGCAAAGAAGAATGGAGACTGAAGTATTTGGTGTTTTTGGAAAAACAAGCAAAGAAACTCAAAGATCTGAAGATAGAAAGTTTTGAAGAAGGCAAAGAACTATGGAGATTGGAATGAAAAAGATTTGAAAGTAAAGTTTGAAATAATGAAGAAGGGGGCTATTTATCGGTTTCACAACGACGGTTCAAAACTGGTAGTGGCCGACCATCGACTGACGCGCATTAAATACCTGGGAAACTGTACCGACGAGATATTTTAGTCACTTCTACTGCTTATGTCACGACGATTACGTCATGATCGAAGGCTCAAATCGTTTCTTGTCATTACTCTACAAAACGAGGGGACTATCTGTATATGGTCAAAATCGGTGCCAGATTTTGTATGGTTAATCAAGACCGGGGTGGTCTCATAGTCGCATCCTTTCCGAGACCTACAAAAGGGGAAAGTAAGTAAACTCATGTTTGAAAAAATGCTTGAACAATAGGCAAATCGGTAAACCAGGAAGAAGGCTTACCATGAGTACGAGCCTCCCACCGGCCCTTTGACAAATCGCGCCATGCGCGCTCGGCGTATGTTGACGTCGAAACCAGGCTCCTAACCCAGTTCTCGAGGTGGGGAACTGCACCCGGCATCCAAGCAACGACTGCATCGAGAAAAACACTGATAAGAAAGGATGAAGAAGTAAAAATAATGAACAGAAATTAAAGACAGTCGTACTTATGTTTCATATTCCATTTCTCAGGAAATGGCATGCTCTCAGCCGGGATTAGGTTCGTGGTCCTCACCCGAACGAACCGGCCCATCCAACCCCGATCTGTGTCTTCATCTATACTCAAGATAAGAGCCATGATGGCCCGGCGTTGAAGCTTTATTATCCCACCTCGATAGAGTCGAAGGCTATATAATCTTATTAGGTGGTCAAGGGTGAATTGAAGCCTCTCGATTTTGCTCACGAAGAAACGGAGCAGTATCACGATCCTCCAGAAAGAGGGGTGAATTTGGTCGAGGGTCACCTGGTATTTCTTGCAGAAGTCTACGATGATCGGATCGAGGGGACCCAGTATGAGAGAATAAGTGTAAATACTCAGGAACCCTTACACGTGGGTGGTGATAGCTTCTTCTGGTGTCGGTATCACAACCTCTTTGTTTTCCCAGTTGTAATCTTTATTCACCTAGTTGAGGAGGCTTTTGGATATCGAGCATATATATCTCGACATCGGCTCGCATCGACCAGGAACCGATGAGGGTTTCTCGACCTTAAAGTCGGAATCTATGACACGCTCCCCGGGAATAAGTTCTTTAGGGCGTGGCTCCACCACTGGTTTCTCGTCGGCCGACCGAGATAAGGAAGCAACCTCTTTCTGCGGAACAGTTTTAGATGTTTTGTCCACTTAGTTTTTGTGGGCAAAGAAGAATGGAGACTGAAGTATTTGGTGTTTTTGGAAAAACAAGCAAAGAAACTCAAAGATCTGAAGATAGAAAGTTTTGAAGAAGGCAAAGAACTATGGAGATTGGAATGAAAAAGATTTGAAAGTAAAGTTTGAAATAATGAAGAAGGGGGCTATTTATCGGTTTCACAACGACGGTTCAAAACTGGTAGTGGCCGATCGTCGACTGACACACATTAAATACTTGGAAAACTGTACCGACGAGATGTTTTAGTCACTTCTACTGCTTATGTCAAGACGATTACGTCATGATCGAAGGCTCAAATCGTTTCTTGTCATTACTCTACAAAACGAGGGGACTATCTGTATATGGTCAAAATCGGTGCTAGATTTTGTATGGTTAATCGAGACCGGGGTGGCAGACCTAGGTTCAATCCCAAATTATATTAGATCGTTACATGAATAAATATTGCCTAGCTCGTGATTCAGGGATCGATTGAGATCGAGACCAGCTAAGGTCGAGACCGAGAAGGATAGAGGACTAGCGAGATCGAAGGAAGCTTGCTCAGTCGAATAACAGAAAGCCGAAGAAATCGTGACCGGGCGAGGATTGTGGCGGAGATCTCGGCATGTATCAAGTCAAGACTGGTTGATTAGCCAATTAGGAGATTTCCTTCTGTATTTAGAATTGTACCATATGTAGAGCTCCTCTACTATATAAAGGGGGTTCTAATCATTTTGTAAGGACACATTCACGCATAACAAAGCAATATATTATGTTTTCTCTCTTAAGCTCTCTTATGCACTTGTTCAGTTCTTGCTTTTCAATAATATACTTAGTTGGTTCGAGGGCGACCCAGCTCGAGGGACAAAGTTGCGCGTTACATTGGTTTGCTTCATTTTACAGTTAATTTTTAACTTCAATTCTCATATATCTCAGTTTGTGCCAAGTGAAATCACATATCCTTAAAACCACTTACAAATTTAATTGTTATCCGATTTTAAGGATAAACAAATATAATCCACAAGTCAAATTAATCAGCTAACTTTAATTTTGCCCAATTACGGGGATACCAATTATGGAGGGAGCAGTACAATTATCTTCACTGAAATGCGAGTTATAGCTTCTTTTTAAGTTGTATCCTTTTTTTTAGCAGCACTTGATTATTAATACGCTTATTTATTAACTCAATCCATTTTAATCCATTCAAATTCGATCCATCTAAAAAGTTGTGTTGATTAGTGCTAAACGTGCGGTCCAAATTGACCCATGAAAATAAATCTATTACTAGTATTTTTGGTAATTAAACAAATATAAGTAACAAACAAACAAATTAAAATTTAGTACCTATTATTTAATTCATTTTGACCCAGTTCATCTCCAACCAAGTAACCTTTTACCCGCCCATTTTGACCCCTCCAAATTCAATTGAACCTATCCATTTGACACCCATTTATGCCTAATTTGTGGAATCTAAAGTAATCCCACTTTTAGCTAGCTAAGCCTAAACCCAAGATTATTCATTAGACAATGCAATAATGCTAGGATGTTCAGGCAGTTCGGATTGAATATGAAAATTTTGATTTGGATATTCAGTTTTCGGATAAAATAAATGACAATCCAAATCCAATCCAAATAAGCTCGGATTGGATCAGATTTTTTAAGTTCGATTTTGGATTAATCGATTTGGATATTTCGGATTTTCGGTTTTGAGGCTATAAATTTAGAGGTTTCTTCTTCTTTAAAATAAACACCTAAATAAAGTATTCATGTTAAATTACCTAAAAAATTCTTGTTTCTCACTGCATTCATCCAAATAAAGTATTCAAGTAATGAAATCATTATAAAAAAAATACAATATAGACATTAATAAGGTCGACAGAAAGTAGCAATAGTAAAACTATGTCCAAATAAAAAGTATTTCAATAGTAACTTAGTAATTAGTATTGAATATATGAGATAATGTCTAATGGGTAGGGGATTGGACTTATTACTATTAACACATGGATAATGGACTAAAAATAAAATATAAAAATCTCAGATTTTCGGATATCCACAAATCTGAAGAACCAAATTCAATATCCAAAATGTTTAAAAACTAAACCGAAATTCAATCCATAATTCGAAAATTCAAACCAAAAATTCAAAAAATTCGAATTTCGGTTTGGATATCGGGTTTGCCCAAACTGTGACCATCTCTAAATGCTATTACTATTAATTAGTTTAGAGTAAATTTTATTGATGGTCATTCAACTTTGTGTTCGTTACCCAAAAGTCACTTTTCCTTTTTTTGTTGCGTAAAAATCATTCAACTTTGTGTTCATTACTCAAAAGTCATTTTTCTTTCTTTTGTTACACAAAATTATTTTACTTTGCTCTAATTATCACAAAAATCACCTTGGCAAGATTTTATAATATTTTTACTTGAAAAGTCTATTATACCCTTGATATTATATAAATCCTCCTATTTATGTAATATCTTATATATTATATACTATATAATATATTTTTACCTAGGTATTTTATTTATAATTAAAATAACTTAATATTATTTTATTTATTATTTTTATATTATATTCGTACATTTAATTTTTTCTTAACGTTAATTTTCAAGATATATTGGTAGCGTTATTAAATTTGTCAGTAACTTTACTATGAACAAATCTCAAGTCAACGTTCTTAACTATGCCTAATGAAATATTTTTAATATGAATTATAAAATCAACGCTCATAGATTTATCAGTCAAGCCATATTCGTTAATTCAATAAATAAACTACCCACATTTAGTAAACTCACACATCATATTAACACTTTCAAATAAGTAATATCAACAGATAAAGCTTAAAATTTAATATTAAAGTCAAATACCTTTTTTAAAAACTTAAAAGTTTTACTGACTATAAAAATAATATAATATTATTTTAATTATAAATAAAATACTTAGATAAAAATATACT
Source organism: Nicotiana tomentosiformis (assembly GCF_000390325.3). Taxonomy (NCBI): domain Eukaryota; kingdom Viridiplantae; phylum Streptophyta; class Magnoliopsida; order Solanales; family Solanaceae; genus Nicotiana; species Nicotiana tomentosiformis. The sequence goes on from NC_090814.1 coordinate 119,207,704, forward strand.
ATATAATATATAATTTAAAATGTATTACATAAATGGGAGGATTTATAATGTCAAGGGCATAATAGACTTTTCAGGTAAAAGTTTTATAAAATCTTGTCAAAGTAATTATCATGATAAGTGGAGCATAGTGAAATAATTTTTGTGTAACAAAACAAAGAAAAGTAAATTTTAGGTAATGAACGCAAAGTTGAATGACTTTTATGTAACAAGAAAAAGAAAAGTGACTTTTGCGCAATGAACCCAAAGCTAAATGATCATCCATGAAATTTACTCAATGCAAATTGACGACTTCTATATCTAGGGTTCGAAATATGAGATTAGTAAATCTTCACTAGTTTGATCCCATAGATTACTATTTCTGGGGATCCTCTGGAAGAGATTATGTTAATATTCTTCATAATTAACTAAATATCTACCAAGAAATCCAAGTTTACGAAAAAATAGACTGGTTTTTTATCATAACTTCCAACCAAGAGGTTGTGAGTTCGAGTTACCTCAAGAGCAAGGTGGAGAGATCTTGGGGGAGGGAACCGAGGGTTTATCAGAAACAGTCTCTCTATCCCATGGTAGGGGTAAAATCTGCATACACACTACCCTCTTAGACCCCACTAATGGAATTATACTGGGTTGTTGTTGTTTGCTTTTTATCATGACTCATGACTCATCAGGCAGAAAAGACATGGAAACCTTTCAAGCTAGCAACCAAATCATCTTCGTTGGATTAATACAGACTACATCAAGATTCTGGTGAAGATTGGAGATTGACGTACTAATACCTAGTTTAGAATATTTTTACACTTCACTTCTCTTGTGATTCTGTATGTATCACTATCTACGGCTTTTTTATTTTTGGTTGTAAAATCATAATGTATAACGTTATATTAACGTGGTATATTTTTTCCATCCATTCAATTTAGAAACAAAAGAAAAAACCAAAGAACTGAAACATAAACAAAAAAAAATTGATAGTGACGATGAAGAAAAGCATTTTGCTCAGTTTTTCGATTTTCACCTTTTCCCATTTGTATGTTTTTCTATTGTTGGTTTAACTGGGAAAGTAAAATAGCTCCGACGTTTTAAATTGCAATAACAATGTACACTTTTATAGAATCTTTTTTTTTTCTATTCAAGTTGTAACAATTGTCATAAAATATTAAGTTAATGGTTTTAAAGAACTTGATCTACAGAATTTAAATGGGAAGCGCAAAAACACTCTGAGATAATAAAACGCTGAAACCGGATATCTGTAATTTTTTGTTTTAATTTCATACCGTTAAACAAACTTTAGTTTATTATGCTAGTGCATTGATCTTCATGTTTTTGCCACGTAAGCAGAAAATAAGAGAATAGTAATTCTTTTTTTTTGAAAAAAGAAGCTCTACATGATGTCAATTGTCTTCCTTTGAATTTTGATGGATGAAAAGTCCATATCTTCCTAGATATTTTGCTCAAAATGTGGACAAATATAGTAAAAGTTCCTTATGAGTTAACTAAGAAATTAAACTAAAATAAAAAGGGTTTGTGGAGGTAGGTCAGGACTTTATTTTAATTTGTCTGTGAAGAGAAGAATAAGGAGAAGGGATTGATGAATATTCCATTTCCTATATAAATGTAACACTTTTAATTTCCAAACCTAGTTTCCCATTTATTGAAAGGCAAAACAAGGGGAAATCGAAAGACTAAATAAATGTCGTACATCTTATAGCATATTTTATAAAAAAACAGAAAAAGTAGCAAAGACTTAATTCATTGGGGATTTATTTATGTTACTTATTCAAACAATCAATTGCCTATATTCCTTGCAAACAAGATTAAACAAGTGAACAACCCCACATCCAATATTTTATGAGAGATTGCAACTAATTTAAGTGTTCTATAAATATCTAATCAAGAAATGGTACACACTTGATAGCTAGCTATAGGTCGATAAGGATAAACCAGTCAAACCTCTCTATAACAACTTCGTTTGTTCTAAATATTTTGAATGTTATAGCGAATTGCTGTTATAGAAAACATATATTATAACTGAATATGAAATTTGGTTTCAAATATCAGATAATTTTATCTACCAACGCTTAGTTTGATATGAAGAAATCACTTTATACTTTTTATTTATGCTACAGTTTGGATCTTTGTTTCCAAATTTTTCACTCACTTCATTGATCACTACGTCGGAGTATCATCAACTCCTCTTAGTGAGATTTAAACCTTACACCTAACTAGTGTTGAATAAATGAGAATCTTCAATCTCTAACTTTTAAGTTTAGAATCAAGTCATTTTTTTCTTTTTAAATGATCTTTGGGACATAGGATTGAGTAAATCATGTGATATGCTTGGAACAAAATAAATTAATATAAATAGGTAAAATTAAAAATAAGATAGTGTAGTGGGTTCATGTCCCAGGCTACCACTTGAGAAGCTGGCAACGTGAAAGGCAAATTTTAGTGCAAGCTACATCCAGAGAAGCAGAACTGTATTCCAATAATGTAATCAGATGCTCAGCAGAAACACTCTTATGGAAAACCTTTTACAATATTTGTCATGAAAACTAAGTCTAAAATGTTTCCATCTTTTTTGTTTTTATTTTTTATTTTATTTTTAAAAAGAACAGAGATTCAAGATTGGTGGGTTAATGGGAGTGCCTAATTTCTGTTATCCAAAATTTCAGTTTCCATTTTTATTTTTATTTTTATGAAAGGTAACTCAGTCTCTTTCATTGAACAGTATACAGACAAACATTTTGACCGTGTTTTGGCACACCAACATTTAAGGACATAATACAATAATTACCAGGCAATAATGAAATAGCTAAATGGTTTAACTTTTCAATTAGCCAGTCATGAAAAGAAAAGATAAAGCAGTCAGCCATTTAATATTACCTAATTCATTAGTACTATACTATATTTCTATAAGAGTACACTGTTGTAGCAAGAAACCTTGCTTCATGCAAGTTGAAAGTTGAAACCTTTGTGAGACAATGAAGCAACTTTTGTCTAGTTTAATTTTTGGTGGACCAATTCTTCAATGGCATTTGATGTGGACAAAACTTCCCAATCAACAAAAGACCGTACACTATAAAACTTTTTTCAAGAATAAATAATGACAGAACGTAGCTCCCATTTTCTATTAAGGAAACCTGTTTTAGTTTCTCTACTTCTCAGAGGCATAGACAGCAGCATGTATATTCTATGATCAACCAAACAGTTCACAAGATCCTCCCCACTTGTATTTTCTAGGTTGCCCACCTCCATACATCCCTACATAAAATCAAAGTCATTTGCTAGAGTTCTTTGTGCAGTATAGGGGAATGAAGAATGATTCCTTACTATCAAACTTCATGTTCAAGCAATGGCTCAATAACAGAACAAGAAAATCCAACTTCTTTAGATTCACAGCCAAGTTTTCATTCAGTTCCTTCAGCCATATCACTATCTCATGATCAGAGTTCATCTCTTAGTCTTGGCACTCACCACCAATGCATAGCTACTCTTAAGGGACAGAATTCCTATACATCTTCCCTTGTACTTGCTGGGAAATTCCTTTTAACTGGCTCTTCTGATAAAGAAATTTGTATGTGGAAGCAAAAAACTCTAACTTCCACAATAGATGGTATAGTTGACACAGTTATAGCAGGGAAAGGTGCAGTGAAGTCCCTAGTAATTTTGGCTGATAAGGTCTTTAGTGCTCATCAAGATCACAAAATCCGAGCATGGAGAATAGAAAACCATAATTCAGATGCCCCTAATATTGTTCATATATCCACTCTCCCTTTACTTAGTGACAGAGCCCTGAAATTTATGATACCAAAAAACCATGTTCAAATCAGGCGTCACAAGAAATCTACATGGGTGCATCATGTTGACACAGTCTCAGCACTAGCCCTTTCGAACGATGAGTTGTTCCTCTACTCTGTTTCATGGGATCGAACACTTAAAATTTGGCAAACCACTGATTTTAAATGCTTGGAATCTATAGCAAATGCACATGATGACGCGATCAACGCTCTAGCAATATCACAAGAGGGGGATGTTTTTACAGGATCAGCTGATACGAAAATCAAGATTTGGAGAAAGGGCTTTGAAGAGAAAAAGCATTCACTGGTTTGTACACTAGAAAAACACAAATCTGGTGTAAATGCACTTGCAGTTGGGGAAAGCACTCATTCTGTTTTATATTCGGGTGCTTGTGATAAGTCAATATTAGTATGGGAGAAGAATGAAGGTGGCGACATGGTGTTGGTGGGTGCACTCAGGGGCCATAAAAAATCCATATTGTGTCTGGCTGTAGTGGCAGATTTGGTGTGCAGTGGTTCAGCTGATAAAACAGTGAGAGTGTGGAGAGGGATTGAGAGATGCTACACTTGTATTGCTGTTATTCAAGGACACAATGGACCAGTGAAGTGCCTGACTGTAACTAGTGATCAACAAATTCAATCTGATACAACCTCTTCTTATGTCCTCTATACTGCTAGTTTAGATGGTGAAACCAAGGTTTGGAAGATTTTTGTTCCAATTCTATAGAGGTTTTAATTCTCACTGTCGTTTGCCCCTTCTCTAAAGCAGTTGAAACACTCAATGATTCATCTCCTTGATCTTTCTCCTTTGTTCCAGACTTCCAGTGAGGGGCAAGATGCATAGTATTTGTTGGCTGATAGATTTCTCTGATGAACATGCACATGCACACGCTCCAGATTTGCCAGTTAAATAATTCTGTAAATTTTGTTCTGCACTTTAGATTGTTGGCAAATGACCAAACGAAGAAAATATCTACAAGATTTTACCTTTTTCTTCTAGTTGGTTCGCAGTGCAAGTTTATTCAATTGAAAAGGCTACCACTATGAAATGCTTATGCTTCCTAAACTGAACCCACTTAGGTTGATCTTCTCTATAAAGTAATCCCCCCCGAGTTTAAGTCCTATATTTTGTGATCTTTTCTTTTTATCTGTGAACCCAATTAAGCTTCACGAACTTGGCCTATTACAAACCGGAAATTCATCCTGTTTAACATTCTTTCGCACAGTTTACCTAGCACTAGCAGGGAACTGAGGGTAAAACTAAAGTCTACATATCCTAGTAAGATATAGTGCCGAAAGTTGGACAAAAGAGATCCTTTGGAATAAAGTAATGGTCCCTCCCTGCCTAATCACTTTTCTTTTTGGCCTAAATCTGCCGATGATTACCTTAGTATTAACTAGGAGTGTTAAGCTACCTGAGGAATTTTAGAATTTCGAGAGAGACCAAAGGTACATGGACCGTGCTATTTTAATAGGGTTTAATCAAATGTACGGCATAGACAGAGATATTCACGATTATGCTTTGACGTATCCAAACTAAAACGTGGCAAAACCTTGTATTAAGAAGTCTTTGGAACTCATTGAAACTCCCTCCCTCATTTCAATCCCCTCTTCCGTTTCCCTTAAACTACACGGCTGGTTAGGTAAAAAGCATTTTACCACAGTTTCAACCTTAATTATCTAATTGATGGGACATCCACAATCTTGCACTTCTTTCCGTTGCTGCTTAAAGAACCTATCTGCACAACCGTCAATCCCTATTTCAACCTACCTAGGATTGTATTCAGGAACAAACCATAAATTTTCTTCAGAGGCAACAAACAATTACCTATAGATAAAATTCTTAGTAAAGGACGGGCTAGTTTTCTTAATACAAGTTGGAAAGAATGTTGGGTAAAATTCATATAATGCTAACAATATCCAATCACAGTTTCGCATGCTCCACTAGGTGATGCAACCAAAATTCTAACAAGGTACACAGATCATATCCTTAGCCACGGTAGCACAATCCCGAATGATAAGTTATATGTCTTTTTGTATTTTGATGATCTAACAAACTTTATGATAAGAATCAGATCGGGAATCTGTTACACATACTCAACGTGTTCAAGAACAACAAATCTTTAAGTCTGCCACAAGTGCAAACAACTAGAGTCAAAGAGACGATAGAGGGAACAGATGGACATCAGTTCCCTTGCTGACAGTACAAGTCAATTCTCCACAACTGTAAAGTCGCTTACATTGTTTTCTCTGCACACGCGCAACAGTGCAAACAATGCAGTTGTCACTTTATGAAGCATGCCTTCTACTAGATAATTGCTTGCATCATCCAATTGACATCACTTGTATATTATCAACATGAAGCAAGAGGAAAACACACTTGAATAAGTCAAAAACGATTAGGCTTCTCTCTCAAGTGTGCTGCCATCTTGGAAGTAACTTCAAGGCTTCAAGAACGAAGAACAACTGAACAAAGGACCAGTTTCCAGCATTGTGTTATCATATGTCCTTATTGTGTTGTACCTTTATTAGAGTGATCTATTTGTAATTCCTACTTAGCTTAGCTAGAAGTATTATGTAGGAAACCATTTGTAAAATCATAAACCTTGTATTTGTATCTTGACTAGAATTAGTCGAGTAATGAGCTTTGTAATAGAGTTATTACAAGTGAGTGAGGAATTAAGAATTTAATTCTTAGGTTACAATAGTTTGTAGTCTGAAGTTTGCTCTGTAGTGAAATTGAAATCCTACGAGTGTAAGTCGTGGCCCGTGAGCTGAGAGTTTTCCACGTTAAACTCTGTTGTGTCATTTATTTATCTCTAATTGTGTTATATAGGAACTTTCTCTATACCGTTTAATGGACCTAAGTTTACATCAATTGGTATTAAGCTGAGACTTATTCAATTCTTCACACAATTACCGCAGTCACATGGATAAGGTAACCTACTGTGAAATATTCTGAATCCTGAGCAAATTAAACTGAAGCTATCTGCTTACACCACCAAAGAAAAAGCAGCAACGTTGTATGACATATTGAATCACCAACTGGAACGTGGCTGCCAATAAAGCCTTTGTTAGGCAAGACAATGATATTAACAGAAGTTGTAAATTCAAAACCGCAAGAAGACAAAATAATAAAAATAACTGTGGGGTTATAATATACATCTTAATGGATAGAAATGAAGCGAAATCTGTGTGAGGTAAGCAAAAAGTCAAGGGAACTAATAGTGTTGTTTCCAGCCATCTTTGATTACAGTGTTTCTGCTTCTAAACTCGAGAGAAAGGATACTGAAATACAAATTTCCCTCTATCATACATTAGCTGTACAATAGGGAGATAAGGAGATATGGCTGTTTCTCTCAAAGTGGAACCTTTGCTGGAGTTCCTGGATCTCGAGGATATTTCTTGGGGGTAGGTTTATCTTTCAAACAAATTATTGCAGTTCTCTGTCCATGTTTACTGTGGGAATCAACTGTATTACAAAATAAACAACCAAATGAACGAAGTGAAGGCCAAAAATGAGAGGACAATTTAAAATGTAACTACCATCTGGAGACCTACTCAAAGCAAGTTAACCTAGGTCAATCAAGTGTAAGAGCAGGACCAAACATACTGTGGAAAAACAGCAAGATATCTGATGTCTTCACTTTCAAAGTTAAAATTAAGAAGATGTGTAATACTGCTTATAATTGATCCTTCAGGCTGAGGAAGGCCTGGACTTTTAAAAAAAAAATTCTCAGAAACAGGAAGATGCGGATCTGGAATCCCAAAAATCACAGGAAGTCAGAAATAATTCACTTTCTTTCAACAGAAATTCATCTGCCATTATCAAGGTCTTATAATTCTTTTAAGAAGATTGTTTTATCACATAATTACATGATAATTCACAAATCTTTGAACCAGTGAAAAGTGCAAACTACTGCCACATCCTTATGTAACTACTATGTAAAGACGTCAAAGAGAATAATACCACACCGAATTTCCAATAGAGAGGCTCCCATCAGTTGTATTGCTCTCTCTGCACTTTGTACTTCCTCCTGTCAATGAGTTTGAAAGTTGAGAGCGGCTATTGCAATTATATGTCAATAGTTTCTCTTCTCCGATCTTACGCAAATCATCTTACATCCGACAAATTTATATCGGGTTACACAAATTTATATCGGGTTACTTTTATTCAATGATACTCATATTGCATTTTCAGTAGATTGCAACCGCAAATCCGCTCTAGGTTTTAAGGAAAAAAAACATTTTTTTATCCCTCGAGCGTAGTGTTATGCATTTTGGTAGATTGAGCATTTATTCTTGCCTATTTGGAGGCCAAAACTGGACTTAAGATAAGTGAAATATAGCGTGTACTGAAAATTTTGTTCAGCATATAATGCATGATATGATATATCGATTTGTAAATTAACCAAACAATCAACAGGTTCGACATATTAGGAATGGATGTCTTCTGATGGACTTAAAGGTCTCTAAATTTCTGGACTTGCTAACAGAAGTGTGTTGTGTTAGGGACCAACACCAGTTGAACTCTAATGAATATAGACTCTGATATTTGACATGCACACACAGAACTACCAATTAGTAGAACAAGAAAGAAAGATAGAAACTACAGGAGCACCCACAAGATAGAATGTGTTTGATGAAAGTAGAATATGTGCCAAAAAAGTACTCTCTTATCCTAGGATTCTCCAAATAAAGCCAAATTCTTTATACCGCAATCCATCATGTCTACCATCTGAAACCTCTCCTCTAGACCTTAGATTCGTAGCTATGATAATCTTACGACTCAGAACTGACAAGTGGGGATAATTGCTTCCCATTCTAAGTAATTCTAAGAGTAGTGGAGTAATAACAACACATTATTTAACTACAGCAGAAAGGCTAAGCCTTCTGCTCATATTCTCAGGCAAAGTAGCTTAAAATACTATTATGCATCATAAGAGAGACAGACCTGAGGATCATGACCTTTTGCAGCTACAAAGATACCACCAGTCCGGACTAGAGGAAGGCAATACTCAGCTGCAAAATGGCATAAACACATAACCATCTCAAGGAATATTAAAGAACATAAAACACAAAGGAAGAAAGAAAACTTGTCTCTGTTTACCTAAAATTCTCATTTCTGCAACTGCTCTAGCAACTGCAACATCAAAAGACTCTCTGAAGCTGATGTCTTGTCCTAACTTCTGTCCTATTCCAATGTTCAGAATGTGCATCATGTCCACAAATTAAGTGAATATCTTTAAACTGTACTACCAGAAGAAATTCAAAAAGATGATACTAGTATATCTTAGGAGGAACAACAGGTATCAAATTGCAGAAATTTTAATTTGTTATGCATCACAGAGTAAAACATCAAATAAGGGCATGCATTACTAGCAGAAAGAGCATGAACGTAAAACTTCCCTCCAGAGACATTGATATAATAAGTATTGTACACAAGGAGATAAAAACATCAGAAATTCTCACTAGACAACGGAACATATGCGACTGCACAAAAGAATGGACTCTAGATTGATTATTTTGGCATAAGGAGGCACGCAGAAAATCTTCAATTATACCACAATTCAGCCTATCGTACTGTGCACGGCCTAATTTAAGGAGAGCTGTTATCAATTTAGTTCATGTGAGATCCCAGCTCCTAACAGCTTGTTTGGATTGTTGTTACATGTCGTTTCATAATGTATCGTATTGCATTGCATTGTATTGTATTGTATTGTATTGTTTAATTTCGTCATTACGTAACGATGGATTTAACGATACGATATGATACAATAAAATTTAAATAACAATCAAAACAAACATTGTATTTAAAGTAACAATACGATACAATACAATAGGTAACAACCATCCAAAACAAGTTGTAAAGAGCAAGAACAGAAAAATTGATTTGGTAAACTTGATAGTCACCGGAAGAATAAATCATACATTACTTCTCTAAAGTTTAACCACTCAGATAAGCTACAGTATTAAGGAAGCTAAGTGATGGATCACTAGCTCCTACTGTGTTGTACAAGAAAAATAATCAGGGAAAATAGGAAATACTCAAATTTGTCAAAGATAATATATTTCCGGTACTTTTTAAAACATATTTTTAAAGAGAAACTAGAGGTTGGGGTTGAAGAACGTAAAAATTAAACCAAGCCCATGGAACTTAACTCTCATCTGGTTTCAGGAAAACAAAATAAATGTGACCTTGGTAGAATGTATAAGGCTTACTTTGCAGCAATGCCACTCCATATTCAATATGGACCAAAACATCTTACACATTGACTAAAGGAAGAATTTTTTTTGACTAAAAGAATAACTAAAAAGACATGCAAAATCAGACTAGAGTTTGACTAACCTCAGCTCTTTCTCTTTTAACTCGAACATTTGATAGACCTATCTGACTTACCACATGCTCCAGGAAGGAACAACGCTTGTTCATAGACTCCAGAAGCGTCACTTTCCAACCTGCATAGACAACTTCATTGAGCTACCATACTGAAGTTCAACAACGATAAAAAAAGAAAATTAGAGAGAAAAATATGGCAAGAATAGAATGAGATGAATTTAAAAAGGTAAACCTTAACATTTAGAGAGAGACTATATGTAACTCAATCTCTTAACAAACTACTCAAGCAATAAGAGCTGCTCATTCCATTTAAAAATGAAATTTCACATTTTTTATTTCTCCATTTGATGATCAACTCTTTTACTTTCCTTTGTTTCTTGTTTAGTACCAAAGAAGTAAATATAAGAAATGCAACACATTCTACAAAGGCAATTTTTAAATCTTATTTTCTTTATCTTTTTTTAAATATTTTGAGATGTTGTTCCTTGAGCGTTGTGAAGAAAAAATGCGAATAGTTACCAGGGCAAGCAATGGCCAAAATTACTCCAGGAAGCCCCGCACCACTTCCAACATCGACGAGATTGAGATTCTCTGATGAAGCTCCACAATGTGAGAGATACGAAGTCCGAATTGGATCTATTATTGAAAGCGAGTCTTCAACATGCCTTTCCATGACCTCACTCTCCTCCCTTACGGCAGTCAGATTCATTCTCTGCTAGAAAAAAAAAGATTCTCTAAATACATATAATTTGGTAAGTACAAAGCTTACATTAACAGAAATAGAATAGGGGGAACCTGGTTCCATTCGAGGAGGGAATCGATGTAGAGATGAACTTGTTCTTTTTGACGGGAGTTTAGAGCTTCAAAACGGGAGGAGCTGAAGACGTTTGCGCTAGCGGCGGTAGTAAATGATTTTGTGCTCAGTGAAAGCTTTGAGCATTTTGAAGTTGCAAGGTGTTTGATGAAAGTCCCAAAAGAGAATGGGATTGGCGCCAATACATTGAACCTATGGCCTCCGCAAAGTAACATCTTCGCGCGCTCACTTGGAGGTGGCCGGATCAGGAGCGATTTCAAGTTGAGTTATTCCATTGGGCCTGTATACTAACGGCCTTGACTTTAAAGCCCAGATCTGAAATTGGGGAAAGGACCACTGCCTCCCCCCTCCAAGTCTCATTTTAAAAGTTGAGGAATTTTCATAAGAGGAAACTACCCTATATACCCACGAAAATCAAAATATTTACCCGCTTTTACCCATTTTGAAAATATTTACAATATTCACCTACCCCACCCATATTAATTACCCGACCTACCTATCATTTTTCCTCTATAATTTTATAGTTAAAGCTGACTTATATGTTCCCCTATTTTTCTCCCCATTTTCTCTTTCTTCCTTTTACGACATCAATTCATTTTCTCTTCATATTCTTCCAACAATAGCAATTCCTTTTATTATTAAATTCTCTCTTCCATATATCGTTGCTATGAAAATAAAGTAGGAAAAAGTTTTCGGTGAGTCTCTATCCATTATTCAATAGAGCAATACTACAAAGTAGTGGATCTAATTTCAGATCTGAAGAAAAAAATTGGAACTTTATGTGTATGAGTTCAAATTTTTAGCTCTGAATTTTTGGTGTGTGTTTGAAATATTTTATTATTGAAATTCATTTGGTGTTGTTCTTTGACATTTGGATTATAGTGTTTATACTTGTTTTCACATATTTGTTATTGAAAGGGTCAAATTCACAATTGAAGGACCTTGATGGTTGAAACTCATAAATTGGGTTTGTTGATTTTGTAGTTGTTTTGATCCAATTTTGCCTGGATTTATTTATAACACTATACTATAATATAATATTATAGTATATAGTATAATATAATAGTATAATGTTGAATGAAGAACACAAGATATTATTTTGTTATATTGTAAAATTATATACCTTATTGGTATAATTATATGTCATATTGGTATCATATGGTAGTTGGAATATTTTTTGGTTGTTTTAGCTGCATTTTTAAGTGAATTCTATTATAAAATAATTTATATGATCATGTTTTGTTGTGTTGGATTTTCTTGTACCTATGGACATAGATTTTGTGTATTATGTAATAGTTTTTATAGTTATATGCAGTTGTTGGAATGACCCTTACAACTATATACCCTATTAGTATAGCTATATACTAAATTGGTATCATATGCTAGTTGAATCATGTTATGGTTGTATTAGCTGCATTTGATTGGTATACTATTTAATTTTTTAATAATAGTAATATAGTACAATATCTTGACATACTTTATTATATTAATATGTGGTACACTAGTTTTTTATTTTTCTCTTTATGCATGTGTGTTGTGTAATAGTAGTATAGTCATATAGTTACCGAAAATTAACAAGTAAAACTGTATACCATGTTGGTATAGTAATATGCCGTATTGGTATCATATGGTAGTTTGAATATTTTTTTGGTTGTTTTAGCTGCATTTTTAAGTGAATTTTCTATTCTGAAATGATTTATATGATTATGTTTTACTGTGTTGGATTTTTTTGTATCTATGGACATAGATTTTGTGTATTATGTAATAGTTTTTATAGTTATATGCAATTGTTGGAACGACCCCGTACAACTATATACCCTATTAGTATAGTTATATACTATATTGGTATCATATGCTAGTTGAATCATTTTTTAGTTGTATTAGCTGCATTTAATTGGTACACTTGTCACGGCCCGAAATTCCCACCTTCGGACGGTGATGGCGCCTAACATTTTACTTGCTAGGCAAGCCAACGTTAGAATAATATTATCCATTTTTAAAATAGTTTTTAAATTATTAATAATCAAAGAAACAAATGCGGAAGCAAAATCTAAAATATAGTGAATAATCCATAAAAAAAAATGGTGTCTAAATACCATCCCAGAATTGGTGTCACAAGTGCACGGGCTTCTAGAATAAATACAAATAAAGGTCTGAATAAAATAAAGATGTCTGAAAACAAACACACATCTAAAGTAAAGTAGACGGGGACTTCAGAACTGCGAACGTCGTGCAATTATACCTCAAGTCTCCTCTGAGTAGCTGAAATCCGAGCAAGTCTATGGTACGCTGTTGGGACCAACTCCAAAATCTGCACAAGAAGTGCAGAGTGTAGTATCAGTACAACCGACCCCATGTACTGGTAAGTGCTGAGCCTAACCTCGACGAAGTAGTGATGAGGCTAAGGCGGGTCACTTATATTACATGTACGCAATATTAGTAACAACAACAATAATAAAAATAAATCAGGTAATTCATTTATAATAATTGAAACCAACTCAACAGTCATAACCAATTATCATTTTCATCAATTCTGTTGCAGCGTGCAACCCGCTCTCACATTATATTCACATTCAATTCTGTTGTAGCGTGCAACCCGCTCTCACAATATATTCGTTTTAATCAAGTCTGTTGCGGCGTGCAACCCCTTTTAATAAGTCTGTTGTGGCGTGCAACCCGATCCTCCAATATGGACTTTTAATAAGTCTGTTGCGGCGTGCAACCCGATCCTCCAATATGGACTTTTTAATAAGTTTGTTGCGGCGTGCAACACGATCCTCCAATGTGGACTTTTTAATAAGTCTGTTGTGGCATGCAACCCGATCTTCCAATATGGACTTTTTAATAAGTCTGTTGCGGCGTGCAACTCGATCCTCCAATATGTTCATTTCTATCAATTCTGCTGCGGTGTGCAACTTACTCCTCCAATATATATATTTACCAATTCAATTATGTTGCGGTGTGCAACACGTTCCTCCAATTTTTACTCATTTACCAATTCTTATAGAAGAAATTTCTCCAATAAATGCAATAATTAATGTAAAATTATAAGACAACAAGCATACAATAATTATGATTTAATTATGAAATAAACAATGATAAATAGCTAATTATTAAGGAAATCAGGGAGAAAATAGGCAGTTTAATATTTAATATGCTAAATGTCAAATAACAATTAAGATACATAATTCAAATAGCATGTAACAATTAATGCACGAATTCAAGAATTGATATTTGACAAAGAATAGGAGAGAAACGATTATTATAATAATTAATTCATGATTTAAAACGATTTATGATTTTTCAAGTAATTATGCAAACAATTAATTTGATGACGTATAGACACTCGTCACCTTGCCTATACGTCGTTCACATACATTTCACATAACAAATAGTTTAAGGGTTCTATTCCTTCAAGTCAAGGTTAACCACGACACTTACCTCGCTTTGCAAATTCTAATCAATTACTCAACCACAACTTTTCTTTTTAATTTTGTCTCCAAAAGCTTCAAATCTATTCACAAACAATTCGATATATTCAATACGAATCATAGGAATTAATTCCATATGAATTTACTAATTTTTCAGATAAAATCCGAAATTCATTAAAATATTCGACAGTGGGACCCACATCTCAAATCTCGTAAAAACTTATGAAATTCGAACAATCGTTCCGATACGAGTCCAACCATACAAAATTTATCAAATTCCGATGTCAAATGGACCTTCAAATCTTAAATTTTCATTTTTGGGAGATTTTATAAAAATTCCAATTTCTTCCATCTAAATCCGAAATAAATGATGAATATAGACTTAGATTTATGAAATACAATCACTATATGATAAAGAACACTTACCCAGTTCGAAATCATGAAAAACTCCTTTGAAATCACCCCTAAACCGAGTTCTAATTGAGGGTTTGTGAAAAATGGGAAAATCCCGTTTTGGTTATGTTTTAAGTCACATGCATCAGGCCTTCTTCGCGTTCGTGAAGGGCATGTCGTGTTCGCGATGAGTAGCAGTCCGTGGTTTTTGCGTTCGCGAGTCCTCCTTCACGTTCGCGAAGGCTTTTTCCCCCTAGCCTTTGCGTTCGCGTGCCAGTGCTCGCGCTCGCGTAGAAGAACGACTGAACCCTCGCCCAGGCCTCTAAAGCTTCGCGTTCGCATTGAGCTGGTCGCGTTCGCGAAGGGTAAAGTCCCCATAGCTTCGCGTTCGCGACCCAATCTTCACGTTCGCAAAGACGGAAAATTCAGCCAGCCCAGTTTGCTCTTCGCGTTCGCGAGAGTACATTCGCGAACGCGGTGAAGGAAATACCAGAAGCCTGAAGTTGCAGAAAATCAGATTTTTCTAAGTTCAAAATCATCCCGTATCCTATCGAAACTCACCCGAGCCCTCGGGGCTCCAAACCAAACATGCACACAAGTCCTAAAATATCATACGAATTTGCTCGCACGATCAAATCACCAAAATAACACCTAGAACTACGAATCGGACGCCAAATCAAAGGAAATTTTCAAGAAAACTTTAAAACTTATATTTTTACAACCGAACGTCCGAATCACGTCAAATCAACTCCGATTCTCACCAAATTTGGCAGACAAGTCATAAATATTATTGTGGACTTTTACCGGGCTTCGAAACCAAAATACGGACCCGGGGTCAATAAATCCAACATCAGTAATTTCTTAAAAATCATTAAGCTTTCAAACTTTTAATTTTTCATCAAAATTCCATATCTCGGGCTAGGGACCTCGGAATTCGATTCAGGGCATACGCCCAAGTCCCAAATCACGATACGGACCTACCGGAATTATCAAAACACTGATCTGGATCCGTTTGCTCAAAATGTTGACCAAAATCATCTTAGTTGAGTTTTAAAGCTCTATTTCACATTTTAATATATTTTTCACATAAAAACTTTCTAAAATATTATACGGAATGTGAACGTAAGTCGAGGAATGATAAATGGTGCTTTCGAGGTCTTAGAACACAAAATAACTTATTAAATTTAAAGATGATATTTTGGGTCATCACATTCTCCACCTCTAAAACAAACGTTCATCCTCGAACGGAGTTAGAAAAAAGTACTTGAGCTGGTGAATAAGTGTGGATATTTACTTCGCATGTCCGACACGGATTCCCAGGTAGATGCCTCTACCGGCTGACCTCTTCATTGCACCCGAACTGAAGGATAACTCTTAGACCTCAACTGTCGAACCTGCCGGGCTAGAATAGCCACCGGCTCCTCCTCGTAAGTCAAATCTTTGTCCAATTGGACTGAGATGAAATCTAACACATGAGACGGATCACCATGATATTTCCGGAGCATAGACACATGGAACACCGGATGAACCGCTGATAAACTAGGTGGTAATGCAAGCTTTTAGGCTGCTTCACCCACCCTTTCAAGAATTTCAAAGGGCCCGATATACCTAGGGTTCAACTTGCCCTTCTTTTCAAACCTCATTACACCTTTCATAGGTGAAACTCAGAGCAATATTCTTTCTCCAACCATGAATGCAATATCATGAACTTTACGGCCGTCATAACTCTTTTGCCTAGACTGAGCTGTGCGAAGTCGATCCTGAATAATCTTGACCTTATCCAAGGCATCCTGTACCAAATTGGTACCCAATAACCGAGCCTCTCCCGGTTCAAACCAGCCAACTGGCGAACGGCATCGCCTTTCATATAATGCCTCATATGGAGCCATCTGAATGCTCGACTGGTAGCTATTATTATAAGAAAACTCAGAAAGTGGCAAGAATTGATCCCAAAAACCTCCAAAGACTATAACACAAGCGTGAAGCATATCTTCCAATATCTAAATAGTGCGCTCTGACTGTCCGTCTGTCTGTGGATGAAATGATGTACTCAACTCAACCCACATGCCTAATTCACGCTGTACAGCCCTCCAAAAATGTGAGGTAAATTGCGTACCTCGATCTGAAATAATAGACACGGGCACACCATGTAGGCGGACAATCTCACGAATGTAAATTGCAGCTAACCTCTCTGAAGAATAGGTAACTTCCACTGGAATGAAATGTGCTGATTTGGTCAACCTGTCCACAATGACCCAAATTGCATCGAATGTTCTCTGAGTCCATGGGAGTCTAACAACAAAATCCATAGTGATACACTCCCATTTTCCACTCTGAATTTCTAACTTCTGAAGCAAACCACCAGGTCTCTGATACTCGTACTTAACTTGCTGATAATTCAGACACCGAGCTATATATGCAACTATATCCTTTTTCCTTCTCCTCCACCAATAATGTTGCTGCAAATCTTGATACATTTTGGCGGTACCTGGATGAATAGAATACCTGGAACTGTGTGCCTCTTCAAGAATTAATTCACGAAGTCCATCCACATTAGGCACACAAATACGACCCTGCATTCGCAGAACTCCATCTTCTCCCACAACAACCTGTTTGGCATCACTGTGTTGCACTGTGTCCTTAAGGACAAGTAAATGAGGATCATCATACTGCCTCTCTCTGATGCACTCATATAAAGAAGACCAGGCAACTGTGCAAGCTAGAACCCGACTGGGTTCTAAAACATCTAACCTCGCGAATGGATTAGCCAAAGTCTGAACATCTGCAGCTAATGGCCTCTCACAAACCGGAATATACGCAAGACTGCCCATACTCACAACCTTTCTACTAAAAGCATCGGCCACCACATTGGCCTTTCCGGAGTGATACAAAATGGTGATATCATAGTCTTTCAACAACTCCAACCATCTTCTCTGCCTCAAATTAAGGTCTTTTTGTTTGAACAGATACTGAAGGCTGCGATGATCAGTGAATACCTCACACGAGACACCATGGAGGTAATGCCTCAAAATATTCAGCGCATGAACAATGGCTGCCAGTTCTAAGTCATGAACATGATAATTCTTCTCGTGAACTTTCAACTTCCATGACACATATGCAATCACCTTGCCATCTTGCATTAATACTGCACAAAGCCCAGTGTGAGATGCATCACAATATACCGTATACGATCCTGAACCTGTGGGTAATACCAATACTGGCGCCGTAGTCAAAACGGTCTTGAGCTTCTGAAAGCTCAACTCACACTCGTCTGACCATCTGAATGGGACACCTTTCTGGGTCAATATGGTCAATGGGCTTGCTATAGATGAAAATCCTTCCACGAACCGACGATAATAACCTGCTAAACCCAGGAAACTCCGGATCTCTATAACTGAAGTAGGTCTAGGCCAATTCTGAACAGCCTCAATCTTCTTAGGATCCACCTTTATGCCTTCTGCCGATACAACATGCCCCAAAAGGCAACTGAATCTAACCAAAACTCACATTTTGAAAATTTGGCATATAACTGATTATTATTCAAAGTATGAAGCACACTCCAAAGATGCTGCGCATGCTCCTCTCGACTGCTGGAGTAAATCAAGATATCATCAATGAATACAACCACAAAATAATCCAAATAGGGCTTGAACACCCGATTCATCAAATCCATAAATGATGATGGGGCATTTGTCAAGCCAAATGACATCATTAGGAATTTGTAATGCCCATATCGAGTCCGAAAAGCTGTCTTAGGGACATCAGATGCCTTAATCTTTAACTGATGGTAACCAGACCTCAAATCAATCTTCGAAAATACCGTGGCACCCTGAAGTTGATCAAATAGGTCATCAATTCTTGTCAGCGGATATTTGTTCTTAATAGTTGTTCATGATCAGTTATCGAATTGCCAGTTAACCTCATGTTAACAAAAAATCTCGCTGCAAAACTTCACAATACTTATAACGATATGCGAGGCATAAAGATCTCATAATTATTTACCCGAATTAACGAGTAACATTTAACGCCACCTGGGCGAGCACCTACCTCGTAGGTTAAAACTCAATAATTACAAACACAAATTTTGGCAATATGCATAGAAAATTTCATACAAGAATTCTCAAATAAGCCTAACAGGAATGACTCCCTATTAGTACTATAGTACAAATTTAATTTCATAAGGGGGAGCTTAAACACAAGAATTTTCATCACAAGGATCTCGTCCTTATATAACTTCCACCGCAGCTCATAGCCCGGTTTAAACATATCAATTTATTTTAAAAGGGAGGATCTCGTCCTCAGTTCTAAATCACAAGTACAATCGAAAATTTCCATTTTCTCCTTTTAAATAATTTCGGTTACACAAAATCACAACACATAATGAACCCCGCACCGGTAGGGCATATAATTCATAATTTGTAATTAATTATCCGTAAATTACATCAAAACTTACCGAAATGAGTAACAAAAAGCCAAATTTAGCCTCACAGCTCTTATTAATGACCAACATGGAATGATAGGTGTAGTTATCTCCATAGAATCTCCCAATATGAGTAAACACATAAGTAGATTATAGAATTACGAAGCTTTCTCATAAGTGGAGCACAATAGGAGGACTCGTCTTGATACTCAGAACTGAATCAAGTTAAGGAAATTATTCCTTTATTTTAAATCGAGGTCGTACCCATAACAACACCATCTGATGTAACGACCTCCGCCATACCATAAAACAAATATAACAATGGCTGGGTCTCCACCTCTAGGACGTCTTCTACCCGCCTGCCCTCCACCTCTAATGGTCTGACCTCCACCTCTAGGTACCTGAACCCTACCATAAGTACCCCTGCCTCCATATGAGGCAGCACCGAAACCACCGAACTGACGAGGCCTCTTATCAGACCTCTGCCCTCTCTCCTGTGCAAGAACTATCTCGATCCTCCTCAACACATTAGCAGCCGCCTGAAAAGAAATCTCACTTCCGGTCTCCTTGGACATCTGAAGCCTGATAGGGTGAGTGAGTCCCTCAATAAACCTCCTCACTCTCTCTCCCTCAGTAGGTAGTAAAATTAGAGCATGACGGGCCAAATCCACAAAACGGGACTCATATTGAGTAACAGTCATACTTCCATATTGTAGACGCTCAAATTGCTTTCGGTAATCCTCCCTCAGTGTGATAGGAAGGAACTTCTATAGAAATAGCTGAGAGCACTGCTCCCAGGTAAGTACAGGAGATCCAACTGGTCTAGTCAATGTATAATCCCTCCACCACCTCCTGGCGGAACCCGCCATCTCAAATACAGCAAAATCAACCCCATTGGTCTCAACTATACTCATTTTCCGCAGCACCTCATGGCATCGTTCAAGATAATCTTATGGGTCCTCAGAAGGTGTACCACTAAAGTGAATTGGAAAGAGCTTGGTAAATTTATCCAGTCTCAGTAAGGCCTCAAAATACATGGCGGGCCTATCACCGGTCTATGCCGCAACAACTGGCTGAACTACCCCAACTGGCGGGGCTGTTAAAGCCTGATTCTGAGGAGCTATCTACTCCGGAGCGGGAGTAGTGGGAGTTTGTGCTCCTCCCCCAGCCTGTGAGACGGCTGGCGCCACTGGAAATGTACCATTCTGGGCCATGCCTTCCATAAGATTCACCAAACGGACTAGAGCGTCCTGAAGCACTGGAGTGGCTATGAACCTTCCGGGACCTGAACTGGTCCAATTGGTACATTTTGAACTGGAACCTTCTCCTGAAGATCCACCTGAGGTTCTACAACAGGTGCGGCTGCTCGAGCTCTGGACTGAGCTCTACCTCTGCCTCTACCTCGGCCTCTGGCGCGACTTCGACCTCGGCCTCTGGCGCGACTTCGACCTCGGCCTTTGCCCCTAGTCGTAGCTGTGACTGGGGGCTCTGGCTCATGTCCGGTTGTAGACGCAGTGCGTGTTCTCGCCATTTGAGAGAGTATAAGAATAGAAGAGTTCAATCGTCAATGATAGAATAAAATCGCACGACAGAGTAGAATAGAAGTGAAATTGTTCCTAAACTCCATAGCCTCTGAAAGATAAGTACAGACGTCTCTATATAGATCCTTCAAACTCTACTAAGGTTGCTCGTGACTCGTGAGACCTATGTAACCTAGTGCTCTGATACCAACTGTTACGACCCGAAATTCCCACATTCGGACCGTGATGGCACCTAATATTTCACTTGCTAGGCAAGCCAACGTTAGAATAATATTATCCATTTTTAAAATAATTTTTAAATTATTAATAATCAAAGAAACAAATGCGGAAGCAAAATCTAAAATATAGTGAATAATCCATACAAAATAACAACGGTGTCTAAATACTATCCCAGATTTGGTGTCACAAGTGAACGAGCTTCTAGAATAAACATAAATAAAGGTATGAATAAAATAAAGCTGTCTGGAAACAAACACACAGCTAAAATAAAGTAGACGGGGACTTCAGAACTGCGAACGCCGTGCAGTTATACCTCAAGTCTCCTCTGAGTAGCTGAAATTCGAGCAAGTCTATGGTACGCTGCAAGGACCAACTCCAAAATCTGCACAAGAAGTGCAGAGTATAGTATCAGTACAACCGACCCCATGTACTGGTAAGTACTGAGCCTAACCTCGACGAAGTAGTGACGAGGCTAAGGCGGGTCACTTACATTACCTGCACGCAATATTAGTAACAACAACAATAATAAAAATAAATCAGGTAATTCATTTATATAATTGAAGCCAACTCAGCAGTCATAATTAATTATCATTTCCATCAATTCTGTTGTAGCGTGCAACCCGCTCTCACATTATATTTACATTCAATTCTATTGCAACGTGCAACCCGCTCTCACAATATATTCGTTTTAATCAAGTCTATTGCAGTGTGCAACCCGATCCTCCAATATGGACTTTTAATAAGTTTGTTGCGGCGTGCAACCCGATCCTCCAATATGGACTTTTAATAAGTTTGTTGCGGCGTGCAACCCGATCCTCTAAATATGGACTTTTTAATAAGTCTGTTGTGGTGTGCAACCCGATCCTCCAATTTAAACTTTTTAATAAGTCTGTTGCAGCGTGTAACCCGATCCTCCAATATGGACTTTTTAATAAGTCTGTTGCGGCGTGCAACCCGATCCTCAAATATGTTCATTTCTATCAATTCTATTGCGGCGTGCAACCCGCTCCTCCAATATATACATTTACCAATTCAATTCTGTTGTGGCGTGCAACCCGCTCCTCCAATATATTCATTTACCAACTCTTATAGAAGAAATTTCTCCAATAAATGCAACAATTAATATAAAATTATAAGACAACAAGCATACAATAATTATGATTTAATTATGAAATAAACAATGACAAATAGCTAATTATTAAGGAAATCAGGGAGAAAATAGGCAGTTTAATATTTAATATGCTAAATGTCAAATAACAATTAAGATACATAATTCAAATAGCATGTAACAATTAATGCACGAATTCAAGAATTGATATTTGACAAAGAATAGGAGAGAAACGATTATTATAATAATTAATTCATGATTTAAAACGATTTATAATTTTTAAAGTAATTATGCAAATAATTAATTTGACGACGTATAGACACTCGTCACCTCGCCTATACGTCGTTCACATGCATTTCACATAACAAATAGTTTAAGGATTTTATTCCCTCAAGTCAAGGCTTACCACGACACTTACCTCGCTTTATAAATTCCAATCAATTACTCAACCACAATTTTTCCTTTTAATTTTGTCTCCAAAAGCTTCAAATCTATTCACAAACAATTCGATATATTCAATATAAATCATAGGAATTAATTCCATATGAATTTACTAATTTTTCAGATAAAATCCGAAATTCATTAAAATTTTTGACAATGGGACCCATGTCTCAAATCTCGGAAAAACTTACAAAATTCGAACACCCATTCCGATACGAGTCCAACCATATAAAATTTATCAAATTCCAATGTCAAATGGACCTTCAAATCTTAAATTTTTTGTTTTTGGAAGATTTTGTAAAAATTCCAATTTCTTCCATCTAAATCCGAAATAAAAATGAATATGGACTTAGATTTATGAAATACAATCACTATATGATAAAGAACACTTACCCAGTTCGAAATCGTGAAAAACTTCTTTGAAATCGCCCCTAAATCGAGTTCTAATTGAGGGTTTGTATAAAATGGGAAAAATCCCGTTTTGGTTCTGTTTTAAGTCACAGGCGTCAGGCCTTCTTCGCGTTCACGAAGGGCCTGTCGCGTTCTCGATGAGTAGCAGTCTGTGGCTTTCGCGTTCGTGAGTCCTCCTTTGTGTTCGCGAAGGCTTTTTCCTCCCTGGCCTTCGCGTTCGCGTGCCAGTGCTCGCGTAGAAGGACGACTGACCCCTCCTCCAGGCCTCTAAATATTCGCGTTAGCGTTGAGCTGGTCGCGTTCGCGAAGGGTAAAGTCCCCATAGCTTCGCGTTCGCGAAGAAGGAAAATTCAGCCATCCCAGTTTGCTCTTCGCGTTCGCGAGAGTACATTCGTGAACGCGATGAAGGAAATACCAGAAGCTTCAAGTTGGAGAAAATCAGATTTTTCTAAGTTCAAAATCATCCCGTATCCTATCCGAAACTCACCCGAGCCCTCGGGGCTCCAAACCAAACATGCACACAAGTCCTAAAACATCATATGAACTTTGTCGCTCGATCAAATCGCCAAAATAACACATAAAACTACGAATCAGACGCCAAATCAAAGGAAATTGTCAAGAAAACTTTAAAACTTATATTTTTTACAACTGGACCTCCGAATCACGTCAAATCAACTCCGATTCTCACCAAATTTGGCAGACAAGTCATAAATATTATTGTGGACCTTTACCATACTCCGAAACCAAAATACAGACCCGGGGTCAATAAATCCAACATCAGCAATTTCTTAAAAATCATTAAGCTTTCAAGCTTTTAATTTTTCATCAAAATTCCATATCTCGGGTTAGGGACTTCAGAATTAGATTCCGGGCATACGCCCAAGTCCCAAATCACGATACAGACCTACCGGAATTGTCAAAATACTGATCCGAGTCCATTTACTCAAAATGTTGACCAAAGTCAACTTAGTTGAGTTTTAAAGCTCTATTTCACATTTTAATCCATTTTTCACATAAAAACTTTCCAGAAAATTGTACGGACTGCGCATGCAAGTCGAGGAATGATAAATGGTGCTTTTCGAGGTCTTAGAACACATAATTATTTATTAAATTTAAAGATGACATTTTGGGCCATCACAACACTATTTGATTTTCTTTTAATAATAGTAATATAGTACAATATCTTGAAATACTTTATTATATTAATATGTGGTACACTATTTTTTTTATTTTTCTCTTTATGCATTTGTGTTATGTAATAGTAATATAGTCATATAGTCGCCGGAAATTAACAAGTAAAAAACTGTATACCGTGTTGGTATAGTTATATGCCATATTGGTATCATATGGTAGTTTGAACATTTTTTTGGTTGTTTAGCTGCATTTTTAAGTGAATTTTATTCAAATAATTTAAATAATCATGTTTTGCTGTGTTGGATTTTTTTGTACCTATGGACATAGATTTTGTGTATTATGTAATAGTTTTTATAGTTATATGCAGTTGTTGGAAAGACCCCATACAACTATATACCTTGTTAGTATACGAAATGAGCAAGTTGCTTTGCGAATATTTGGCTTGCAATGCGAGCATGTAATTTTTTCATACTCTTATTGCATTCTTTAATGTTTTGGTACAGTAGTATAGTCGCAGATAGTTGTAGCAATATTCTAAAGCAATCATATACTCTGTTGGTATACATGTATACCATATTGGTATCATATGGTACTACAAATCTTTTTTGCTCCTTATACTTTTATTGCATTTTTTAATATTTTATTATCATTTCTATTCTAACTAGTATATATAGAGATTTGGTGGCCGTAGATTATATTTTTTTGCTCCATAACTGGTTGTGTTACTGCTAATGATAGAGTGTGTACTGATATTTGTAGGGAAGGAGATCAAGGTTTGCATGGCAATCACGTGTTGATTCTTAGAATCTGATTATGTAATTTATGGCGCTCAGCAACAGTCAATGTGATATTCAATG
The DNA here is from genome assembly GCF_000390325.3 of Nicotiana tomentosiformis. Lineage (NCBI taxonomy): Eukaryota > Viridiplantae > Streptophyta > Magnoliopsida > Solanales > Solanaceae > Nicotiana > Nicotiana tomentosiformis. Next base: position 119,232,607 of record NC_090814.1, read on the forward strand.
AATTAGATCAAGTAACAACTGATATTATTTCAGTTTAATAATTGAATTTTAAAAAATGAGAAAAAAGACAAAAGGTATATTATACTAGTTATATTTTAAAAAAAGGGTGAACTAATATTTACTATATCAGTTACTTTTTCTTATTGTATAAAAATAAGAATAATAAAAAATAGTGAAAACATTAAATAAAATTAGATTATGAAGAGAAAAAGAATATAAAAAACTTGAATGAAATTAGAAAAGGAACAAGAAATAAAGAAAATAAAAGAAAAAAGTAGTTAAATGGAATTAGAAAAGGAACAAGAAATAAAGAAGAAAAAAAGAAAAAAAAGGAGGAGTCAAAATTGAGTGCGAAATAAGTTACGGTAAAAATAACAATAATACAATTTGGGAAAAAATAAATGAACAGAAAAAGAGAAAAAGAGAAAAAATAAGAAGAAAACGACAAAAAAGAAAGAAAAAGGGAAAAAAGAAAAGAAGCATAAAAATAAAAAAGAATTGCAGAAAAAAGAGAAAATTCCTCACAAAAACTACTATGGGTAGGAAATGCATTTAGTTTGATGGATAGAAAAATAAATGGGTAGGTAAGGGTAAATAGATTTATTTTTGTGGGTAACTATGTCATTCACCCTTTTCATAAAGCACTATAGTTTAGAGCCTTGTAACCGTAGTTTGTCTAATTACCATTCGTAAGTACTGTTCAATTGTTACCAACTTGTATTCAAACACTCAACGGATATACTCGATAAAACTGTATTTGTTTACGCAAACGAATACAACATGTATCAACTGTATTCGTTCGCGCAACGAATACAACTTTTATAAACTATAACTAAGGTGAAATACAGGGGTTTATACCAAGGATTACAAAGGACCCCCCTCCAAATCTCATTTTGAAAGTTGAGGAATTTTTACAAAACATTATAGTTTAGATCCTTGTAACTATAGTTTGTCTAATTACAAGGGTTTATATAAAGGATACAACATATATCGACCGTATTCGTAACCAAAGCGAAATCCAACTATGGGTAATAGAAATGATAATAAAACATTATAGTTTAGATCCTTGTAACTCTAGTTTGTTGAGAGTCAAAATCCAACTAATCGTGGTGGCACCTAACCCAACCCGTTAGGTAAGCCAACTTTCAACTATCCAATTCCAATGAAATTAATAAGGTAATTAATTAAAAAAAAATAGATAAAACCAATACATTTCCCCAAGAACTGGTAGTACAAATCATGAGCTTCTAAGAATAGAGTTTACAAAGCGGAGATGAAATAAATACATAGTATGTTTGAATAGTACATAAACAGAGCTTTAATAAAATCTAAGGCTACCATGAACAAGTGGCATCTACAACAGGAACGCATGTACATCTTCAAATCCGGAAACCATCAAGCACAACAACACCAGCAACCAACATCTGCACGCAATGTGCAAAAGTGTAGTATCAGTACAACCGATCCCATGTACTGAGTAAGTAACAAACCTAACCTTAGGTTGAAAGCAATGACGAGCTTTTACCAAGGTCGGGTCCAAACACCAGTAGTCCACAACAGTCCATAACCACGTAAAGAAAATAATACAAGAAGTAACTCAGAGATAAAATGCTCAGCTAAATCATGGTTTCAAAAATAATAATTCTTCATTTCAAGTACATCAGTGAAAACCCAAATCGTTTACCGAAGCTGCCAAAAATATGAATAAGTTTGGAAACAATAATTTTCCCGAAATCCTTTCAATAATAAATAAGATGGTTCATTTTATTTCCAGGTAACCAGTGTAAAAAATGCTTCATTATGCCCACCTGTCAACATGTGTGAGAAATCATGAATGATGTGATACTGTACAACATGAGAAAAATACATCTCTATGCTTGTATGTCATGTGTGCATGCCAATGCGATGCAACTAAATGATAAAATCATAAACAGCCCCTCGGGCAGACCTCACAATCACTCGTATACAGCCCCTCGGGCTTACCTCACAATCACTCGTAAACAGCCCCTCGGGCATACCTCATAATCACTCGTAAACAGCCCCTCGGGCATACCTCACAATCTCTCATGCTTCCTAGTCACTCAGCACTCGGCACTCGCACTCAGTAGGTACCTGCGCTCACTGGGGGTGTGTACAGACTCCGAAGGGGCTCCTACAACCCAAGCGCTATAATTTGCACGGACAACTCACGTGCTATAATAATATCTGGATCCGCACGGACAACTCACGTGCTGCACGGACAACTCGCGTGCAATAATAATATCTGGATCTGCACGGACAACTCACGTGCTGCATGGAAAACTCACGTGCTATAATAATAGCTGGATCCGCACGGACAACTCACGTGCTATAATAAGCCAATCTAGCCTGCTGCGGCGTGCAATCCGATCCCATAATTATCCTCACAATCAGGCCATCGGCCTCACTCAGTCATCAATCTCTTCAGTCTCTCGGGCTCACAATGTCATGAAAATCAGCCCAAAAATGGTGATATGATGTATCAATAAATAGCAACAAATACTTAGAGATGATATGAAATGAATGAACATGACTGAGTATGAAATTTCATTTTAAACAATTAATTTAATAGCAATATGACCTCTATGGGTCTCAATAATACTGGAACATAGCCTCAACATGATTTTTAATATGATTCTCATCTCAATTTCTTTAACACATAAAACTGCATGGAAAATGCAAAGATTATTTGACTACAAAATTCCACGAAACAATTACATCATAATTTCTTTGGTGCACGCCCATCACCTAGCATGTGCGTCACCTCCAAACAATTCACATAATATGTATATTCAGGGTTCATACCCTCAGCTCCAAGATTAGAAGAGTTACTTACCTCGAACAAGCCAAATCCAATACCGAGCAAGCTAAACAATGCTCCCGAAATCCCATTATGCGTGTATCAACTTCCGAACGGCTCAAATCAAGTCACAATTAATTTGATTCAGTCCACACAATTTATAGGAATTAATTCCATATCAAAATACTAATATTTCCCACAAAAATCAGAAATTACGCCCCAAAAATTACCTGTGGGTCTCACGTCTCTAAATACGACGAAACTTACAAAATACAACAACCCATCCCATTACAAGTTCAACCATACTAATTCCACTCAATTCCGACTCCAAATCGATGTTCAAAACTCAAAAATTCGTATTATGAACTTTTAAGCCACATCCCCAATTTTCTCTTTAAATTCATCAACTGTGATGACCCAAAATGTCATCTTTAAATTTAATGATTAATTATGTGATCTAAGCACTATTTACCATTACTCGACTTACGTGTGCAGTCCGTAAAAATTTTCCGGAAAGTTTTCAGGTAAAATATGGATTAAAATGTGAATTAGATGTTTAAAACATAACTGAGTTGACTTTGGTCAACATTTTGAGCAAACGGACTCGGATCAGTGTTTTGATAGTTCCGGTAGGTCCATATCGTGAATTGGGACTTGGGCGTATGCCAGAACCAAATTCCGAGGTCCCTAGCCCGAGATATGGAATTTTGATAAAAAATTTAAAGTTTGAGTTCAAATAGTGACCGGATGTCGAATTATATGCAAATGACCCCGGAATAGAATTTTGATGATTCCAACATCTCCGTATGGTGATTTTGGACTTAGGAGCGTGATCAGAATTTTATTTGGAAGTCCGTAGTGAAATTAGGCTTGAAATGGCTAAAATAGAAATTTAAAGTTTGAAAGTTTGACCGGGGAGTTGACTTTTTGATATCGGGTCGGATTCCAGTTCTGAAAATTTTCACAGCTCCGTTATGTTATTTATGACTTGGGTGCAAAATTTGAGGTTAATCGGACTTGATTTGATAGGTTTCGACATCGAATGTAGTAGTTGGAAATTCTAAGTTTCATTAAGCTTGAATTGGAGCATGATTCGTTATTTTAGCGTTGTTTGATGTGATTTGAGGTTTCAAATAAGTTTGTATGATGTTTTAGGACTTGTTGGTGTTTTGGGTTGAGGTCCCGAGGGCCTCGGGTGAGTTTCGGATGGTTAACGGATCAAAAGTGGGACTTAGCTGCTGTAATTTTTCTGCTGGAAATGCTGTCAAAATCGGGCTGCCTGTCAAAATCGAGCTGCATGTCAAAATCGAGCTCCCTGACAAAATCGAGGTCCCTGACAATCGAGCTCCCTGACAAAATCGAGGTCCCTAACAAAATCGAGGTCCCTGATCGAACTGGACAGATCGAGCTCCCAAGATCGAATTGGGCATATCGAGCTCCCAAGATCGAACTGGACAGATCTGTAAGTTATAAAAACAGTGGCATTCAACATTTGCCATTTTTGACAAACTTGAGCTTGAACAGAGGCCACTTTTGACAGATTTTCAAGGAAAGACATTTGGGGTAAGTGATTCCAACTCGGATTTGGTCTATATACACAAATATATCATTGTTTTCACCATTTAATTAGTGTTTTGAGATTGAAATTTGGAAAATTTTAGAAATCTCATAGAAATGAATTTTTGAGATTTCGGTGTCGATCCGGAGTCCGATTGGAGTGAAACTGGTATGGTTGGACTCGTAATTGAATGAGTTATCAGATTTTATAAGTTTCGCTGGATTTCGAGATGTGGGCCCCACGAGCAAATTTTGAGCTAATTTCGGATTTTATTGAAAAATGTAGTATTTTCTTATGAAATTGATTCCTATAATTTTTGTTGACTGTATCAAATTACTTATGACTAGATACGAGTCGATCGGAATCGAAAAATTGAGGAAAAAGCACAATACTTGGTTAAATTGGAGCAAGTCAAGGTAAGTGACTTGTCTAACCTTGTGTGGGGGAAATTTTCCTAGGATTGATATTAATTGTAATGTGATGAAAGTCGTGTACACGAGGTGACGAGTGTGTACACAGACTAAATGTGAAGGATTATGTGTTCAAATTATGAAGATCACTGTTACATATTAATTAAATTATTAAATCTGGTTATATTCTCCATTAATGATTTGATTTGTATACCTTAAATTTGCTTGACATTTTCCTGCTAATTGTTTTACCTGTTTGATTGAAACTTGGTTTCTTTTATACTGTGCATTATTTGAAGGTTGATTTTTCTTTAAATTAAGTATTATTAATATGAAATATTATTTTTCTGAATTATTTTATTCCTTATTATTTTCGCAAGATTATTGATACTCATTGTGATGGAGCTGTGAGCTCTTTATTGTAGAAAATATTATTTTTGGATTATTTTGGCATGAGCCGTGAGCTTTTTATTATTGAAAAAATATTGTTGTTGATTTATTTTTGGAAAATTGAAATATTGGGCACTTGATGTGCAAATTGTGATATATTGTGATATTGATACGCATGCGGTGGTATAAGGTCTGGGGATTGAAACGCAGCGGTGAGATAAGGGTGGCTTGATACGCGTGACTAATAGGGGTGACTACTAGAAGTCATGCGGTGTGATAAGGGAGGCTAAAATACAGGATGCTATTTCGGAAAAAAATATTTTTTTTAAATAAATTGTGAAGGCTCCCGCGGTGATATAAGGAAATGAGATTTTGTGAATTTATTTATGATTTGGGACTACGAGGTGGTACCTCGGTAGTGCCCTTGTTGATATTGATTTATGGTCATAGTTGCCTTCGATTAATTGTTGTGATTTTCATAAAGCTGAAAGGAAATTCTGTTTTGATTCCACGAGATATTATTTGTAATTAATTGGTGTCATTAAATGTGACATAATATTTGATTAATTTCCGCAGTCATTTTTATCTTATTAAATTGTTTAAATATTTTTCCATGTCATTATCTATTCTCCAGTAGGGCCTGACCTGACCTCGTCACTACTCTATTGAGGTTAGGCTTGACACTTACTGGGTACCGCTGTGGTGTACTCATACTACGCTTCTGCATATCTTTTTGTGCAGATCCAGGTACATCTTACCAGTTTAGACGTCAGTGAAGCTACCTGCGCACAGAGACTTCGAGGTATATCTGCCAGCGTCCGCAGACTCCGGAGTCCCCTTCTATCATTTTATGTTGCTTCCTTATTTTTCTTTAGACCTTGATACATAGAAATATTGAGAATAAATTTTAGAAGCTTGTGACTTATTTCTACCGGGTTTTGGGAGTTGTAATTATTTGAATTGTAGTTTATTTATTTCAGATATTTATGATTATTCTGCATTGATAGGCTTACCTAGTCTTAGAGACTAGGTGCCATCACGACCTCCTACGGAGGGAATTTGGGGTTGTGACATCAACCAATTGCTAAAAATGAAGATAGATTCATGGAATATTATCACAAGGGAGTCAAGAACACTTACTCCAAGTTGTGTGGAAAAATTTCTCTCCAAAGTCGCACAAAACGAGCTCCAAAATGTCCAAAATGAGAAACAATCTCGGAACCCTCACTTTTAACAATGCCCAGGTATTTCCGCACCTGCGGTGCCTTGGCTCGCACCTGCGCATCTGCTTTTGCGGACAAAAACATGTGCGCCTGCAGAAACAGCCGGCCTTCAAAAATCTCGCATATGCGGGCGCGCAGATACGCATTAACTTCGCAGATGCGGGCTCGCAGATGCGGACAAATTCTCGCACATGCGAGCATTGCCCAGTTCCACTCTTGGTCGCTTCTGCGACTGATCTCGCGCACGTGCAGCTTCGCACCTGCGATCAAAAGCTTCGCATGTGCGATCACGCCAGTAGGCAGCAGTTCCAGCATTTCCTTAAGTCCGAATTTTATCCGTTAACCATCTGAAACTCACATAAGGCCTCCGGGACCTCAACCAAATACACCAACAAGTCCTAAAACACACCACAGACCTACTCGAGGCCTCAAATCACATCAAACAACCTCAAAAATACAAACTACACACGGATTCAAGCCTAATAAATTTTAAAATTTCCAAATTCTACAAACGACGCCGAAACCTACCAAATCATGTCCGATTGATCTCAAATTTTGCACACAAGTCACATTGCATATTACGGACCTATTCAAATTTCCAGAATCGGATTCCGATCCAGATATCAAAAAGTCAACCCCCCGATCAAACTTCCCAAAATTCAACTTTCGGCAATTCAAGCCTAATTCCACTACGAACCTCCAAATAATTTTTCGGATACGCTCTTAATCCCAAAATCACCATACAGAGCTATTGGAATCATCAAAACTCCATTTCGGGGTCGTTTACACATAAGTCGACATCCGGTCACTATTTTAACTTAAGCTTTAAACCTTGAAACTAATGTTCTAATTCATTCCAAAACCTCACCGGACCCGAACCATTTACCCCGGCAATTCACACAACAACTGTAAAGTACAATTTGAATAGTAAATGGGGAAACAAGGTTGTAATACTCAAAACGACCGGCCGGGTCATTACATTCTCCCCCACTTAAACATATGTTCGTCCTCGAACGTGCCAAGAGTTGTTTCCAAGCCATCAAATCACTGTTCCATCTTACCACACACGTACCCGGGGGTGAACCCATGTCACCCTATTCCATACAGGCTTGACAACACAATACAACTGAAATTATTGATTTAACTTTAGCCTATAAACCTTGGAATTTAATTTTCAACTTTTAGAATTTCTTTCAAGACACGAATCTTACATTTACACACTGTATAATTTCGAACAAGCTGCATCGAGCTATAACTATAACCACAGATATAATCAACTAACATATTACACAACTCGCATGCTCGTACCACCATTTCTAATCACCAGTAACTACTCAAGACCAACCAAGTACTAGTATAAAAACCATATCGAACCAAACCTCATCCCAAAACCTTCATACACTGTTGATAATAAAAGAAAGACGCAAAATTTCATGACCACTTACCAAATCAACAAGTCACGGAGCTCTCTCGCCCCAACCAGAACCATAATCGCTTTCTGAGCCGACTTTCAATATCATCCTTCCGAACATACCGTAATCGAACCTGATAGTACCCATTCTAGGTCCAATGACCTTATATTACTAAACACAACTATTCTACGGACATACCGCACCAATATAACTCAGAGCCACAACCCATGCCATCCGTGCACCAATACGCAACAATTCAAATGTACTCAATCATGAAAAATGACTCAAATGAGAGAACTAACCCGCAAGATTAATAAGTACCGCCACAACAAAATGCTGAAAATTCATCATACACAGTAGAACCATCACCCGATTCTAAGACATGGCTCATACCTTAACATAACCCCGCTGCAATGTGTGACCCCATCCAAACGTTGGTCCATATTATATACCCCGAGCCAACCTGCTCAAAATTAATAACCACGGAGAGGCAAATGACACACTGCCACACAAACCCTGAAAGAACATAACCAATTAATCACAACTCCTCATAGCATAAAAGAGTAACTCATAAATTATCTCAGAACATGAATAAGCTCAACATCAACCGAATGGCACATCCTTCAACAAATAGCAGTATGGAGCCAACCATTCCGGCTCGGTGTAGAATACACATCTTAATTGGGCCTACCAATGGAACACCAGATCAACTCTGGTCACCCACAAATAGACAAATAACCCTCTGAAAATTCACCGCGACTGATTCATAATACATCCTATCATCTGACTAGCTTTCAGCCACGACTTCACAGTCCGCAACCATGAACGATCTGCTCCTGAAACTCCCAAATTCCAAATTTATAGGACACATGAATCATCATAATTGATCCCAATTCTAGGCTTCGAATGACTAACACATCTTTTATGCACGATCATTCCACAAGAAATACTCCCATAATTCTTCTGTGCCACATAGCAATAATTTGAATATCAGCAGTCTATCAACCATGTGAGCACCGCAATACTAATTATACATTCGTAAGTCAAAATACAATGCACCTTATGAAATCCGCCCCCTTCTCATATAACACCAAGTAGTAATAGTGTTCATCTATTTATTTGGAACCGCCCATGTTGTCCAACATTCGTTACCTTCTCTTCAAGACTGTACTGCCACTTTGTACATGCAAATCTAGCTTTCGCACAATACATAACATCTATCTTGCCATGATGTGAAAAGCACAAGAATATTATTATCAACTTTGAGTCACCAATAATTTACATACCTTTTTTAGTTAGAAACCTTTCTCTTGCTTCTTTCCAGGAGGAAATCACAATACACAACACGTTCTCCACACTGGTAGAAATCATCAAGAATACTTTGGAATCCATTTGCATATAACCAAGCCATCAGGACCGAATCTCTCTAACTCAACCAAGCCACGCAGGTCACCAAACCCAAGAATATTGCCACCAAAACATCTGTAAAGTCTTACCACGCCGTAATTACCCAAAGGACCGATCCTACCATTACCATACTGCTCCAGTCTACTGCCCAGTTGCCATATTTCTCCGAGTCCCTTCCGAATTTGCCTTCAAATTGATACTTCTCCTTGCTAAAACACCACGATCTTTAATCACAACTCACCCCACAAACCTAGCATAGAACCACAACGCCCTACGACCCTTAAGAAATTGTATTCTTCTTAAGCACCTCCATAAATACCACAACTGTAACACTCACTCTGAAAACACTTTATGTGAATTTAAAATTTTTCTTCTTATCTTCCTTATACAAAAATGTAGAATCCATAGTCATACAGAATTTTCGCAAGTCCAGGCACTATCAAATGAAAATCTCAGATTTTATCTATACGCAAGTCCGGAAACATTCTTAATTGCTATATATAATTCCCAAACCCACTACAATTTTCTCGGGAGTCACCCACTTTGCTCCAATCCAAATTACACCGCCCAAATGGGCCAAAAGACACGTACCCCATTAGCACAACAACACTCAAAGGCGTAACTATACTTTAACACCACTTATCAAATTCATACTCCGTGCGCACTACATCATTCACCAATAACAACTCACTCATCCCACGATTTTTCATATACTCATCCGTGCAATATAATCCGTAATCAGGAATTTTCCTTATTCGAGTCATTTTCGAACTCCACCTCTGCAAGTCATCACTAATTCCCAAGTATACTTTAGACCCAAACATAATTTGACATATACCCATGAATTGATTTGTCTATAGCAGGCTCCCCCACTTGGCTCAAAGCCGTAGATTAAAACACTTCATAACTCACCATACTCATACTATTTTACTGTCATGATGCCACAGTCAGTTCAACGAAACCTCTTCTCAAACTCATGCAACGCCAACCATAGAAATACCCCAAATCATCCGCTAAACTCGCAATCATTCTCTTGACACTCAAGTCACATCAAATCAAAAATCAAACCCAATGGGCTTCCTTTAAATTTCAAGGAAACACTTCTTGTCATATTCCAATCGTCTTAACATATCCCGCGGTCACATCATACCCATCATACCGCCATTCCGCCGCTCATCGAGCCACAAATTCCACTGTAGGGTCATTACCAGACATATAAGTCCAATTGTACGAGTTACAACTGAAACTACCGAGCTTAAGCTGCGATCTAAACCTAGACTCAAGTCCTACAATCTGGCCCATCACTAAAACACATAATACACATCTCGAACCTCGTTCATAGAATCATAAGCCGGCGATGCACAGCTGATACTGAGCGCTCATGTGCGCATACGAATACATGGAAGGAATTCAAAAAGTTATGTCTCAAGCTGAATCAATCTCGCATGATAAGGAAAGAAAGATGGGAAGTATATATCCTAAATGCCATGTAGCCTCTCGAAGATAAGTATGGACGTCATCATACCGATACGCATGACTCTACTAGACACTTGCTCATGACTTGTAGAACCTATGAACCTAGGGCTCCGATACTACCTTGTCACGACCCAAAATCCAACTAATCGTGAGAGCACCTAACCCAACCCGTTAGGTAAGCAAACTTTCAACTATCCAATTCCAATGAAATTAATAAGGTAATTAATTAAAAGAAAATAGATAAAACCAATACATTTCCCCAAGAACTGGTAGTACAAATCATGAGCTTCTAAGAATAGAGTTTACAAAGTGGAGATGAAATAAATACATAGTCTATTTGAATAGTACATAAACAGAGCTTTTATAAAATCTAATGCTACCATGAACAAGAGGCAGCTATAACAGGAACGCAGGTACATCTTCAAATCCGGAAACCATCGAGGACAGCAACAACAATAGCCAACATCTGCACGCAATGTGCAGAAGTGTAGTATCAGTACAACCGACCCATGTACTGAGTAAGTAACAAACCTAACCTTAGGTTGAAAGTAGTGACGAGCTTTTACCAAGGTCGGGTCCAAACACCAGTAGTCCACAACAGTCCATAACCACGTAAAGCAAATAATACAAGAAGTAACTCAGAGATAAAATGCTCAGCTAAATCATGATTTCAAAAATAATAATTCTTCCTTTCAAGTACATCAGTGAAAACCCAAATCGTTTACCGAAGTTGCCAAAAATATGAATAAGTTTGGAAACAATAATTTTCCTGAAATCCTTTCAATAATAAATAAGATGGTTCATTTTCTTTCCAGGTAACCAGTGTAAAACAAATGCATCACTATGCCCACCTATCAACGTGTGTGAGAAATCATGAATGATGTGATACTGTACAGCATGAGGAAAATACATCTCTATGCATGTATGTCATGTGTGCATGCCAATGCGATGCAACTAAATAATAAAATCATAAACAACCCCTCGGGCAGACCTCACAATCACTCGTATACAGCCCCTCGGGCGTACCTCACAATCACTCGTAAACAGCCCCTCGGGCATACCTTACAATCACTCGTAAACAGCCCCTCGGCATACCTCACCTCCCAGTCACTCAGCACTCGGCACTCGACACTAGCACTTAGTAGGTATCTGCGCTCACTGAGGGTGTGTACACACTCCGGAGGGGCTCCTACAACCCAAGCGCTATAATCTGCACGGACAACTCACGTGTTGCACGGACAACTCACGTGCTATAATAATATCTGGATCTGCACGGATAACTCACGTGTTGCACGGACAACTCATGTGCTATAATAATATCTGGATCCGCACGGATAACTCACGTGCTGCACGGACAACTCACGTGCTATAATAAGTCAATCTGGCCTGCTGCTGTCACGACCCAAAATGGCCATGATGGCGTTGGACACCACTGTCAGGCAAGCCAACCATAATCAATTAACTTAATTACCCAATTTAATGAATTTAAAATCAAAATTTCTTCAATGAAATAGTAAAGATAAAACACATAGAGTAAATGATAAATATTTTTAGCAACTAAATTACTAAACAGTTCACAACCATTCCCAAAACCCGGTGTCACAAGTGCATGAGCATTTACTAGGGAATTAAAATAAAATACAGCATCTGTCAAGAATACAAATTAGACAGGAAAATATAATAACTCTGAAGGAGATTCTGTTAGCTGCGGATCGTAATATAGAATGCAGCTCACCTATGTCCCCGCAATTATTAACCACACCTCTGTGCCCACAAGGCCGCTATACATATATGTACCTACACAATAAAATGTGCAGCAAGTGCAGTATGAGTACGAAAATAACGAGTACCCAGTAAGTATCAAGCATAATCTCGAAGAGGTAGAGACGAGATGGCCGACTATGACACTCACTATGGGTCAATAATATTAAATAATCATGAAAATAGAAATATTTATATCGACGTGATTCACAGAGTTAACAATAATTTTATTGAACCAGAAGAATAATTAAATTCCTTCAATTTCAATAATTCTCAATATATTAATTAAATTTCTTCAATTCAAATAATTTCTAATCTATTAATTAAATCCTTCAATTTCAATAAAAATTCAAATGTATCAAATAGCTTTACAAGCTGCAATTCAATTTCAAAAAATTTCTAATTTATCAAATAGCTTTACAAGCTGTAATAAATTGTCCAAGTATCGTGTAATTATAATTATTATTAAGCATGATTTCTGCCGAGGTTGTACGGCCCAATCCAGAGTTTCGTGCACACTGCCGAGGGACGTGCGACATGATCCATAGATGCATCTATCCTGCCGAGGCGTTCGGCCCGCTCCACAAGAAAGGAGGACATTTTTCTTATGTACCTACAGGAATAAGAGTATATTTATTATAAGATAAATTCGGGAGGAAAAATAATTTCTCTTAACAATTAATTAATTTAAATAGAAAATCAAGTGTATGAGATTTTCATCCTTTAATACGTTTATCTTACAGTTCACATATATATATATATATATATATATATATATATATATATATATATATATATATATATATATATATATATATATATCAGTTAATAATAATTAAACAACGAATGCAATTTACACAAGAAATTCATGCTTTGAATCCTAAACTATCGGGACTTTAGCATTAATATTAGCTACGCATGGACTCTCATCACCTCGTGCGTACGTAGCCCTCGCAATTAGCAATAATTATTCAATTTAATCCCTATGGAATAATTTTCCCCTCATAAGATTAGACAAGAGACTTACCTCGTCTTGCTCCAATTTAATCCACTAGTAGACCCTTTCCTCGATTATCCAACTCTGTCTGGCTTGAATCTAGCCAAAATAATTCGATACAATCATTAAAATTTATAGGAATCAATTCTATAAGAAAATACTACATTTTCAATAAAATCCCGAAATTAATTAAAAATTCGTCCATGGGGCCCACATCTCAGAATCCGGAGAAAGTTATGAAATCCGATAACCCATTCAATTACGAGTCCAACCATACCAGTTTCACTCAAATCCGACTCCGAAATCTCAAAAATTCGTTTCTATGAAATTTCTAAAAATTTCAAATTTCAATCTCAAAACACTAATTAAATGATAAGAACGATGATATATTTGTGTTTATAGACCAAATCCAAGTTAGAATCACTTACCCCAATGTCTTTCCTTGAAAATTATCCAAAAATCGCCTATGCTCAAGTTCCAATTTGTTAAAAATGGCGAATGGGACGAATGCCTTCTTTTTATAAAACTGCCAAGGCAGCCTTCGGAATTGGGCCTCGAACTGGGACTCGATCGTGGCTTCGATCATGCCCCTCGAGCCTAGGCCTCAATCGTGGATTCGATCATAAACTCGAGCCTGAACCTCGGTCATGGCCTCAATTATGGCATCGAGCCTGGTCCTTCGATCATAGCCTTGATCATGGCATCGAGCCCGAGTCTTCGATTGTGACCCTCAATCTTGGGTCTCGATCATGGCCCTCGAGCATTGCCTTCGATCATGGCCCTCGAGCTAGACCTTCGATCATGGCTTCGATATACAAGCTCGAGCCTGAGCCTCGTCAACCCTGGGCTCGATACCTGGGCTCGATCACAGCCCAAAATGTCCAACAGAAGAGGAAAAATATCAGCAGCTTTTTAAGTCCAACTTTTGATCCGTTAACCATCCGAAACTCACCCGATGCCCTCGGGACCTCAAACAAATATACCAACAAGTCCTAAAACATGATACAAACTTATTTGAAACCTCAAATCACCTAAAACGACGCTAAAACCATGAATTATGTTCCAATTCAAGCTTAATGAAACTTAGAATTTCAAACTTCTACATTCGATGTCGAAACCTATCAAATCAAGTCCGATTGACCTCAAATTTTGCACACAAGTCATAAATGACATAACAGAGCTATGAAAATTTTCGAAATTGGATTCCGACCCCGATATCAAAAAGTCAACTCCCCGATCAAACTTCCAAACTTAAATTCTTATTTTAGCCATTTCAAGCCTAATTTAACTACGGACTTCCAAATAAAATTTCGAACACGCTCCTAAGTCCAAAATCACCATACGGAGCTGTTGGAATCGTAAAATCCCAGTTCCGGGGTCGTTTCCTCAAAATGTTGACCGGAGTCAAATTTGGCCTTTTAAGGCTAACTTAAGGAACCAAGTGTTCCGATTTCAACCCGAACACTTCCAAATTACGAACCAACCATCCCCCCAAGTCATAAATCAATAAAATCACATTCAGGGAGTTTTATTTTAGGGAACGGGGTTCTAAAAGTTAAAATGACCGGTTGGGTCATTACATTCTCTCCCACTTAAATATACGTTCGTCCTCGAACGTGCTAAGGATTGTTCTTGAATTGTACAAAATCATTGTTTAACACCCCGTGCACCTACCCGTGCTACCACACCCAGTTGAGCATATTAGCTCGAGCCAATCTGAAGATTCTCCCCTTTATCTTGGCAAATAAGCCTTAGAGTCAAATTCTAACATCCAGAATTTTCCACCATGTCCGTTTCCAACTTATGAGCACCGTATCAATCATTACACGATGCACCAATGCATGATTGCATACCTTGGTTGAATTTAAACCATGCACCACACCATTCACATGCCCATAATAACATACTCGATAACAATAGTCGAGATTCCACGAATCTGGTGTCCACAACACATCTCATGATACATATAAGTCATGTTCCAACTCTCGCAATGCTTCCACGATGGAAGAAATGTGTAGGAATTCATAACCAACTGCCGAGTCAATAATTTACTAAGTTTCTCCTTCTGACAAGGACCATTATCTCATTCTGAACTGGATAGCGATGTTTATCCTTTAATATGCCTTATATAAATCTGATTGCACTGATTTCAGGTCCAATAGTCTCATCTCGCCCAGTATAAACTACACAGGAAATAGGTCACCTTAAACCCTGACTAAGGCCTCGTATGACGCCAACAATGCCCCAACATGCTACAAACTGGAATGTGATACATAAGGAAAAATGAACTCTGGAAAGAACTACTCAACCCGCGTAACTAATTAGACAAGTGAAAAGGTGTCATGAACTTTCCTTAGAAAATGGGACACAAAACACACAAAGTAGAATATAGGGGACTGTACTCAACATCACACTGTTGCGGCATGCAACCCGATCCAAACAACATACCCGTGGAGGCGTGCCACCCGATCCGCACAAAAAGAATCTATAAGGAAATACTTACCGAGCTAGAGTGCTCATTACTACAAAATATCTGAATATCGGACACAAGCACGCTAAGTACATAATACCATCCCTGGAAGGACCGACAGAGCCATACGCTACAAAACTCAAGCACAACTAAGGTGCGATATATGATCTGAATCTCGAGAGCCATCCTGCTCACATAACACCATCGCTACATGAAACCTTAACACATAAGAAATTTATCAAGACATTTCATAACTCACCCGGTACAATATAGTATTACATGAAATAACCGATGACGAAACGATATCCAACGTCCGAATACTCCTCCATAGGGAGTGCTCATGCTGAAATGAACACATCCGGCCTAATATAGAGCCCATATTCATATTCAACTCCATCCACAGACCTCGAGCCAATTCTCATCGCATCGTACTAAGCTAATAACATTTCATGGATCCATAATAACCCTTTTTCCCATAACACACAAGAATAGCCATCATAATCGGAACAAACTTTCACAGTCCATAACCAAATAAACCAAGCGCCCTCCAGGCATAAATACTCGAATCAGCGATATCGCCACTATCTTCATACTTGGTTGTTAAATATTTAATCAATCAAGTGACAACTTGTCACACTTATTCCATCTTTCCGTGAGACACGCTCCCACGACCTTCCGCACCAGGTAACAAGTCTGCACATCTATGCTACCAGTTATACTAATGCTGTAAAACATATCAAGAATCCACAAATCGATACACAAGGTCTCTTACACCTGACATCGACCTTAGGTGATGCCGAAAATAATACCATCTTACTTTTAACATCTAAATCCGTTTCCTTCTTATCCGAGATCATGACATCCTTGTCAACACCGAACCGAAGTCTTGAATCCTCAACTTTCGAATCCCATGCTACTTAGTGCACTTAATCATGCCAATGCGTAGGAGTAAAAGAATTACATCATAACTCCCAAACCACTAATAGGGTAAACACTTCATCATATAGAAACCTTCTACTTAATTTATTTCAAGAGATCCATTGCAACACGTGACTGAATTCCCATATCCGCAGAAATTATCAGCCTCAAGTAGTGATCTAAACCACCATAACTCTTCTGGGATCCCTCTACACATATCATTCCCTAATACTTGAATTCCTCCAAATAAAATCAATTGCGGCAGCTGTCAAGCCTCGCACGTACCGCCATAAATCACATGCATAACTCAATGCGCTGAAAGGAACTGATCATTGCCACCATCATGCCAATTTCACCATTGTTAGCCGACCCATCTTTTCTCAATTTATTCTCAACTTACCTTAGAAATAATAATATCTCCATTCATTACATCACGAACTCAAATCCGCACTCATCCCGAGTGACCTTATTTCACGAGACCACGTTGTTTCAACCGGTACACCCATTCTGATACTTCTTTTATGAATCCAAAGTTATTTTCTTCAGTTTCTCAAATACTACACCACAACCTGAAGATAACGCAGAGTACTCCAAGCCTCGTTTCATAATCTGTTGTAAAAGCTCGATACTCAACCATACTACGGACTCGAGATCCTTAGACATCACACTTTAAATTTTTGAACCCGCTAAGACCGTTATTGAGAGTCACTTGTTCTGACTTGTTCCCAAACATGATCAACTCTAAGGCCTTGCTAGCACCTGGACATTTTCTCAAGGAAACGCCCGTCTATCTCACTTTCCTTGGGCATTACATCTACACGAAACATAAACTCTGAGTCTTCCTAAAGCCCAAAGATGAATCGATAAGGCCAACTATGGCACAAATTCCTCAAATCCTTTGCTCAAATTACCACTGATGATTTCTTTTCTCAGTCGTGATGACCCACCAATACACCGATAACCAGAAATCGCACAAGTTGACACTACACAATCCAATCATAGACAGTGGGGCTCTCCCACTCAGCTTGAAGCTACAAACTACAAAATTTTGGAATCCACCGAGATTCTTTCTTCATCGTTGACATGATCCTGCACACGCAACTCGCCAAATTTTCTCGAAATCCTTCTATTAACCTTTAATAAACACTCTGAACTACTAGCCACATTTACATATTAAATCTCTTACCGGGTAGCTAGTAGAATTCTTTGCAGAAGCTTCATCAACACCACGCGACCGCTAACCTGCTCACAGGAGATAACCCACATGTGAAAATTACATGCCGACATATTCCAACGTCACTGCACTGGGTGCAATTACTACGAAATCAGTAGATCATCCTGAGACCGAGCTCATTCACCAGCTGCACTAGTCCGTTCACTCCTCATGGACATTAATTAATGGTGCAACAATACATTCCAATTCAAAGTCATGTTGTATCCTTCTTCATATCAGGCAACTCCCTCCTGTCATACCCAACCTTCCTCAATATAACAACCAATATTCCAAATTAAGCTTGTTGACCTAGTCACTATCCACCATGAATCCCAAATCACTCTAATTTCCCCCAAGGCGTGTGACTATCCTACCACAGAACCCGTATGCTACCTTGCCACTCTCCCACTTTGGTCAAACCCTCTCCTTTAAGAAGCTACTCGACTTCTGTTTCTTACACTTGGCCTCCTAGGAACTTAACCACCACAAGACACCTTCCACAAGCCCTTCCTCATCTTTTGCTGCCCAGTTATTGTGTTAACTCAAAATCCGTTTCTGTAGCACTTGAACCAATAGGTCGTTACTAACTTTAAACCTTTCCGAGAATCATCCTTCTCGAGTCATCAATACTAGGAATACCGCTTAAATCCTGAACCACTGCACACCGCGATCTCTAACAACTGCTTCCCCTACCCCAATTCCTAACACCCCACCGTGAAGGCTAGCTGAAGTAAACTATAAAACCGGCAAACCTTAACACATTTAACAAGGTGATGACACCACATCAAAATTGAGAACTCTACCACGCTCAAAAATATCAGGCTTCGTTACTCTATCAACCCCAAACCTGAACATTCATAGCCCGATTGCCTTTTCTCTGCTAGAAATAAAACATGGAACCTCTAAATCATGTACTGAGGAAAAAAAACCTTCTTTCAAATCATTTACTACCATGACACATAGACAGGCATTCTACCATTACATAAACACTGTGCGATAACAACGCATGAATCTTCATAACAATCAATGCCAAATCTCAAAACATTAGGTAGTATTAATACTGAACTGAAATGACAGAGCGGCCTCCCGCAAGGCGATGACAATAGCCCAATTAATTACATAGGGAGAAGTATCCTGCACTACATCTGTATCACCATTAAAAATTTCCTCGATCCCCCAATTTATAACAAGCGTTTCACGTCGCATAAGATTGAGTAGGAAGGAAATGAAGGCATAAGCCTCAAAGGAATCAAATCGCATGATGAGGAATCAAAAAAGGAAGTATTCCTAACAACCCTGTAGCCTCTCGAAGATAAGCACAGATGTCTCCGTACCGATCCGCAAGACTCTACTAGACTTACTCATGACTTGTGAGACCTACGTGAACCTAGTGCTCCGATACCCTGTTGTCACGACCCAAAATTCAAAAAGGCCGTGATGGCGCCGGACACTACTGTCAGGCAAGCCAACCATAATTAATTAACTTAATTACCCATTTTAATGGATTTAAAATCAAAATTTCTTCAATGAAATAGTAAAGATAAAACTCATAGAGTAAATGATAAATATTTTTTGCAACTAAATTACTAAACAATTCACAATAATTCCCAAAACCCGGTGTCACAAGTGCATGAGCATTTACTAGGGAATTAAAATAAAATACAGCATCTGTCAAGAATACAAATTAGACAGGAAAATATAATAACTCTGAAGGAGATTCTGTTAGCTGCGGATCGTAATATAGAATGCAGCTCACCTATGTCCCCGCAATTATTAACCACACCTCTGTGCCCACAAGGCCGTTATACATATATGTACCTACACAATAAAATGTGCAGCAAGTGCAGTATGAGTACGAAAATAATGAGTACCCAGTAAGTATCAAGCATAATCTCGAAGAGGTAGAGACGAGATGGCCGACTATGACACTCACTATGGGTCAATAATATTAAATAATCATGAAAATAGAAATATTTATATCGACGTGATTCACAGAGTTAACAATAATTTTATTGAACCAGAAGAATAATTAAATTCCTTCAATTTCAATAATTCTCAATATATTAATTAAATTTCTTCAATTCAAATAATTTCTAATCTATTAATTAAATCCTTCAATTTCAATAAAAATTCAAATGTATCAAATAGCTTTACAAGCTGCAATTCAATTTCAAAAAATTTCTAATTTATCAAATAGCTTTACAAGCTGTAATAAATTGTCCAAGTATCGTGTAATTATAATTATTATTAAGCATGATTTCTGCCGAGGTCGTACGGCCCAATCCAGAGTTTCGTGCACACTGCCGAGGGACGTGCGACACGATCCATAGATGCAT
Organism: Nicotiana tomentosiformis; assembly: GCF_000390325.3. Taxonomy (NCBI): domain Eukaryota; kingdom Viridiplantae; phylum Streptophyta; class Magnoliopsida; order Solanales; family Solanaceae; genus Nicotiana; species Nicotiana tomentosiformis. Next base: position 119,252,996 of record NC_090814.1, read on the forward strand.
CTATCCTGCCGAGGCGTTCGGCCCGCTCCACAAGAAAGGAGGACATTTTTCTTATGTACCTACAGGAATAAGAGTATATTTATTATAAGATAAATTCGGGAGGAAAAATAATTTCTCTTAACAATTAATTAATTTAAATAGAAAATCAAGTGTATGAGATTTTCATCCTTTAATACGTTTATCTTACAGTTCACAATATATATATATATATATATATATATATATATATATATATATATATATATATATATATATATATATCCTTTATTAAGTACTAGGCTAAGGGCGGACCCCTAACCTAAGAGTTCTAGTTATGGCCAGCCGAAAACAGGCCCTCTAGATGCCTTATAACCGTCCCTTTAGCCTATTCCCGCTTATGCGTACTTCATGGCTGATAGTCCTACAGACGCTTCACGCCCCGGAATAGCCTTGCTTTCGCGTTCCCCCTCCTTCCTTAGATCAGGTTAGCACTTATGCTGCTTCACGCAACTATATTCAATCAATTGAGTAGAGAGGGCAATTGAATCAGTCGTCATCCTTCGCTCTTGTGCTAAAGGCTCTCTTACCACAGGTCGCCATTCCATCCTTTTACGAAAGGGTAGATGCTTTTCTCCTCGATTCATCGAGATTTCAAGTTGACATCTCGAACATAATCCTGTTGTTTGTAATGGCCTTGGCAAATGACTTGCCACGCTTTCTGGGCTTGACTCTTGTGGGATGTGCTCAGCTGCCTCCAACTCTTTCTGTGGGTCAGATAACTTCCTTAGGTCAGCAGACATCATATTGATCTCTACTGCTCCCGCAAATGGTGATGTCTCGATTCCCATTGGTCGGTCTGCTATCCGGAACAAACCTTTGTCCAAGTAATCTTGAATCAGATTCCTGAAATTTACACAATTATTTGTAGAGTGAGTCCATTTCTCGTGCCATTTACAATAATGTTTTCCTTTTCTTTATTCTTATTTAGGTATCTTATGTCCAGGCAGACAGGTCAAAAGCTATTGATAACCTGGCGGCTGCTTCAGAGCTTCAGATGCCAACCAGTCGGCCGCGATCTTACCTTCTCTCTTCTCTATGAGTATGCTTACAAAAGCACTGCCAATCCCTTTGAACAAGATTCCAGCAAGCTTGGATCAGTTGTGCTTGAGGGTGATTAGAGGAAATCAAATGAATCACAGCATGCAAACAATATTCAAAATCAGTTTCAAGAATGACCTGCTTGTAACCCAAATCCCATGCCAACATAAGGCCATGGTAGATGGCCCAGAATTAAGCCACATTCTTGGTTGTACAACCAAATTCTCAAAGAAAGCAGACACCCATCCGCATTCATTTTAACAAAAAAGACTATAAGGGGAAACCATCTAACAAAAATATTCGTATATTCTCGCTCATCCACGGGTTTTTCCCAAGCCAAACCCTACACACGGCCCTCAAGCACGGTCTAACGTGGAAAATGATTTTCCTTTTAGATGATGACAAACGAACTGAAAACTGTGAATGCTTTTAATTAATTGAATCTTTTTTTAGAATCCAATTTTCTTATATATATAGCAGAGTGATGTCTTTATGACAATTCGTCAAGTAAACCTGCGCCCAAAGTGCTTACGTAGCCGGTCACCGTTTGGCTAAGATCCTTGATGACTGATTCATAAACCACTAACGCTTTCAGTCTTGTGTTAAGTGTTCGCATAACGACTAAGGTCCTAACAACTTGATGTCAAACTGTTCAAAATGAGGGACATCTAACTCCTCTAACACAGATAACATAAAAACTAGGATTAGATGCTTAACATAACGACTCGTATGCTTTCACGAAAGATAGAGGAGCGACTCCGGAGAGAGACATCTAACAACTCGACTAGAGCGAATCCCGAGACTTCACCCCTTCCTTTAAACTGTTGGGCACTACATTCTATAAAAAGAAAGTGAAAATGAAAGGTAAACAAAAGAGAGAACAAATGCGACAGAAAGCGTTAGAGCTTCAAAAGCCTGAAATTGAGCTTGAAATTGAGTGTCCTTGAATTGAGCCTGTCGTATCCTTCCCAACCCAAGACAACAAGGCGGTAACGGAACTACGGCAACTCCGGAACGCATCATGCGGTTTCTTTCAATGCATGGGTTATGGCCTAGGAGAATTCATGCGACTATTGGCATTGGGGAAGCCATGCGTTAGGTAAACCAACCGCACATTTCAAGCGAAGGAGTGAAAGCTACTCGACTGTAATTGTTGGAGAGGACCTACAACGAGTTACCTAATATATATATATATATATTAATTAAACAAGGAATGCAATTTACACAAAAAATTCATACTTTGAGTCCTAAACTATCCGGACTTTAGCATTAATAGTAGCTACGCACAGACTCTCATCACCTCGTGCGTACGTAGCCCCCGCAATTAGCAACAGTTATTCAATTTAATCCCTATGGGGTAATTTCCCCCTCATAAGATTAGACAAGAAACTTACCTCGTCTTGCTCCAATTTAATCCCCTAGTAGAACCTTTCCTCGATTATCCAACTATGTCTGGCTCGAATCTAGCCAAAATAATTCGATACAATCATTAAAATTTATAGGAATCAATTCTATAAGAAAATACTATATTTTCAATAAAATCCCAAAATTAATTAAAAATTCGTCTGTGGGGCCCACGTATCAGAATCCGACGAACGTTACGAAATCCGATAACCCATTTAATTATGAGTCCAACCATACCAGTTTCACTCAAATCCGACTCCGAATCAATACAGAAATCTCAAAAATTCGTTTCTATGAGATTTCTTAAAAAAATTCAAATTTCAATCTCAAAACACTAATTAAGTGATGAGAACAATAATGTATTTGTGTTTATAGACCAAATCCAAGTTAGAATCACTTACCCCAATGTCTTTTCTTGAAAATCTATCCAAAAATCGCCTCTGCTCAAGCTCTAATTTGTTAAAAATGGCTAATGGGACGAATGCCTTCTTTTTATAAAACTGCTGAGGCAGCCTTCGGAATTGGGCCTCGATCGTGGCTTCGATCATGCCCCTCAAGCCTATGCCTCAATCGTGGCTTCGATCACAGGCTCGATCTTGAACCTCGATCATGGCCTCGATTATGGCATCGAGCTTGGTCCTTCGATCATAGCCTTGATCATGGCATCGAGCCCGAGTCTTCGATTGTGACCCTCGATCTTAGGTCTCGATCATGGCTCTCGAGCATTACCTTCGATCATGGCCCTCGAGCTAGACCTTCGATCATGGCTTCGATATACAAGCTCGAGCCTGAGCCTCGTCAACCCTGGGCTAGATAACTGGGCTCGATCACAGCCCAAAATGTCCAACAGAAGAGGAAAAATATCAGCAGCTTTTTAAGTCCAACTTTTGATCCGTTAACCATCCAAAACTCACCTGAGGCCCTCGGGACCTCAAACAAATATACCAACAAGTCCTAAAATATCATACAAACTTATTTGAAACCTCAAATCACCTAAAAGGACGCTAAAACCATGAATTATGTTCCAATTCAAGCTTAATGAAACTTAGAATTTCAAACTTCTACATTCGATGTCGAAACCTATCAAATCAAGTCCGATTGACCTCAAATTTTGCACACAAGTCATAAATGACATAACAGAGCTATGAAAATTTTTGAAATTGGATTCCGACCCCGATATCAAAAATTCAACTCCCCGGTCAAACTTCCAAACTCAAATTCTTATTTTAGCCATTTAAAGCCTAATTTAACTACGGACTTCCAAATAAAATTTCGAACATGCTCCTAAGTCCAAAATCACCATACGGAGCTATTGGAATCGTAAAATCCCAGTTCCGGGGTCGTTTCCTCAAAATATTGACCGGAGTCAAACTTGGCCTTTTAAGGCTAACTTAAGGAACCAAGTGTTCCAATTTCAACCCGAACACTTCAAAATTCCGAACCAACCATCCCCCCAAATCATAAATCAATAAAATCACATTCGGGGAGTTTTATTTTAGGGAACAGGGTTCTAAAAGTTAAAATGACTGGTTGGATCATTACAGCTGTGGCGTGCAGCCCGATCCCATAATTATCCTCACAATCAGGCCCTCGGCCTCACTCAGTCATCAATCTCTTCAATCTCTCGGGCTCACAATGTCATGAAAATCAGCCCAAAAATGATGATATGATGTATCAATAAATAGCAATAAATACTGAGAGATGATATAAAATGAATGAACATGACTGAGTATGAAATTTCATTTTAAACAATTAATTTAACAGCAATATGACCTTTGTGGGTCTCAATAATATTGGCACATAGCCTCAACATGATTTTTAATATGATTCTCAGCTCAATTTCTTTAACACATAAAACTGCATGGAAAATGCCAAGATTATTTGACTACAAAATTCCACGAAACAATTACATCACAATTTTTATGGTGAAGTTCAACCATCCCATTACAAGTTCAACCATACTAATTTCACTCAATTCCGACTCCAAATCAATGTTCAAAACTCAAAAATTCTTATTATGAACTTTTAGGCCAACACCCCCAATTTTCTATTTAAATTCGTCAATCAATTGCTAAAAATGAAGATAGATTCATGGAATATTATTACAAGGGAGTCAAGAAAACTTACCCCAAGTTGTGTGGAAAAAATCCTCTCCAAAATCGCCCAAACCAAGCTCCAGAATGTCCAAAATGAAAAAAAATCTTGGAACCCTCATTTTTAACACTACCTAGGCATTTCCGCACCTGCGGTGCCTGGGCTCGCACCTGCACATCCGCTTTTGAGGACAAAAAAATATGCGCCTGCGAAAACAGTCGGCCTTCAAAAATCTCGCATCTGCGGCGCCTTTCTCGCATTTGCGGGCGCGTAGATGCGTATTAACCTTCGCACATGCGGACAAATTCTCGCACCTGCGAGCACTGCCCAATTCCACTCTTGGTCGCTTCTGCGACTGATCTCGCTGTCACGACCCAAACTAACCCCTGTCGTGATAGCGCCTATCGTGGAACTAGGCAAGCCGACTCATTTCCAAAACAAACCGATATTTTTATTTCAAAGATAATTTCAATATTATTTAACATAAAAACCTTCGTAAAGGAGTTCCAATCAAAATAAAAGTGCGGAAGGAAAAGCCCGACATCGGGGTGTCACTAGTCATGAGCATCTACTACAATCTGTCTAACAATATCAAGGCTAACTCAGCCTAGAAAATAGCTAAATACAACTAGAGGAAGATAAGAGGGAGAAGAACAGGGGCTGCGGTCGCCAAGCAGCTACCTTGCTATCCCCGAGAAAATCTGCAACCAAAATAATCAACAACCGCTACCGTGTCCATCTATACCTGGATCTGCACACAAGGTGTAGGGAGTAACGTGAGTACATCAACTCAGTAAGTAACAACAATAAATAAAGACTGAGCAGTAGTGACGAGCAATAAAGCATATAACATTCATATCAGGAAATCTCAGTAAAATACCACCTGCTTTTAAAATCAGGATTTGAATCAAAATATCTCGTTTAAACCCAGTTCCAGTAAAAATCATTTAAAGATATTTTTCAACAGCCCTCAGGAAAAACATCACTCATATACAGCCCCTCGGGCAAACCTTATAGTCACTCGTGCCACTCGGGAATACCTCACAATCACTCTTGCCACTCGGGCATACCTCACAATCACTCTTGCCTCCCAGTCACTCAGCACTCGGCACTCGCACTCAGTAGGTACCTGTGCTCACTGGGGGTGTGTACAGACTCCGGAGGGGCTCCTTCCGCCCAAGCGCTATAATCTGCACAGACAACTCACGTGCTGCGCGGACAACTCACATGCTATAATAATAAAGTATGCTACAGGCGGGCAGCCTCGATCCACACTCATCCTCACAATCAGGCCCTCAGCCGATATCAAACATGTTGCGGCGTGCAACCCGATCCCATAAATATGCAACATGATGCGGCGTGCAGCCCGATCCCATAAATATCCTCACAAATCAGGCCCTCAGCCTCACTTAGTCATAAACCTCTCAAGCCACTCGGGCATTTCAGTAAAATAGGGCATTCGGCCCAAAATATTTATATGCATCAAAATAGAGTCATAAAACTGAGTCATGCGGTAAACAAGTATAAACATGACTGAGTATAGATTTTCAATCGAAAACAATGAGAGGATAGTAAGAAAAGGCCCCTAAGGGTCCAAACAACACTAGCACAAGGCCCAAATATGGCATTCAACCCAATTTACAGAAACTCTTTCTAAAACATATAAGTATCATATAGTTTCAACAAAGTTTGCAACTTTACAGTTGCTACGGGACGGATCAAGTCACAATCCCCAACAGTGCACGCCCACACGCCCACACGCCCGTCACCTAGCATGTGCATCACTAAAAATAGTAGAATGATACAAAATCCGGGGTTTCATACCCTCAGGACTAGATTTACAATCGTTACTTACCTCAAACCGGTCAAATCTCTATCCCGTAATGCTCTTGCCTCTGGACTCGGCCTCCAAATGCTCCAAATCTATTCACAATCAGTACAATACCATCAATATATGCTAATGGAATGAATTCCAGTGGAAAAGCTACAAAATTAGACCAAAACCCAAAATTGGCTAAAACCCGCCCCTGGGCCCACGTCTTGAAATTCGACAAAATTTACAAAACTAGATAGCCTATTCACTCACGAGTCTAACCATACCGAATTCATCAAAATCCGACATCGTTTGGTCCTTCAAATCCTTAAATTACTTCTCCAAAAATCCCAAGCCCTAACCCCTCATTTTCACTAATTACAATGACTAAACAACGGAAAATCACCATATATACAAGCATTAGGGCTCAAGCAACTTACCTCACTCATAGCCCTTGAATCACCTATCAAAAATCACTCCAAAAGCTCCATAAACCGACATGAAAAAGGTGGAAATGAACCAAATTCGTGAAGGGTTCTATTTATGGTTTCTGCCCAGGTTTTCGCACTTGCGGGCTCTTTTTCCGTGCCTGCGGTCAAGGCGCCGCATCCACGAACTCCACTTAATTCCTCAGCTTCCGCACCTGCGCTCCAGGCCTCGCACATGCGGGCTATCAGGTGCGGCCAAATCCTTCGCTCCTGCGCTCCATCCTTGGCCTCACATTTTCCGCATCTGCGCAGCAAATTCTCGCGCCTGCGCAAGCGCACCTGCGCTCTCATACTCCGCTTCTGCGAGGCCTACCCAGCATCCCTTTTCCGCATCTGTACCCCAGGTTTCGCACCTGCGGGCTCGCAGATGCGACCTCCAACTCGCACCTGCGCAACCTGCCTAGCCCAGCATTGCCCGCACCTCTGAACTCCCCACGCGCACCAGCAGCCTCGTACCTGCGACTCTTGCTTCTGCAGGTGCGAAAATAGCAGTAGCAGTAGCTTCAGCTGCATTTTCCAACTTCGACAAATCCGTTAACCATCCGGAATCACCCCGAGGCCCTTGGGACCTCAACCAAAAATACCAACAAGTCATATATCAAAATACAAACTTAGTCGAACCTTCGAATCACTCAAAACAACATCAAATCATCAAATTATCCTCGGATTCAAGTCTAAGAACTTCTAAATTTCCAAATTCGGCAACCGATGCCGAAACCAACTAAACCACGTCCGAATGACCTCAAATTTTGCACACATCACAAATGACACTATGAACCTACTCCAACTTCTGGAATTCCATTCTGACCCCGATATCAAATTTTTCACTGCCGACCGAAATCGCCAAATTTTTAAAGTTCGCCAATTCAAGCCTAATTCTACCACGGACCTCCAAATCACATTCCGGAAGCACTCCTAAGTACAAAATTATCTATCGGAGCTAATAGAACCATCAGAATTCAAATCCGAGATCGTTTACATATAAGTCAACATTCAGTTGACTTTTCCAACTTAAGGTTCTAAATAAGAGACTAAGTGTCTCATTCCACTCTGAAACCACTCCGGGCCCGAACCAACTAACCTGGTATATCATAATATAGCTTAAGAGCATAAAGGAAATAGAAATAGGGGAAACGGGGCTCTAACTCCCGAAATGACCAGCTGGGTCGTTACACTTGCGCACGTGCGGCTTCGCACCTGCGATCAAAAGCTTCGCAGGTGCGATCACACTAGTAGGCAGCAGTTCCAGCATTTTCTTAAGTCCGAATTTGATCCGTTAACCATCCGAAACTCACCCTAGGCCTCCGGGACCTCAACCAAAATACCAACAAGTCCTAAAACACACCACGGACCTACTCGAGGCCTCAAATCACATCAAACAACCTCAAAAATATGAACTACACACAGATTCAAGCCTAATAAATTTCAAAATTTCCAAATTCTACAGACTATGCCAAAACCTACCAAATCACGTCCAATTGAGCTCAAATTTTGCACACAAGTCACATTTCACATTACGGACCTATTCAAATTTCCATAATCGGATTCCGACCCCGATATCAAAAAGTCAACTCCCCGGTCAAACTTTCAAAAATTCAACTTTTGGTAAATTCAAGCCTAATTCCACTACGGACCTCTAAATAATTTTCCGGATACGTTCCTAAGCCCAAAATCACCATACGGAGATATTGAAATCATTAAAACTCCATTTCGGGGTCGTTTACACATAAGTCGACATCCGGTCACTATTTCAACTTAAGTTTTAAACCTTGGAACTAAGTCTTCCAATTCATTCCAAAACCTCACCGGGCCCGAACCATTTACCCCGGCAATTCACACAACATCTGTAAAGTACAATTTAAACAGTAAATGGGGAAATGGGGTTGTAATACTCAAAATGACTGGCCGGGTCGTTACAGTTCAATTGTTACTAGCTTGTATTCAAACACTCAACGAATATTGTCGATAAAATTGTATTTGTTTACGCAAATAAATACAACATGTATCAACTGTATTCGTTCATGCAACGAATACAGCTTTTATAAACTATAACTAAGGTGAAATACATGAGTTTATACAAAGGACCCCCCTCCAAATCTCATTTTGAAAGTTGAGGAATTTTTACAAAACATTATAGTTTAGATCCTTGTAACTATAGTTTGTCTAATTACAAGGGTTTATACAAAGGATACAATATGTATCGACCGTATTAGTAACCAAAGCGAAATACATAAATACAAAAAAATAAACTGCTCTTGTTCAGAGTCAAACTCAAGACCTTCGGTAACTAAGCAGGCGCTCTGACCAACTGAGCCACGAGAGCTTATTGCTCTCTTATTTCAGTTCAAAATAAATAATTTTTTATTTTATAGATATGCTATAAAATTCAAATATAACTACAGATGACAAATATGCTGAAAATATAGCTACGAATGGTAAATATAGTGTATATATTTGACGTGTGGCATAATTTTCTCTAGTTTGAATATGGTAATTAATTGTGTGTGACAGTGGACAAAGTGATCATAAAATATATATCACATTCTAAAGTATTTCTCTACAATACAACAACAACAACTCAGTATAATCTCATTAGTGGGGTATGAGGAGGGTAATGTGTATGCAGACCTTACCCCTACCCTGGGGTAGAGGGGTTATTTCCGATAGACCCTCGGCTCCCTCCCTCCAAGAACTCCCCACCTTTCTCTACAATTAGGAATAGTATTCCTAATTTATCACCTAAAAAGGTTAAGTTTTTAGAATTCTTATTTACTAATGCTTGTCTAATTAGACTCCAATAACATGTGAAGGCTGCCATTGAAAGGAATGAAAGAAAACGAAAATGTGATGAGTCTAAGGAATAGTTGCTTCAAGTTTATTATCTTCTCGATTCCAAGTTGGATACTTTTAATTTATTGAAACATGAATCTCCCTTTCTTTTCAAACTCGAAACTTGATATTTTTATTCCTTGGATAAGCTAATTATGATTGAAAACTCAAAGTTTCGGCTTCTCTTTTGAAGTTATAACTTGGGCAGCCAAGAAAATTTTACTATTCCTAATTTTCACACTTCTTTTATTTACTAGTATCTATGAATGTGCGTTGCACGTTTTTAATGGTACGTGATGATTTAAACATTTATTGATATGAAGGAACAATAATATTTAATTAATGAGAGAATTTTGTGTATAATAATACAACAATCATCTAAATGCCTGTCACGACCCGAAATTTCCCACCGATGGGACCGTGATGGCGCCTAATATTTCACTTGCTAAGCAAGTCAACGTTAGAGAATCATTAAACCAATTCCTTATTTCCATTCAGTAATTAACAATAATTAACTAAGATGAAATATAATAAGTGCGAAATATCGTAAAAACTATACTAATTACTACCACCCGGATCTGGAGTCACAATTGTCACGACCCAAAATCCTAACCTATCGTGATGGCGCCTATCTCAGTACTAGGCAAGCCGACAATATCAATAACCCACGATTTCCTTTAAATTTAAAAAGTAATGTTTAATACAATACCAAAGATCTAGCAATTTCCGATACAACACTCCCAAAACCTGGTGTCACTGATTATATGAGCATCTAATAAGAGTACAAGTTTGGAAAATACGGTCTATAATAGTCTGAGATCAAATACAGTAAGCAAGGAGATAGAGAAGGAGAGACAAGGTCTGCGGAATACGGCAACTACCTCAAAATCTCCTGAAAATCAACTGCGCGATATGATCAGCACCCGCTATGTTCAGGAACACCTGGATCTGCACACGAAGTGCAGGGTGTAGTATGAGTATAACCAACTCAGCAAGTAACAATAATAACTAAGGAACTGAAGATAATGACGAGCTACACAGTCATAGTTCACTTTCAGTAGTTCCAGGAAAGAATGGATATGTTTTCAAATCCGGCAGTTTAAGTCAAATCAATTTATACAGTTCAATTTCAAGTAATCTGGATATAAATTCTTTCAGAGATTTCACAACAATGACAGATAGAAACCAAGTGCAATAACAAATGCAAAGCAAGTATAGCCTCTCAGGCAACAGTCACTCAGCTCGTCACAACAGCTCAACCACTCGGCTCTCAACCCTCAACACTCACACTCAATAGGTACCCGCGCTCACTGGGGATGTGTACAGACTCCGGAGGGGATCCTACAGCCCAAGCGCCATAATCTGCACGGACAACTCACGTGCTGCACGTACAACTCATGTGCTATAATATCCTGCATGGACAACTCACGTGCTATAATATCCTTACCTCACCGATAGGCCCTCGGCCTTACTCAGTCCTCAACATTTCAAGTCTCTCGGGCTCTCAGAAATCACAAAGATCAGCCCAAACAAAGATAACATAGTATATCAACAAATATCCAGAAAGACTGAGGTATAATACGCAAGAAAAATCATGACTGAGTACAAGACAGCAATTAGTAAATACTTCAATAAGTACGCGACCTCTACGGGTCTCAACAGTACTATAACATAGCTTAAGCATGACTTCTAACATGATTTCTAGTCAAATTTCTTCAACACATAGAGATCATATAGCTAACAATAAATTATTCAACTTTACAGTTTTTCTGGGACGGACCAAGTCACAATCCCCTCGGTGCACGCCCACACGCTCATCACCTAGCATGTGCGCCACCTCCAAAATAATCATATGATACCAAAATCCGGGGTTTCATACCCTCGGGACCAGATTTATAATTGTTACTTACCTCAACCCGTGTAATTCTTTATTCCTCTATGCCCTTTCCACGAGAATTGGCCTCCGAAAGCCTCGTATCTAACCACAAATAATTTGATTTAGTCAATACCAATTATTGTAATTAATTCCATAAGGAGATACTATTTTTTCCAATAAAATCCGAAATTAACTCAAAAATCGCTCGTGGGGACCACATATCGGAACCTGACAAAAGTTACAGAATATGAACTCTCATCCAACCACGAGTCCAACCATACAAATTTTACCAAAATCCGACACCAACTCGACCCTCAAATCTTCAATTAAAGTCTATGAAGATTTCTACCATTTTCAACCCAATCCTTACCCATTTGAATTTAACAATCTTTCCACAACCTTATTGGTATGTATATATGATACTCTACACCCAAGAATCATACTATTAATCACCCATCTTTACCCCAAACCCGAAATTGAAGAATTAGGGAAAGAAATTCTTACCTCTTTGAAGCCTTAGCAAGATCCTTGTGAAATCTTCAAACCTTGAACAAGAATTGATGGATAAATCACTAAGTCTTCACTTTCTCTCTCTAATTCTCCCACCTCTCTCTAAAATATAAGATTTTGGCTAAAAAATGACCTTCAAGGGCTATAAATCGAAGTTGGGTTGGGTTAAAAATTAGAAAGAATGGAAGCTCTAACGTAGTTATGCGGTCGCATATGCGATCACATAACAGGTATGCGGTCCGCATACCGGCCGCATAATTTGGCCTCCAAAGCTGGGCGTTACTGACCCGGTCTGCGGTCATTATGCGGTCTGCATACTTGTTCTGCAGTCGCATAATGCACCGCAAAATAGGTCTGCGGTCGCATAGTGCACTGAAGATTTTCCTCAAATCTTGCCCTTCTCCTGTTCCACTTTGCGACCATTATGCGGTCCGCAGAGTGATTCTGCGACCGCATAGTGGTCGCAGAAACGACCTTTTACCGACAGAATTTTTCTTTACACATCGGTGCATTGTTCTACCCTAAAAGTCCAAACTGCGGCGAGCAAGATCATCGCGAGAAATTTCTATAATCTTTATACTAATCGATCTACCTCGGCACCACCAAACCTTAATTTCCTTAGCAAAATTTCTCCGGGGTCGTTACACATAAGTTAACATCCGATCAACCTTTTCAACTTAAATTCTAAACCTTGGAACTAAGCGCTCCAAATCATTTCAAAACATCACCGAACCCAAACCAATTACCCCGGCAAGCCAAATAACAATTGTAATTCACAATTTGAGCAGTAAATGGGGAACGGGATTGCAATAGTCAAAACGACCGGCCGAGTCGTTATATTCTCCCCCTCTTAAACAAATATTTGTCCTCGAACGGCTTAGAATCATACCTGGAGTCTCAAATGTGGATATTTGCTCTGCATCTCCTGGTCAATCTCCCAAGTAGCTTCTCCAACTGGCTAGCCTCTCCACTACACCTTCACCGAAGCTATATTCTTTGATCTCAACTTTCGAACCTGGCGGTCTAAAATGGCCACCGGCTCCACATCATAAGTCAAATTACCGTCCAGCTGCACTGTACTGAAATCCAAAATATGAGACGGATCCCCGACATACTTTCGGAGCATGGATACATGGAACACTGGATGAACACCTGATAGACTGGGTGGCAAGGCAAGTTCATAAGGCAGTTCTCCAATTTTCTTAAGTATCTCAAAAGGCCCAATATACTGAGGGCTCAACTTGCCCTTCTTCTCGAACCTCAACACACTCTTCATGGGTGAAATCCTGAGCAGAACCTTCTCCCCAACCATGTGAACAACATCACGAACCTTCTTGTCGGCATAACTCTTTTGTCTAGACTGTGTCGTGCGAAGCCGTTCCTGAATTACTTTAACCTTCTCTAAAGCATCCTGAACCAAGTCCGTACCCAATAGTCTAACCTCACCTGGCTCAAACCAACCCACCGAAGACCGACACCATCTCCCATATAAAGCTTCATATGGAGCCATCTGAATGCTTGGCTGGTAGCTATTATTGTAAGCAAACTTCGCGAGTGGCAGAAATTGATCCCAAGAAGAAGGCAGTGCTTAGCCTTATGCAAGGTGAGGGCAGTGCCTAGCACTATGCAAGGAATGGAGACAATGCTTAGTCTCTTGCAAAGAAAGGCAACGTTTAGCCTTATTCAATACTGAGGGCAGTGTTTAGCCCTATGCAAAGAGTGGAGACAATGCTTAGTCTCATGCAAGGAAAGGAGACAATGTCTAGTCTCATGCAAGGAGAGGAGACAATGCTTAGTCTCTGGTACGGAAAGGCAATGCTTAGCCTTATACAAGGTGAGGGCGGTGCCGAGCCCTATGCAAGGAGTGGAGACAATGCTTAGTCTCATGCAGGGAAAGAAGACCGCGGTTAGCCTCTGGCAAAGAAGGCAGTGCTTAGCCTTATGCAAGGTGAGGGTAGTGCCTAACCCTATGGAAGGAATGGAGACAATGCTTAGTCTCATGTAAAGAAAGGCAACGTTTAGCCTTATTCAATGGTGAGGGAAGTGTTTAGCCCTATGCAAAGAGTGTAGACAATTCTTAGTCTCAAGCAAGGAAAGGAGACAATGCCTACTCTCATGCAAGAAAAAGAGACAATGCTTAGGCTCTGGCAAGGAAAGGAATGCTTTGCTTTATACAAGGTGAGGGCGGTGCCTAGCCCAATGCAAGGAGTGGAGACAATGCTTAGTCTCATGCAGGAAATAGAGACCGGGCTTAGCCTGTTACACCCTATATTTTCGTACGTAAAAATGCGTCGTAAGCAAACTAATGTAGGACCAAAAATGAGATAATATTTAAAAGTATATAAAGTAAGTTAATCATGTTACCTCTGAGGTTACAAATATTGAAGATCATGAACAACAAGTACAAAGAGGGTTGGACAGTTCAGAAGCTAAAGCAATTAAATAAAACAATGTTTCGTCGAAAGTCGACAAGTTGGGAATGTTATAACATGTACCTTTGGGGTGAGACTAGGGTGATTAACATGATAAGGAGATTATGTTATGATTTATATTAGTCGTATGACATCCGTGTGTTATGTTTTAATGTCAAGCGAGTTGTGGAACAAAAGTCGATGAAAGTCATCACAAGTTACACTCATAAGTTTTACTGAAATTTTGGGTCAAATGTAACTGCAATTTTATCCCAATATACTTAGAGTTATGGGGTGTTCCACCCATCAAATTAATGATCTATGAGTCTATTTTCCAATGCATTAAACCGTTTGTCAATAAGACATCGGAGTAGTGAGATATGGGCATTTTTGCGATACTGCGCAAGCTGCTAGGTGACAAGTAGGTGTGTCACCTACTTGCTTAAATGAAATCCCAAAAATGGGCCATTTTGGGTCGTCCAAAGAGGCCTTTTAAGGGCCTATTTTCTTCATATATTAGACTTAAAATAGAACATAATAACCAGACATAAGCTCTGCAAAGAATCCTCCCAAAAATTTCCCACAAACCCTAATTGATTTTCTCTCCCTTTCAAGTTCTAATTGGAGGTAAAACCTAGAGTTTGAAGAACCAAGATAAGAGCTGAGTTATCCAACAAATAAGGTGAGTTTACTGCTCTCTTTCATCCAATTTTTCTTCTGTAAATTCATGGTAAGTCGTTCTATACTTGTAAGAACTCACGGGACGGTGATCGGAAGCCGTGAGTTCGAGTTATTCACTTGTAGCGGACTGTTTTGTGGACTGTTTTGTGTTGCTGTTGGGCTGCGTGTTTTACTACTATTTTGTGGAGTTTTGGAGGAGGAAGGGGGTTTATAAACACCATATAAATTTAGGGTGGTTGGCTGGTCGTTCGTCATAACAGTTTCGGGTCGTTTGACACTGCTATGGTGGTCGTTTTGTGTACGAAGAGATTGGGGTGTGTTGGGCTGTTTGGTAGTATTTGATGGTGTATATAGGGCTGGAAAATGATGTATATATGTTGTTATTGTTCTGTTCTTGTATTGTTGGTGTTATCTTGAATTTGGAGGAAGTAAGGATTATAGGGGAGATGCTGCCCGTTTTAATACAAAATAAGTTTGTCGTTCGTTGTGCGATAGTTGTACCTTTCGTAACTTAACGATAGTATTATTATCGTTCTTGTAGATTAAGGTGCAAAGAGGTGAGTTCAACTTGGTGATTGGAAAATATTGTGATAAGGTATGTTAAGGCTAAGCCTTCCTTCATTTTGGCATGATCTCGTAGCTACATGTGTTAGTAATGAGACAAAAAGAGAAGTTCATATTCATGAATTTATTCACTCTATTCTAGTCTCATAAGTTACAATATTATTCCTTATCGAGACTCTATATTCAATTTTAGTATTGTCTTCTTCCAGTCAAGAGAGCAGCAAGCCCATATATACAGTATTACAGTATTTTCATTACCATCGAGCTATAATCGATGGGCAGGCCCCTATTGGGCAACCTCTGATCAGATGGAAAGTTATATACCGAGCCTACTGTGGTCGAGCGCCTATGAGCGAGCCCAGCATGGTCGAGATACATAGCCTAGTATGGCCGAGCGCCTATGAGCGAGCCTACTATGGCAGAGCAGTTATATATACCGAGCCTTATAAGGCCGTACAATTATTTTACTTACTATATTGAAGGAGTTGAGTCAGTATCAGCAGGTAAGTATATCTCCAGATCATCTTTGACTCCCAGTTACTTCCAGTTATTATATTATCAGTTCAGTTTCGATTTTCAGTTATGTTATTGCCTTACATACTCGGTACATTATTTCGTACTGACGTCCCTTTTCCGGGGACGCTGCATTTCATGCATGCAGGTTCAGATAGACAGACGAGTAGATCTCCTCAGTAGGTGTTTCCCGAGTTCAGCCTGATCGGTAAGCTCCACGCCTTTCGGAGTTGCCAGGTCTAGAGTGTTGTGTATATCTTATGTATATCTGTATATATGTTATGGGTAGGTCGGGGCCCTGTTCCGATCATAGTACATCTATCAGTAGAGGCTTGTAGACATATCCTGTTGGTTAGTGCAGTATGTTGGGTTTGTAGGCCTGGTATGTATAATTTGGTGGTTTGTCAGCTGTAGTAGCTATGACGGCCTTTTCAGCCTAGCTTTATATTGATGTTTAGTTAGCGCTAGTTTCCATTCAGTTTTATATTTTGCTTCGCAAATTGTCTTGCAAGGTGGCCCCATGGCCAAAGTATGACATTATGTGTTCAGAGTCCCTTAGTCGCAATTTGGTACGCCAGGTTAGGTAAGGCACCGGGTGCTTGTCTCGCTCCTAGGTTCGGGGCATGACAAACTTGGTATCAGAGCAGTTCTGTCCTAGGAAGTCTACAAGCCGTGTCTAGTAGGGTCTTGTTTATAGATGTGTTGTGCACCACATTATATAAGCAGGGAACTACAGGGCATTTAGGAGTTGGTTACCCTTCTTTGAAATCTAAATCGTGCTATAGAACTGAGTTATAGGAAATTTGAATTAAACTTATGTGTTGGTGTTTGCATGCACAGATGACGGTGACTAGGAAGACTACGGCTAGCCAGAGGAGAGATACAGCAGTAGGTGAGGGGACCAGCAGGGTACCCCCAGTAGATGGGGCCCAGTCTGAGGCTCAAGGTGAGACCCCTACTCAGCCATTACCGGCTCCTCCACCAACTACGGAGATTCCTAGGGAAACCGCACATCCAGTTCCCCCTCCACTTCCATCAGATCGGGACTTAAGGAGTGCGGTGCATTTGTTGACACAGTTGGTAGCTACCCAGCAACAGGCTAGGGCATCAGCTAGTGCAGGAACTTCTGAGGGGTCTGGGAGTTCAAGGGTCCGAGAGTTTATTGCTTTGAGTCCCCCAGAGTTCACGGGGACAGATCAGAGGGAGGACCCACAGGATTTCATAGATCAGCTTCACAGGATCTTTCGTGTTATGCATGCCACGGAGAAAGAGGCAGTTGAGCTAGCAGCTTTTCGACTCCGAGATATAGCCATCCTTTGGTATGAGGGATGGGAGAGGTCCAGGGGACGTGATGCACCTCCAGCTATTTGGGAGAATTTTTCAGATGCCTTCCTTGACCAGTACTTACCACGGGAGATCCGACAGGCTCGAGTCGATCAGTTTCTAGCCCTCAAGCAGGGTAATATGAGTGTTCGAGAGTATAGTCTCCGTTTTGACTCATTGGCCAGATATGCACCATCCATAGTTGCTACTATGCGGGACAGGATTCACAGGTTTATAGCAGGGTTAGCCCCAGAGTTAACCGAGGCATGTGCCACCGCTGCATTGTAGGATAGTATGGATATCTCCCGGATTCAGGCATTCGCCCAGAATATAGAAAGGGGTAGGCGTCGGCAGCAGGGTACAGAAAGGGCTGAGCAAGGCAACGTAAGAGGATGAGAATTCCCAGGTCTCAGGAGCAATATCAGGGTAGTTATAGGACCCAGTACTTCGGACGGCCACCTAGGCCTCTGCTACCTCAGTTACAGGGTTACAGGTATGACCGTTATACTAAGTCAGGACCAGGTGAGAGCTCACGGGCGTCGGGTTTGCAACGACAGTGGGGATCTGCGCAGACATGGTCATTTCCTCCACGGTGTGACATCTGTGGTAGAGGACACTTGGGCCAATGCCGAGCAAGTTCTGATGCTTGTTATACATGTGGGCGTCCAGGGCATATGATGCGAGATTGCCCAAATAGATATTCGGGGGGAATGGCACAACCAGCGAGTTCAGCAACAGGATCATCTATGTCAGTGCATCCTTCAGGGCGCGAGTCTCAGTCTTCGGCTGGTAGAGGTCGGGGCAGAGGTAGAGGTTCCAGTTCAAGTGGTAATCATAACCGTATCTATTCTTTAGCGGGTCGACAGGACCAGGAGTTTTCACCAGACGTTGTGACAGGTATATTAACCATTTGCTCTCACGATGCTTATGCTTTGATAGACCCAGGATCTACTTTATCGTATATTACCCCATTTGTCGCGAGGAAGTTTGGTATAGTGCCTGAAATACTAAGTGATCCTTTTGCGGTATCTACACCGGTCGGAGAATCGATTATTGCTAGACGGGTTTACCGAGGTTGTACGGTGACAATTTGTAGTCGTCAGACCTCAGCTGACCTAGTTGAGCTAGAGATGATGGATTTTGATGCTATCATGGGCATGGACTGGTTGGCAGCTTGCTATGCCACAGTTGATTGCCGAGCAAAGGCAGCCAGATTTCATTTTCCGGGTGAGCCAGTCCTTGAATGGGTAGGTAATACACCAACACCCAGAGGTAGGTTTATTTCCTATCTGAAGGCGAGGAAAATGATCGCAAAAGGGTGCATTTATCATATTGTGCGAGTTAGAGATGCAGATGCTGAGATACCTACACTTCAGTCTATTCTCGTGGTCAAAGAGTATGCAGATGTGTTTCCAGATGAGCTTCCAGGTATTCCTCCAGAGCGAGAGATTGATTTTAGCATCGATTTGCTTCCAGGAACTCAACCAATATCCGTCCCTCCGTATAGAATGGCACCTGGCGAATTGAAGGAGTTGAAGGAGCAGTTAAAAGATTTGCTGGAGAAAGGTTACATCAGGCCCAGTACCTCACCTTGGGGTGCACCAGTACTATTTGTGCGGAAGAAAGACGGCTCGCTGAGGATGTGTATCGATTATAGGCAGCTGAACAAGGTAACTATTAAGAATAAGTATCCACTTCCAAGGATCGATGACTTGTTTGATCAGTTGTAGGGGGCTAGATGCTTTTCAAAGATAGATTTGAGGTCGGGGTACCACCAGGTCAGAGTTCGGGAAAAAGATATTCCGAAGACAGCCTTCAGGACCCGATATGGCCACTTCGAGTTCCTTGTCATGTCCTTCGGGTTGACTAATGCACCCGCTGTATTTATGGACTTGATGAATAGCCTATTCCGGCCATTTTTAGATCTGTTCGTGATAGTATTTATTGATGATATTCTGGTTTATTCCCGTTCAGAGGATGAGCATGCGGACCACCTACGAGCGGTACTCCAAACCCTCCGTGATCGTAAGTTGTATGCTAAGTTTTCTAAATGTGAGTTCTAGTTGAAGTCTATAGTATTCTTGGGGCATATTGTATCAGATGAAGGGATAAAGGTGGACACTCAGAAGATTGAGGCCATGAAATATTGGCCTAGACCTACCACTCCGACAGAGGTTCGTAGCTTTCTAGGCTTAGCAGGATACTATCGGAGGTTTGTAGAGGGTTTTTCTTCCCTTTCGACACCATTGACGAAGTTGACACAGAAAGAAACTAAGTTTCAATGGACAGAGGCTTGTGAGCGGAGTTTCCAAGAGCTTAAGAACAGGTTGAACTCAGCTCCAGTTCTAACACTTCCAGAGGGTCTAGAGGGTTATGCCGTGTATTGTGATGCATCAGGTGTCGGGTTAAGATGTGTCCTGATGCAACATGGGAAGGTAATTGCGTATGCTTCAAGGCAGTTGAGGAAGCACGAGAGGAATTATCTGACCCACGACCTCGAGTTAGCTGCGGTTGTCCATGCACTTAAGATATGGCGGCATTATTTATATGGTGTTCATGTTGATGTATTTACTGATCATAAAAGCCTGCAATATATCTTCAAGCAGAAAGAGTTGAATTTGCGACAGAGGCGATGGCTTGAGTTATTGAAAGATTACGATGTTAACATTCTCTACCATCCAGGAAAAGCTAATGTTGTAGCAGATGCATTAAGTCGCCGATCTATGGGTAGCTTAGCACATGTAGATCCCGAGAAAAGACAATTAGCTAGAGAGATTCATCAATTGTCTTCGTTGGGGGTTTGGTTAGTAGATTCTGAGGATGGTGGAGTTGTACTCCAAAACACTACAAAATCATCCCTCATAGCGGAAGTCAAGGAAAGGCAGTACGAGGACCCAGAGTTGGTCGAGCTGAGAGAGCGAGTTCCGCAGCAGAAGAAACCACTGTTAGAGCTAAAGGGAGATGGGGTTCTCAGATATAGGGGTCATTTGTGTGTTCCAGATGTAGCAGGGCTACGAGACAGGATTATGTCAGAGGCACATTATTCATGGTATTCCATCCATCCTGGGTCGACGAAGATGTATCATGACATTAAGGATGTGTACTGGTGGAATGATATGAAGAAGAACATTGCTGAGTTTGTCGCCCAATGTACTAGTTGCCAGCAAGTGAAGATAGAGCACCAGAAGCCTGGAGGGCTAATGTAGACTATAGAGATCCCGACATGGAAATGGGAGGCGATAAACATGGACTTTATCACGGGTTTACCTCATTCTAATCGTAAGTTCGATTCCATATGGGTGATAGTCGATAGGCTCACGAAATCAGCTCACTTCCTACCGGTCAGATCTACATACACAGCAGAAGATTATGCCAAGTTATATATTAAGGAGATAGTGCGGCTACACGGAGTACCAGTTTCTATTATATCTGACCGTGGGGCTCAGTTTACAGCACATTTTTGGAGGTCATTTCAGAGAGGTCTAGGGACTCAGGTGAATCTCAGCACAGCTTTTCATCCACAGACTGATGGACAAGCCGAGCGCACAATTCAGACGCTCGAGGATATGTTACGAGTATGTGTGTTGGATTTTAAAAGAAGTTGGGATGAACATCTACCTCTTGTCGAGTTTGCATATAATAACAGTTACCACTCCAGTATTCAGATGGCTCCGTACGAGGCTTTGTATGGGCGTAAGTGCAGATCTCCTATAGGGTGGTTTGATGTTGGGGAATCTGGGTTATATGGGCCAGACCTGGTTCAACAGGCCATAGAGAAAGTAAAGCTTATCCGGGAGCGACTGTTGACAGCTCAGAGTCGTCAGAAGTCATATTCTGACGTGCGGCGACGAGACTTAGAGTTCAGGATTAATGACTGGGTATTCTTAAAGGTATCACCTATGAAGGGCATGATGAGGTTTGGCAAGAAAGGCAAGCTTAGCCCACGGTATATTGGGCCTTATAGGATCATTCGGAGAGTGGGCCAAGTAGCTTATGAGTTAGAGTTGCCCTCAGAATTGGAGTCTGTCCATCCGGTTTTTCACGTATCTATGCTACGGAAGTGCATTGGCGATCCTACCCGAGTGGTGCCCACGGATGATGTACAGATTACAGAGGACTTGTCATACGAGGAAATTCCAGTTGCCATCCTAGACCGACAAATCCGCAATCTACGAAATAAGGAGGTAGCTTCCGTAAAGGTTTTATGGAGGAGCAAGAATGTAGAAGAGATGACGTGGGAATCGGAGGAAGAAATGAAGTCTAAATACCCCCACCTATTTCAAACTGAAGATATGGTTCGAGATGGGACGCTACAACATAGCTCTATGTAGGCTAGCAGGTCATCAGGTAAGCTTTTATTTTTCACTTTCAATATTTATGATTTACGGTCGGTGAGGCAAATTGCTGCTATTTATAAAGATTGGCCATATGTGGCATGCATAGTATGTTTCTGGCTACGTGCAGGTTGGTTTTAACCTAGTGTACGAAGGATACTTTGGCAAAATTTTCCAAAGTCTCTAAGAGTAAACATTCGAGGACGAATGTTCCCAAGGGGGGAGTGATGTTACACCCTATATTTTCGTACGTAAAAATGCGTCGTAAGCAAACTAATGTAGGACCAAAAATGAGATAATATTTAAAAGTATATAAAGTAAGTTAATCATGTTACCTCTGAGGTTACAAATATTGAAGATCATGAACAACAAGTACAAAGAGGGTTGGACAGTTCAGAAGCTAAAGCAATTAAATAAAATAATGTTTCGTCGAAAGTCGACAAGTTGGGAATGTTATAACATGTACCTTTGGGGTGAGACTAGGGTGATTAACATGATAAGGAGATTATGTTATGATTTATATTAGTCGTATGACATCCGTGTGTTATGTTTTAATGTCAAGCGAGTTGTGGAACAAAAGTCGATGAAAGTCATCATAAGTTACACTCATAAGTTTTACTGAAATTTTGGGTCAAATGTAACTGCAATTTTCTCCCAATATACTTAGAGTTATGGGGTGTTCTACCCATCAAATTAAATATCTATGAGTCTATTTTCAAATGCATTAAACCGTTTGTCAATACGACATCGGAGTAGTGAGATATGGGCATTTTTGCGATACTGCGCAAGCTGCTAGGTGACAAGTAGGTGTGTCACCTACTTGCTTAAATGAAAGCCCAAAAATGGGCCATTTCGGGTCGTCCAAAGAGGCCTTTTAAGGGCCTATTTTCTTCATATATTAGACTTAAAATAGAGCATAATAACCAGACATAAGCTCTGCAAAGAATCCTCCCAAAAATTTCCCACAAACCCTAATTGATTTTCTCTCCCTTTCAAGTTCTAATTGGAGGTAAAACCTAGAGTTTGAAGAACCAAGATAAGAGCTGAGTTATCCAACAAATAAGGTGAGTTTACTGCTCTCTTTCATCCAATTTTTCTTCTGTAAATTCATGGTAAGTCGTTCTATACTTGTAAGAACTCACGGGACGGTGATCGGAAGCCGTGAGTTCGAGTTATTCACTTGTAGCGGACTGTTTTTTTGGACTGTTTTGTGTTGCTGTTGGGCTGCGTGTTTTACTACTATTTTGTGGAGTTTTGGAGGAGGAAGGGGGTTTATAAACACCATATAAATGTAGGGTGGTTGGCTGGTCGTTCGTCATAACATTTTCGGGTCGTTTGACACTACTACGGTGGTCGTTTGGTGTACGAAGAGATTGAGGTGTGTTGGGCTGTTTGGTAGTATTTGATGGTGTATATAGGGCTGGAAAATGATGTATATATGTTGTTATTGTTCTGTTCTTGTATTGTTGGTGTTATCTTGAATTTGGAGGAAGTAAGGATTATAGGGGAGATGCTGCCCGTTTTAATACAAAATAAGTTTGTCGTTCGTTGTGCGATAGTTGTACCTTTCGTAACTTAACGATAGTATTATTATCGTTCTTGTAGATTAAGGTGCAAAGAGGTGAGTTCAACTTGGTGATTGGAAAGATTGTGATAAGGTATGTTAAGGCTAAGCCTTCCTTTATTTTGGCATGATCTCGTAGCTACATGTGTTAGTAATGAGACAAAAAGAGAAGTTCATATTCATGAATTTATTCACACTATTCTAGTCTCATAAGTTACAATATTATTCCTTATCGAGACTCTATATTCAATTTTAGTATTGTCTTCTTCCAGTCAAGAGAGCAGCAAGCCTATATATACAGTATTACAGTATTTTCATTACCATCGAGCTATAATCGATGGGCAGGCCCCTATTGGGCAACCACTGATCAGATGGAAAGTTATATACCGAGCCTACTATGGCCGAGCGCCTATGAGCGAGCCCAGCATGGTCGAGATACATAGCCTAGTATGGCCGAGCGCCTATGAGCGAGCCTACTATGGCAGAGCAGTTATATATACCAATCCTTATAAGGCCGTACAATTATTTTACTTACTATATTGAAGGAGTTGAGTCAGTATCAGCAGGTAAGTATATCTCCAGATCATCTTTGACTCCCAGTTACTTCCAGTTATTATATTATCAGTTCAGTTTCAATTTTCAGTTATGTTATTGCCTTAACATACTCGGTACATTATTTCGTACTGACGTCCCTTTTCCGGGGACGCTGCATTTCATGCATGCAGGTTCAGATAGACAGACGAGTAGATCTCCTCAGTAGGTGTTTCCCGAGTTCAGCCTGATCGGTAAGCTCCACGCCTTTCGGAGTTGCCAGGTCTAGAGTGTTGTGTACATCTTATGTATATCTGTATATATGTTATGGGTAGGTCGGGGCCCTGTTCCGATCATAGTACATCTATCAGTAGAGGCTTGTAGACATATCCTGTTGGTTAGTGCAGTATGTTGGGTTTGTAGGCCTGGTATGTATAATTTGGTGGTTTGTCAGCTGTAGTAGCTATGACGGCCTTTTCAGCCTAGCTTTATATTGATGTTTAGTTAGCGCTAGTTTCCATTCAGTTTTATATTTTGCTTCGCGAATTGTCTTGCAAGGTGGCCCCATGGCCAAAGTATGACATTATGTGTTCAGAATCTCTTAGTCGCAATTTGGTACGCCAGGTTAGGTGAGGCACCGGGTGCTTGTCTCGCTCCTAGGTTCGGGGCGTGACATAGCCTCTGGAAAAGAAGGCAGTGCTTAGCCTTATGCAAGGGGAGGGTAGTGCCTAGCCCTATGCAAGGAATGGAGACAATGCTTAGTATCATGTAAAGAAAGGCAACGTTTAGCCTTATGCAATGGTGAGGGAAGTGTTTAGCCCTATGCAAAGAGTGGAGACAATGCTTAGTCTCTGGCAAGGAAAGGCAATGCTTAGCCTTATACAAGGTGAGGGCGGTGCTTATCCCTATGTAAAGAGTGGAGACAATGCTTAGTCTCATGCAAAGAAAGGCAATGTTTAGCCTTATGCAATGGTAAGGGAAGTGTTTAGCCCTATGCAAAGAGTGTAGACAATGCTTAGTCTCATGCAAGGAAAGGAGACAATTCCTACTCTCATGCAAGAAAAAGAGACAATGCTTAGGCTCTGGCAAGGAAAGGAATGCTTTGCTTTATACAAGGTGAGGGCGGTGCCTAGCCCAATGCAATGAGTGGAGACAATGCTTAGTCTCATGCAGGAAAAGGAGACCGCGCTTAGCCTCTGGCAAAGAAGGCAGTGCTTAGCCTTATGCAAGGTGAGGGCAGTGCCTAGCCCTATGCAAGGAATGGAGACAATGCTTAGTCTCATGCAAAGTAAGGCAACGTTTAGCCTTATGTAATGGTAAGGGCAGTGTTTAGCCCTATGCAAATAGTGGAGACAATGCTTAGTCTAATGTAAGGAAAGAACACAATGCTTAGTCTCTGGCAAGAAAAGGTAATGCTTAGCCTTATACAAGGTGAGGGCGGTGCCTAGCCCTATGCAAGGAATGGAGACAATGCTTAGTCTCATGCAAATAAAGGCAATGTTTAGCCTTATGCAATGGTGAGGGAAGTGTTTAGACCTATGCAAAGAGTGTTGACAATGCTTAGTCTCTGGCAAGGAAAGGCAATGCTTAGCCTTATACAAGGTGAGGGCGGTGCCGAGCCCTATGCAAGGAGTGGAGACAATGCTTAGTCTCATGCAGGGAAAGGAGACCGCGGTTAGCCTCTGGCAAAGAAGGCAGTGCTTAGCCTTATGCAAGGTGAGGGTAGTGCCTAGCCCTATGCAAGTAATGGAGATAATGCATAGTCTGATGTAAAGAAAGGCAACGTTTAGCCTTATGCAATGGTGAGGGAAGTATTTAGCCCTATGCAAAGAGTGTAGACAATTCTTAATCTCATGCAAGGAAAGGAGACAATGCCTACCCTCATGCAAGAAAAAGAGACAATGCTTAGGCTCTGGCAAGGAAAGGAATGCTTTGCTTTATACAAGGTGAGGGAGGTGCCTAGCCCAATGCAAGGAGTGGAGACAATGCTTAGTCTCATGTAGGAAAAGGAGACCAAGCTTAGCCTCTGGCAAAGAAGGCAGTGCTTAGCCTAATGCAAGGTGAGGGCAGTGCCGAGCCCTACGCAAGGAATGGAGACAATGCTTAGTATCATGTAAAGAAAGGCAACGTTTAGCCTTATGCAATGGTGAGGGAAGTGTTTAGTCTTATGCAGGGAAAGGAGACCGCGGTTAGCCTCTGGCAAAGAAGACAGTGCTTAGCCTTATGCAAGGTGAGGGTAGTGCCTAGCCCTATGCAAGTAATGGAGATAATGCTTAGTCTGATGTAAAGAAAGGCAACGTTTAGCCTTATGCAATGGTGAGGGAAGTGTTTAGCCCTATGCAAAGAGTGTAGACAATGCTTAGTCTCATGCAAGGAAAGGAGACAATGCCTACTCTCATGCAAGAAAAAGAGACAATGCTTAGGCTCTGGCAAGGAAAGGAATGCTTTGCTTTATACAAGGTGAGGGCGGTGCCTAGCCCAATGCAATGAGTGGAGACAATGCTTAGTCTCATGCAGGAAAAGGAGACCGCGCTTAGCCTCTGGCAAAGTAGGCAGTGCTTAGCCTTATGCAAGGTGAGGGCAGTGCCTTGCCCTATGCAAGGAATGGAGACAATGCTTAGTCTCATGCAAAGTAAGGCAACGTTTAGCCTTATGTAATGGTAAGGGCAGTGTTTAGCCCTATGCATATAGTGGAGACAATGCTTAGTCTAATGTAAGGAAAGAACACAATGCTTAGTCTCTGGCAAGAAAAGGCAATGCTTAGCCTTATACAAGGTGAGGGCGGTGCCTAGCCCTATGCAAGGAATGGAGACAATGCTTAGTCTCATGCAAAGAAAGGCAATGTTTAGCCTTATGCAATGGTGAGGGAAGTGTTTAGACCTATGCAAAGAGTGTAGACAATGCTTACTCTAATGTAAGGAAAGAACACAATGCTTAGTCTCTGGCAAGAAAAGGCAATGCTTAGACTTATACAAGGTGAGGGCGGTGCCGAGCCCTATGCAAGGAGTGGAGACAATACTTAGTCTCATGCAGGGAAAGGAGACCGCGGTTAGCCTCTGGCAAAGAAGGCAGTGCTTAGCCTTATGCAAGGTGAGGGTAGTGCCTAGCCCTATGCAAGTAATGGAGACAATGCTTAGTCTCATGTAAAGAAAGGCAACATTTAGCCTTATGGAATGGTGAGGGAAGTGTTTAGCCCTATGCAAAGAGTGTAGACAATTCTTAGTCTCATGCAAGGAAAGGAGACAATGCCTACTCTCATGCAAGAAATAGAGACAATGCTTAGGCTCTGGCAAGGAAAGGAATGCTTTGTTTTGTACAAGGTGAGGGCAGTGCCTAGCCCAATGCAAGGAGTGGAGACAATGCTTAGTCTCATGTAGGAAAAGGAGACCGGGCTTAACCTATGGCAAAGAAGGCAGTGCTTAGCCTTATGCAAGGGGAGGGTAGTGCCTAGCCCTATGCAAGGAATGGAGACAATGCTCACTCTCATGTAAAGAAAGGCAACGTTTAGCCTTATGCAATGGTGAGGGAAGTGTTTAGCCCTATGCAAAGAGTGGAGACAATGCTTAGTCTTTGGCAAGGAAAGGCAATGCTTAGCCTTATACAAGGTGAGGGCGGTGCTTATCCCTATGCAAGGAGTGGAGACAATGCTTAGTCTCATGCAAAGAAAGGCAATGTTTAGCCTTATGCAATGGTGAGGGAAGTGTTTAGCCCTATGCAAAGAGTGTAGACAATGCTTAGTCTCATGCAAGGAAAGGAGACAATGCCTACTCTCATGCAAGAAAAAGAGAAAATGCTTAGGCTCTGGCAAGGAAAGGAATGCTTTGCTTTATACAAGGTGAGGGCAGTGCCTAGCCCAATGCAATGAGTGGAGACAATGCTTAGTCTCATGCAGGAAAAGGAGACCGCGCTTAGCCTCTGGCAAAGAAGGCAGTGCTTAGCCTTATGCAAGGTGAGGGCAGTGCCTAGCTCTATGCAAGGAATGGAGACAATGCTTAGTCTCATGCAAATTAAGGCAACATTTAGCCTTATGTAATGGTAAGGGCAGTGTTTAGCCCTATGCAAATAGTGGAGACAATGCTTAGTCTAATGTAAGGAAAGGAGACAATGCTTAGCCTCTGGCAAGAAAAGGCAATGCTTAGCCTTATACAAGGTGAGGGCGGTGCCTAGCCCTATGCAAGGAATGGAGACAATGCTTAGTCTCATGCAAAGAAAGTCAATGTTTAGCCTTATGAAAATGTGAGGGAAGTGTGTAGACCTATGCAAAGAGTGTAGACAATGCTTAGTCTCATGCAAGGAAAGGAGACAATGCCTAGTCTAATGGAAGAAAAAGAAACAATGCTTAGTCTCTGGCAAGGAAAGGAATGCTTTGCTTTATACAAGGTGATGGCGGTACCTAGCCCAATGCAAGGAGTGGAGACAATGCTTAGTCTCATGGTGGAAAAGGAGACCGCGCTTAGCCTCTGGCAAAGAAGGCAGTGCTTAGCCTTATGCAAGGTGAGGGCAGTGCCTAGCCCTATGCAAGGAATGGAGACAATGCTTAGTCTCATGCAAAGAAAGGCAACGTTTAGCCTTATGCAATGGTGAGGTCAGTGTTTAGCCCTATTTAAAGAGTGTAGACAATGCTTAGTCTCATGCAAGGAAAGGAGACAATATCTAGTCTCATGAAAGGAAAGGAGACAATGCTTAGCCTCTGGCAAAGATGGAAGTGCATAGCCCTATGCAAGGAGTGGAGACAATGCTTAGTTTCATGAAAAGAAAGGCAACGTTTAGCCTTATGCAATGGTGAGGGAAGTGTTTAGCCCTATGCAAAGAGTGGAGACAATGCTTAGTCTCTGGCAAGGAAAGGCAATGCTTAGCCTTATACAAGGTGAGGGCAGTGCTTATCCCTATGCAAGGAGTGGAGACAATGCTTAGTCTCATGCAAAGAAAGGAAATGTTTAGCCTTATGCAATGGTAAGGGAAGTGTTAGCCCTATGCAAAGAGTGTAGACAATGCTTAGTCTCATGCAAGGAAAGGAGACAATGCCTACTCTCATGCAAGAAAAAGAGACAATGCTTAGGCTCTGGCAAGGAAAGGAATGCTTTGCTTTATACAAGGTGAGGGCAGTGCCTAGACCAATGCAATGAGTGGAGACAATGCTTAGTCTTACGCAGGAAAAGGAGACCGCGCTTAGCCTCTGGCAAAGAAGGCAGTGCTTAGCCTTATGCAAGGTGAGGGCAGTGCCTAGCCCTATGCAAGGAATGGAGACAATGCTTAGTCTCATGCAAAGTAAGGCAACGTTTAGCCTTATGTAATGGTAAGGGCAGTGTTTAGCCTTATGCAAATAGTGGAGACAATGCTTAGTCTAATGTAAGGAAAGAACACAATGCTTAGTCTCTGGCAAGAAAAGGCAATGCTTAGCCTTATACAAGATAAGGGCGGTGCCTAGCCCTATGCAAGGAATGGAGACAATGCTTAGTCTCATGCAACTAAAGGCAATGTTTAGCCTTATGCAATGGTGAGGGAAGTGTTTAGACCTATGCAAAGAGTGTTTACAATGCTTAGTCTCTGGCAAGGAAAGGCAATGCTTAGCCTTATACAAGGTGAGGGCGGTGCCGAGCCCTATGCAAGGAGTGGAGACAATGCTTAGTCTCATGCAGGGAAAGGAGACCGCGGTTAGCCTCTGGCAAAGAAGACAGTGCTTAGCCTTATGCAAGGTGAGGGTAGTGCCTAGCCCTATGCAAGTAATGGAGATAATGCATAGTCTGATGTAAAGAAAGGCAATGTTTAGCCTTATGCAATGGTGAGGGAAGTGTTTAGCCCTATGCAAAGAGTGTAGACAATTCTTAATCTCATGCAAGGAAAGGAGACAATGCCTACTCTCATGCAAGAAAAAGAGACAATGCTTAGGCTCTGGCAAGGAAAGGAATGCTTTGCTTTATACAAGGTGAGGGAGGTGCCTAGCCCAATGCAAGGAGTGGAGACAATGCTTAGTCTCATGTAGGAAAAGGAGACCAGGCTTAGCCTCTGGCAAAGAAGGCAGTGCTTAGCCTTATGCAAGGTGAGGGCAGTGCCGAGCCCTACGCAAGGAATGGAGACAATGCTTAGTATCATGTAAAGAAAGGCAACGTTTAGCCTTATGCAATGGTGAGGGAAGTGTTTAGCCCTATGCAAAGAGTGGAGACAATGCTTAGTCTCTGGCAAGGAAAGGCAATGCTTAGCCTTATACAAGGTGAGGGCGGTGCTTATCCCTATGAAAGGAGTGGAGACAATGCTTAGTCTCATGCAAAGAAAGGCAATGTTTAGCCTTATGCAATGGTGAGGGAAGTGTTTAGCCCTATGCAAAGAGTGTAGACAATGCTTAGTCTCATGCAAGGAAAGGAGACAATGCCTACTCTCATGCAAGAAAAAGAGACAATGCTTAGGCTCTGGCAAGGAAAGGAATGCTTTGCTTTATACAAGGTGAGGGCGGTGCCTAGCCCAATGCAATGAGTGGAGACAATGCTTAGTCTCATGCAGGAAAAGGAGACCGTGCTTAGCCTCTGGCAAAGAAGGCACTGCTTAGCCTTATGCAAGGTGAGGGCAGTGCCTTGCCCTATGCAAGGAATGGAGACAATGCTTAGTCTCATGCAAAGTAAGGCAACGTTTAGCCTTATGTAATGGTAAGGGCAGTGTTTAGCCCTATGCATATAGTGGAGACAATGCTTAGTCTAATGTAAGGAAAGAACACAATGCTTAGTCTCTGGCAAGAAAAGGCAATGCTTAGCCTTATACATGGTGAGGGCGGTGCCTAGCCCTATGCAAGGAATGGAGACAAGGCTTAGTCTCATGCAAAGAAAGGCAATGTTTAGCCTTATGCAATGGTGAGGGAAGTGTTTAGACCTATGCAAAGAGTGTAGACAATGCTTAGTCTAATGTAAGGAAAGAACACAATGCTTAGTCTCTGGCAAGAAAAGGCAATGCTTAGACTTATACAAGGTGAGGGCGGTGCCGAGCCCTATGCAAGGAGTGGAGACATTACTTAGTCTCATGCAGGGAAAGGAGACCGCGGTTAGCCTCTGGCAAAGAAGGCAGTGCTTAGCCTTATACAAGGTGAGGGTAGTGCCTAGCCCTATGCAAGTAATGGAGACAATGCTTAGTCTCATGTAAAGAAAGGCAACATTTAGCCTTATGGAATGGTGAGGGAAGTGTTTAGCCCTATGAAAATAGTGTAGACAATTCTTAGTCTCATGCAAGGAAAGGAG
Organism: Nicotiana tomentosiformis; assembly: GCF_000390325.3. Taxonomy (NCBI): domain Eukaryota; kingdom Viridiplantae; phylum Streptophyta; class Magnoliopsida; order Solanales; family Solanaceae; genus Nicotiana; species Nicotiana tomentosiformis. Next base: position 119,284,231 of record NC_090814.1, read on the forward strand.
ACAATGCCTACTCTCATGCAAGAAAAAGTGACAATGCTTAGGCTCTGGCAAGGAAAGGAATGCTTTGCTTTGTATAAGGTGAGGGCGGTGCCTAGCCCAATGCAAGGAGTGGAGACAATGCTTAGTCTCATGCAGGAAAAGGAGACCGGGCTTAACCTCTGGCAAAGAAGGCAGTGCTTAGCCTTATGCAAGGGGAGGGTAGTGCCTAGCCCTATGCAAGGAATGGAGACAATGCTTAGTATCATGTAAAGAAAGGCAACGTTTAGCCTTATGCAATGGTGAGGGAAGTGTTTAGCCCTATGCAAAGAGTGGAGACAATGCTTAGTCTCTGGCAAGGAAAGGCAATGCTTAGCCTTATACAAGGTGAGGGCGGTGCTTATCCCTATGAAAGGAGTGGAGACAATGCTTAGTCTCATGCAAAGAAAGGCAATGTTTAGCCTTATGCAATGGTGAGGGAAGTGTTTAGCCCTATGCAAAGAGTGTAGACAATGCTTAGTCTCATGCAAGGAAAGGAGACAATGCCTACTCTCATGCAAGAAAAAGAGACAATGCTTAGGCTCTGGCAAGGAAAGGAATGCTTTGCTTTATACAAGGTGAGGGCGGTGCCTAGCCCAATGCAATGAGTGGAGACAATGCTTAGTCTCATGCAGGAAAAGGAGACCGTGCTTAGCCTCTGGCAAAGAAGGCACTGCTTAGCCTTATGCAAGGTGAGGGCAGTGCCTTGCCCTATGCAAGGAATGGAGACAATGCTTAGTCTCATGCAAAGTAAGGCAACGTTTAGCCTTATGTAATGGTAAGGGCAGTGTTTAGCCCTATGCATATAGTGGAGACAATGCTTAGTCTAATGTAAGGAAAGAACACAATGCTTAGTCTCTGGCAAGAAAAGGCAATGCTTAGCCTTATACAAGGTGAGGGCGGTGCCTAGCCCTATGCAAGGAATGGAGACAATGCTTAGTCTCATGCAAATAAAGGCAATGTTTAGCCTTATGCAATGGTGAGGGAAGTGTTTAGACCTATGCAAAGAGTGTAGACAATGCTTAGTCTAATGTAAGGAAAGAACACAATGCTTAGTCTCTGGCGAGAAAAGGCAATGCTTAGACTTATACAAGGTGAGGGCGGTGCCGAGCCCTATGCAAGGAGTGGAGACAATACTTAGTCTCATGCAGGGAAAGGAGACCGCGGTTAGCCTCTGGCAAAGAAGGCGGTGCTTAGCCTTATGCAAGGTGAGGGTAGTGCCTAGCCCTGTGCAAGTAATTGAGACAATGCTTAGTCTCGTGTAAAGAAAGGCAACATTTAGCCTTATGGAATGGTGAGGGAAGTGTTTAGCCCTATGCAAAGAGTGTAGACAATTCTTAGTCCCATGCAAGGAAAGGAGACAATGCCTACTCTCATGCAAGAAAAAGAGACAATGCTTAGGCTCTGGCAAGGAAAGGAATGCTTTGTTTTGTACAAGGTGAGGGCAGTGCCTAGCCCAATGCAAGGAGTGGAGACAATGCTTAGTCTCATGCAGGAAAAGGAGATCGGGCTTAACCTCTGGCAAAGAAGGCAGTGCTTAGCCTTATGCAAGGGGAGGGTAGTGCCTAGCCCTATGCAAGGAATGGAGACAATGCTCACTCTCATGTAAAGAAATGCAACGTTTAGCCTTATGCAATGGTGAGGGAAGTGTTTAGCCCTATGCAAAGAGTGGAGACAATGCTTAGTCTTTGGCAAGGAAAGGCAATGCTTAGCCTTATACAAGGTGAGGGCGGTGCTTATCCCTATGCAAGGAGTGGAGACAATGCTTAGTCTCATGCAAAGAAAGGCAATGTTTAGCCTTATGCAATGGTGAGGGAAGTGTTTAGCCCTATGCAAAGAGTGTAGACAATGCTTAGTCTCATGCAAGGAAAGGAGACAATGCCTACTCTCATGCAAGAAAAAGAGACAATGCTTAGGCTCTGGCAAGGAAAGGAATGCTTTGCTTTATACAAGGTGAGGGCGGTGCCTAGCCCAATGCAATGAGTGGAGACAATGCTTAGTCTCATGCAGGAAAAGGAGACCGCGCTTAGCCTCTGGCAAAGTAGGCATTGCTTAGCCTTATGCAAGGTGAGGGCATTGCCTTGCCCTATGCAAGGAATGGAGACAATGCTTAGTCTCATGCAAAGTAAGGCAACGTTTAGCCTTATGTAATGGTAAGGGCAGTGTTTAGCCCTATGCATATAGTGGAGACAATGCTTAGTCTAATGTAAGGAAAGAACACAATGCTTAGTCTCTGGCAAGAAAAGGCAATGCTTAGCCTTATACAAGGTGAGGGCGGTGCCTAGCCCTATGCAAGGAATGGAGACAATGCTTAGTCTCATGCAAATAAAGGCAATGTTTAGCCTTATGCAATGGTGAGGGAAGTGTTTAGACCTATGCAAAGAGTGTAGACAATGCTTAGTCTAATGTAAGGAAAGAACACAATGCTTAGTCTCTGGCGAGAAAAGGCAATGCTTAGACTTATACAAGGTGAGGGCGGTGCCGAGCCCTATGCAAGGAGTGGAGACAATACTTAGTCTCATGCAGGGAAAGGAGACCGCGGTTAGCCTCTGGCAAAGAAGGCAGTGCTTAGCCTTATGCAAGGTGAGGGTAGTGCCTAGCCCTATGCAAGTAATTGAGACAATGCTTAGTCTCGTGTAAAGAAAGGCAACATTTAGCCTTATGGAATGGTGAGGGAAGTGTTTAGCCCTTTGCAAAGAGTGTAGACAATTCTTAGTCCCATGCAAGGAAAGGAGACAATGCCTACTCTCATGCAAGAAAAAGAGACAATGCTTAGGCTCTGGCAAGGAAAGGAATGCTTTGTTTTGTACAAGGTGAGGGCAGTGCCTAGCCCAATGCAAGGAGTGGAGACAATGCTTAGTCTCATGCAGGAAAAGGAGACCGGGCTTAACCTCTGGCAAAGAAGGCAGTGCTTAGCCTTATGCAAGGGGAGGGTAGTGCCTAGCCCTATGCAAGGAATGGAGACAATGCTCACTCTCATGTAAAGAAATGCAACGTTTAGCCTTATGCAATGGTGAGGGAAGTGTTTAGCCCTATGCAAAGAGTGGAGACAATGCTTAGTCTTTGGCAAGGAAAGGCAATGCTTAGCCTTATACAAGGTGAGGGCGGTGCTTATCCCTATGCAAGGAGTGGAGACAATGCTTAGTCTCATGCAAAGAAAGGCAATGTTTAGCCTTATGCAATGGTGAGGGAAGTGTTTAGCCCTATGCAAAGAGTGTAGACAATGCTTAGTCTCATGCAAGGAAAGGAGACAATGCCTACTCTCATGCAAGAAAAAGAGACAATGCTTAGGCTCTGGCAAGGAAAGGAATGCTTTGCTTTATACAAGGTGAGGGCGGTGCCTAGCCCAATGCAATGAGTGGAGACAATGCTTAGTCTCATGCAGGAAAAGGAGACCGCGCTTAGCCTCTGGCAAAGTAGGCATTGCTTAGCCTTATGCAAGGTGAGGGCATTGCCTTGCCCTATGCAAGGAATGGAGACAATGCTTAGTCTCATGCAAAGTAAGGCAACGTTTAGCCTTATGTAATGGTAAGGGCAGTGTTTAGCCCTATGCATATAGTGGAGACAATGCTTAGTCTAATGTAAGGAAAGAACACAATGCTTAGTCTCTGGCAAGAAAAGGCAATGCTTAGCCTTATACAAGGTGAGGGCGGTGCCTAGCCCTATGCAAGGAATGGAGACAATGCTTAGTCTCATGCAAATAAAGGCAATGTTTAGCCTTATGCAATGGTGAGGGAAGTGTTTAGACCTATGCAAAGAGTGTAGACAATGCTTAGTCTAATGTAAGGAAAGAACACAATGCTTAGTCTCTGGCGAGAAAAGGCAATGCTTAGACTTATACAAGGTGAGGGCGGTGCCGAGCCCTATGCAAGGAGTGGAGACAATACTTAGTCTCATGCAGGGAAAGGAGACCGCGGTTAGCCTCTGGCAAAGAAGGCAGTGCTTAGCCTTATGCAAGGTGAGGGTAGTGCCTAGCCCTATGCAAGTAATTGAGACAATGCTTAGTCTCGTGTAAAGAAAGGCAACATTTAGCCTTATGGAATGGTGAGGGAAGTGTTTAGCCCTATGCAAAGAGTGTAGACAATTCTTAGTCCCATGCAAGGAAAGGAGACAATGCCTACTCTCATGCAAGAAAAAGAGACAATGCTTAGGCTCTGGCAAGGAAAGGAATGCTTTGTTTTGTACAAGGTGAGGGCAGTGCCTAGCCCAATGCAAGGAGTGGAGACAATGCTTAGTCTCATGCAGGAAAAGGAGACCGGGCTTAACCTCTGGCAAAGAAGGCAGTGCTTAGCCTTATGCAAGGGGAGGGTAGTGCCTAGCCCTATGCAAGGAATGGAGACAATGCTCACTCTCATGTAAAGAAATGCAACGTTTAGCCTTATGCAATGGTGAGGGAAGTGTTTAGCCCTATGCAAAGAGTGGAGACAATGCTTAGTCTTTGGCAAGGAAAGGCAATGCTTAGCCTTATACAAGGTGAGGGCGGTGCTTATCCCTATGCAAGGAGTGGAGACAATGCTTAGTCTCATGCAAAGAAAGGCAATGTTTAGCCTTATGCAATGGTGAGGGAAGTGTTTAGCCCTATGCAAAGAGTGTAGACAATGCTTAGTCTCATGCAAGGAAAGGAGACAATGCCTACTCTCATGCAAGAAAAAGAGACAATGCTTAGGCTCTGGCAAGGAAAGGAATGCTTTGCTTTCTACAAGGTGAGGGCGGTGCCTAGCCCAATGCAATGAGTGGAGACAATGCTTAGTCTCATGCAGGAAAAGGAGACCGCGCTTAGCCTCTGGCAAAGTAGGCATTGCTTAGCCTTATGCAAGGTGAGGGCATTGCCTTGCCCTATGCAAGGAATGGAGACAATGCTTAGTCTCATGCAAAGTAAGGCAACGTTTAGCCTTATGTAATGGTAAGGGCAGTGTTTAGCCCTATGCATATAGTGGAGACAATGCTTAGTCTAATGTAAGGAAAGAACACAATGCTTAGTCTCTGGCAAGAAAAGGCAATGCTTAGCCTTATACAAGGTGAGGGCGGTGCCTAGCCCTATGCAAGGAATGGAGACAATGCTTAGTCTCATGCAAATAAAGGCAATGTTTAGCCTTATGCAATGGTGAGGGAAGTGTTTAGACCTATGCAAAGAGTATAGACAATGCTTAGTCTAATGTAAGGAAAGAACACAATGCTTAGTCTCTGGCGAGAAAAGGCAATGCTTAGACTTATACAAGGTGAGGGCGGTGCCGAGCCCTATGCAAGGAGTGGAGACAATACTTAGTCTCATGCAGGGAAAGGAGACCGCGGTTAGCCTCTGGCAAAGAAGGCAGTGCTTAGCCTTATGCAAGGTGAGGGTAGTGCCTAGCCCTATGCAAGTAATTGAGACAATGCTTAGTCTCGTGTAAAGAAAGGCAACATTTAGCCTTATGGAATGGTGAGGGAAGTGTTTAGCCCTATGCAAAGAGTGTAGACAATTCTTAGTCCCATGCAAGGAAAGGAGACAATGCCTACTCTCATGCAAGAAAAAGAGACAATGCTTAGGCTCTGGCAAGGAAAGGAATGCTTTGTTTTGTACAAGGTGAGGGCAGTGCCTAGCCCAATGCAAGGAGTGGAGACAATGCTTAGTCTCATGCAGGAAAAGGAGACCGGGCTTAACCTCTGGCAAAGAAGGCAGTGCTTAGCCTTATGCAAGGGGAGGGTAGTGCCTAGCCCTATGCAAGGAATGGAGACAATGCTCACTCTCATGTAAAGAAATGCAACGTTTAGCCTTATGCAATGGTGAGGGAAGTGTTTAGCCCTATGCAAAGAGTGGAGACAATGCTTAGTCTTTGGCAAGGAAAGGCAATGCTTAGCCTTATACAAGGTGAGGGCGGTGCTTATCCCTATGCAAGGAGTGGAGACAATGCTTAGTCTCATGCAAAGAAAGGCAATGTTTAGCCTTATGCAATGGTGAGGGAAGTGTTTAGCCCTATGCAAAGAGTGTAGACAATGCTTAGTCTCATGCAAGGAAAGGAGACAATGCCTACTCTCATGCAAGAAAAAGAGACAATGCTTAGGCTCTGGCAAGGAAAGGAATGCTTTGCTTTATACAAGGTGAGGGCGGTGCCTAGCCCAATGCAATGAGTGGAGACAATGCTTAGTCTCATGCAGGAAAAGGAGACCACGCTTAGCCTCTGGCAAAGTAGGCATTGCTTAGCCTTATGCAAGGTGAGGGCATTGCCTTCCCCTATGCAAGGAATGGAGACAATGCTTAGTCTCATGCAAAGTAAGGCAACGTTTAGCCTTATGTAATGGTAAGGGCAGTGTTTAGCCCTATGCATATAGGGGAGACAATGCTTAGTCTAATGTAAGGAAAGAACACAATGCTTAGTCTCTGGCAAGAAAAGGCAATGCTTAGCCTTATACAAGGTGAGGGCGGTGCCTAGCCCTATGCAAGGAATGGAGACAATGCTTAGTCTCATGCAAATAAAGGCAATGTTTAGCCTTATGCAATGGTGAGGGAAGTGTTTAGACCTATGCAAAGAGTGTAGACAATGCTTAGTCTAATGTAAGGAAAGAACACAATGCTTAGTCTCTGGCGAGAAAAGGCAATGCTTAGACTTATACAAGGTGAGGGCGGTGCTGAGCCCTATGCAAGGAGTGGAGACAATACTTAGTCTCATGCAGGGAAAGGAGACCGCGGTTAGCCTCTGGCAAAGAAGGCAGTGCTTAGCCTTATGCAAGGTGAGGGTAGTGCCTAGCCCTATGCAAGTAATTGAGACAATGCTTAGTCTCGTGTAAAGAAAGGCAACATTTAGCCTTATGGAATGGTGAGGGAAGTGTTTAGCCCTATGCAAAGAGTGTAGACAATTCTTAGTCCCATGCAAGGAAAGGAGACAATGCCTACTCTCATGCAAGAAAAAGAGACAATGCTTAGGCTCTGGCAAGGAAAGGAATGCTTTGTTTTGTACAAGGTGAGGGCAGTGCCTAGCCCAATGCAAGGAGTGGAGACAATGCTTAGTCTCATGCAGGAAAAGGAGACCGGGCTTAACCTCTGGCAAAGAAGGCAGTGCTTAGCCTTTTGCAAGGGGAGGGTAGTGCCTAGCCCTATGCAAGGAATGGAGACAATGCTCACTCTCATGTAAAGAAATGCAACGTTTAGCCTTATGCAATGGTGAGGGAAGTGTTTAGCCCTATGCAAAGAGTGGAGACAATGCTTAGTCTTTGGCAAGGAAAGGCAATGCTTAGCCTTATACAAGGTGAGGGCGGTGCTTATCCCTATGCAAGGAGTGGAGACAATGCTTAGTCTCATGCAAAGAAAGGCAATGTTTAGCCTTATGCAATGGTGAGGGAAGTGTTTAGCCCTATGCAAAGAGTGTAGACAATGCTTAGTCTCATGCAAGGAAAGGAGACAATGCCTACTCTCATGCAAGAAAAAGAGACAATGTTTAGGCTCTGGCAAGGAAAGGAATGCTTTGCTTTATACAAGGTGAGGGCGGTGCCTAGCCCAATGCAATGAGTGGAGACAATGCTTAGTCTCATGCAGGAAAAGGAGACCGCGCTTAGCCTCTGGCAAAGAAGGCAGTGCTTAGCCTTATGCAAGGTGAAGGCAGTGCCTAGCTCTATGCAAGGAATGGAGACAATGCTTAGTCTCATGCAAATTAAGGCAACATTTAGCCTTATGTAATGGTAAGGGCAGTGTTTAGCCCTATGCAAATAGTGGAGACAATGCTTAGTCTAATGTAAGGAAAGGAGACAATGCTTAGCCTCTGGCAAGAAAAGGTGCAGCAGTTCGTGCAGATGCTCTGGCTGCACCACGTGGTCTTCCTCGGCCTCTGGCTCGGCCTCTGCCCCGACCCTGGCCTCTTGCGGCTCCAACAGGGGGCGCGGGTGTCTGATCATCAGATCCAGTTGTGCGTGTCCTCACCATCTGTGAGAGAATAGAAAGACAATTGTTAAGAACTTTGAAATCAACAAAGGATAAACAAAACGAGGACTAACAATCTTCCAAGATTACAAGTCTAGCTACAAGTTCGACAGAACCCAGTAGCTCTATATCACCTATCCTGTTTTAGATACCAAAACCCATATACTCAAAATCCTGACTCCGCGGCCAACACAAACATTCATCAAACAAAATACTTAACCATTTGAATCTCTTTTTTCTTGAAACCACATTTCTCATAAAAAGATCTATTCCCTTCCGTACAATCAAGTATTACCTTATAACACCCCATAGAATAAGCATGATTAGCAAGATACAGAAAGCCAATGTTTAGCCTTATGCAAAGGTGAGGGAAGTGTTTAGACCTATGCAAAGAGTGTAGACAATGCATAGTCTCATGCAAGGAAAGGAGACAATGCCTAGTCTAATGGAAGAAAAAGAGACAATGCTTAGTTTCTGGCAAGGAAAGGAATGCTTTGCTTTATACAAGGTGAGGGCGGTGCCTAGCCCAATGCAAGGAGTGGAGACAATGCTTAGTCTCATGGTGGAAAAGGAGACCGCGCTTAACCTCTGGCAAAGAAGGCAGTGCTTAGCCTTATGCAAGGTGAGGGCAGTGCCTAGCCCTATGCAAGGAATGGAGACAATGCTTAGTCTCATGCAAAGAAAGGCAACGTTTAGCCTTATGCAATGGTGAGGGTAGTGTTTAGCCCTATTTAAAGAGTGTAGACAATGCTTAGTCTCATGCAAGGAAAGGAGACAATATCTAGTCTCATGCAAGGAAAGGAGACAATGCTTAGCCTCTGGCAAAGAAGGAAGTGCATAGCCCTATGCAAGGAGTGGAGACAATGCTTAGTTTCATGCAAAGAAAGGCAACGTTTAGCCTTATGCAATGGTGAGGGAAGTGTTTAGCCCTATGCAAAGAGTGGAGACAATGCTTAGTCTCTGGCAAGGAAAGGCAATGCTTAGCCTTATACAAGGTGAGGGCGGTGCTTATCCCTATGCAAGGAGTGGAGACAATGCTTAGTCTCATGCAAAGAAAGGAAATGTTTAGCCTTATGCAATGGTAAGGGAAGTGTTTAGCCCTATGCAAAGAGTGTAGACAATGCTTAGTCTCATGCAAGGAAAGGAGACAATGCCTACTCTCATGCAAGAAAAAGAGACAATGCTTAGGCTCTGGCAAGGAAAGGAATGCTTTGCTTTATACAAGGTGAGGGCAGTGCCTAGCCCAATGCAATGAGTGGAGACAATGCTTAGTCTCATGCAGGAAAAGGAGACCGCGCTTAGCCTCTGGCAAAGAAGGCAGTGCTTAGCCTTATGCAAGGTGAGGGCAGTGCCTCGCCCTATGCAAGGAATGGAGACAATGCATAGTCTCATGCAAAGTAAGGCAACGTTTAGCCTTATGTAATGGTAAGGGCAGTGTTTAGCCTTATGCAAATAGTGGAGACAATGCTTAGTCTAATGTAAGGAAAGAACACAATGCTTAGTCTCTGGCAAGAAAAGGCAATGCTTAGCCTTATACAAGGTGAGGGCGGTGCCTAGCCCTATGCAAGGAATGGAGACAATGCTTAGTCTCATGCAAATAAAGGCAATGTTTAGCCTTATGCAATGGTGAGGGAAGTGTTTAGACCTATGCAAAGAGTGTTGACAATGCTTAGTCTCTGGCAAGGAAAGGCAATGCTTAGCCTTATACAAGGTGAGGGCGGTGCCGAGCCCTATGCAAGGAGTGGAGACAATGCTTAGTCTCATGCAGGGAAAGGAGACCGCGGTTAGCCTCTGGCAAAGAAGACAGTGCTTAGCCTTATGCAAGGTGAGGGTAGTGCCTAGCCCTATGCAAGTAATGGAGATAATGCATAGTCTGATGTAAAGAAAGGCAACGTTTAGCCTTATGCAATGGTGAGGGAAGTGTTTAGCCCTATGCAAAGAGTGTAGACAATTCTTAATCTCATGCAAGGAAAGGAGACAATGCCTACTCTCATGCAAGAAAAAGAGACAATGCTTAGGCTCTGGCAAGGAAAGGAATGCTTTGCTTTATACAAGGTGAGGGAGGTGCCTAGCCCAATGCAAGGAGTGGAGACAATGCTTAGTCTCATGTAGGAAAAGGAGACCAGGCTTAGCCTCTGGCAAAGAAGGCAGTGCTTAGCCTTATGCAAGGTGAGGGCAGTGCCGAGCCCTACGCAAGGAGTGGAGACAATGCTTAGTATCATGTAAAGAAAGGCAACGTTTAGCCTTATGCAATGGTGAGGGAAGTGTTTAGCCCTATGCAAAGAGTGGAGACAATGCTTAGTCTCTGGCAAGGAAAGGCAATGCTTAGCCTTATACAAGGTGAGGGCGGTGCTTATCCCTATGCAAGGAGTGGAGACAATGCTTAGTCTCATGCAAAGAAAGGCAATGTTTAGCCTTATGCAATGGTGAGGGAAGTGTTTAGCCCTATGCAAAGAGTGTAGACAATGCTTAGTCTTATGCAAGGAAAGGAGACAATGCCTACTCTCATGCAAGAAAAAGAGACAATGCTTAGGCTCTGGCAAGGAAAGGAATGCTTTGCTTTATACAAGGTGAGGGCGGTGCCTAGCCCAATGCAATGAGTGGAGACAATGCTTAGTCTCATGCAGGAAAAGGAGACCGCGCATAGCCTCTGGCAAAGAAGGCAGTGCTTAGCCTTATGCAAGGTGAGGGCAGTGCCTTGCCCTATGCAAGGAATGGAGACAATGCTTAGTCTCATGCAAAGTAAGGCAACGTTTAGCCTTATGTAATGGTAAGGGCAGTGTTTAGCCCTATGCATATAGTGGAGACAATGCTTAGTCTAATGTAAGGAAAGAACACAATGCTTAGTCTCTGGCAAGAAAAGGCAATGCTTAGCCTTATACAAGGTGAGGGCGGTGCCTAGCCCTATGCAAGGAATGGAGACAATGCTTAGTCGCATGCAAAGAAAGGCAATGTTTAGCCTTATGCAATGGTGAGGGAAGTGTTTAGACCTATGCATAGAGTGTAGACAATGCTTAGTCTAATGTAAGGAAAGAACACAATGCTTAGTCTATGGCAAGAAAAGGCAATGCTTAGACTTATACAAGGTGAGGGCGGTGCCGAGCCCTATGCAAGGAGTGGAGACAATACTTAGTCTCATGCAGGGAAAGGAGACCGCGGTTAGCCTCTGGCAAAGAAGGCAGTGCTTAGCCTTATGCAAGGTGAGGGTAGTGCCTAGCCCTATGCAAGTAATGGAGACAATGCTTAGTCTCATGTAAAGAAAGGCAACATTTAGCCTTATGGAATGGTGAGGGAAGTGTTTAGCCCTATGCAAATAGTGTAGACAATTCTTAGTCTCATGCAAGGAAGGGAGACAATGCCTACTCTCATGCAAGAAAAAGTGACAATGCTTAGGCTCTGGCAAGGAAAGGAATGCTTTTCTTTGTATAAGGTGAGGGCGGTGCCTAGCCCAATGCAAGGAGTGGAGACAATGCTTAGTCTCATGCAGGAAAAGGAGACCGGGTTTAACCTCTGGCAAAGAAGGCAGTGCTTAGCGTTATGCAAGGGGAGGGTAGTGCCTAGCCCTATGCAAGGAATGGAGACAATGCTCACTCTCATGTAAAGAAAGGCAACATTTAGCCTTATGCAATGGTGAGGGAAGTGTTTAGCCCTATGCAAAGAGTGGAGAGAATGCTTAGTCTTTGGCAAGGAAAGGCAATGCTTAGCCTTATACAAGGTGAGGGCGGTGCTTATCCCTATGTAAGGAGTGGAGACAATGCTTAGTCTCATGCAAAGAAAGGCAATGTTTAGCCTTATGCAATGGTAAGGGAAGTGTTTAGCCCTATGCAAAGAGTGTGGACAATGCTTAGTCTCATGCAAGGAAAGGAGACAATTCCTACTCTCATGCAAGAAAAAGAGACAATGCTTAGGCTCTGGCAAGGAAAGGAATGCTTTGCTTTATACAAGGTGAGGGCGGTGCCTAGCCCAATGCAATGAGTGGAGACAATGCTTAGTCTCATGCAGGAAAAGGAGACCGCGCTTAGCCTCTGGCAAAGAAGGCAGTGCTTAGCCTTATGCAAGGTGAGGGCAGTGCCTAGCTCTATGCAAGGAATGGAGACAAATGCTTAGTCTCATGCAAATTAAGGCAACATTTAGCCTTATGTAATGGTAAGGGCAGTGTTTAGCCCTATGCAAATAGTGGAGACAATGCTTAGTCTAATGTAAGGAAAGGAGACAATGCTTAGCCTCTGGCAAGAAAAGGCAATGCTTAGCCTTATACAAGGTGAGGGCGGTGCCTAGCCCTATGCAAGGAATGGAGACAATGCTTAGTCTCATGCAAAGAAAGCCAATGTTTAGCCTTATGCAAAGGTGAGGGAAGTGTTTAGACCTATGCAAAGAGTGTAGACAATGCTTAGTCTCATGCAAGGAAAGGAGACAGTGCCTAGTCTAATGGAAGAAAAAGAGACAATGCTTAGTCTCTGGCAAGGAAAGGAATGCTTTGCTTTATACAAGGTGAGGGCGGTGCCTAGCCCAATGCAAGGAGTAGAGACAATGCTTAGTCTCATGGTGGAAAAGGAGACCGCGCTTAGCCTCTGGCAAAGAAGGCAGTGCTTAGCCTTATGCAAGGTGAGGGCAGTGCCTAGCCCTATGCAAGGAATAGAGACAATGCTTAGTCTCATGCAAAGAAAGGCAACGTTTAGCCTTATGCAATGGTGAGGGCAGTGTTTAGCCCTATGCAAAGAGTGGAGACAATGCTTAGTCTCATGCAAGGAAAGGAGACAATGTCTAGTCTCATGGAAGGAAATGAGACAACGCTTAGTCTCTGGCAAGGAAAGGCAATGCTTAGCCTTATACAAGGTGAGGGCGGTGCTTATCCCTATGCAAGGAGTGGATACCATGCTTACTCTCATGCAGGGAAAGGAAACCGCGCTTAGCCTCTAGCAAAGAAGGCAGTGCTTCGCCTTATGCAAGGTGAAGGCAGTGCATAGCCTTATGCAAGGAGTGGAGACAATGCTTAGTCTAATGTAAGGAAAGGAGAGAATGCCTAGTCTAATGCAAGGAAAGGATACAATGCTTAGAGCCTGGCAAGGAAAGTCAATTCTTTGCGTTATACAAGGTGAGCGCGGTGCCTAGCCCAATGCAAGGAGTGGAGAGAATTCTTAGTCTCATGCAGGAAAAGGAGACTGCGCTTAGCCTCTGGCAAAGAAGGCACTGATTAGCCTTATGCAAGGTGAGGGCAGTGCATAGCCCTATGTAAGGAGTGGAGACAATGCTTAGTCTCATGCAAAGAAAGGCAACGTTTAGCCTTATGCAATGGTGAGGGCAGTGTTTAGCCCTATGCAAAGAGTGGAGACAATGCTTGGTCTAATGTAAGGAAAGGAGACAATGCCTAGTCTCATGCAATGAAAGGAGACAATGCTTAGTCTCTGGCAAGGAAAAGCAATGCTTAGCCTTATACAAGGTGAGGGCGGTGCCTAGCCCTATGCAAGGAGTGGAGACAATGCTTAGTCTCATGTAGGAAAAGGAGACCGGGCTTAACCTCTGGCAAAGAAGGCAGTGCTTAGCCTTATGCAAGGGGTGGGTAGTGCCTAACCCTATGCAAGGAATGGAGACAATGCTTAGTCTCATGCAAAGAAAGGCAACGTTTAGCCTTATGCAATGGTGAGGGCAGTGTTGAGCCCTATGCAAAGAGTGAAGACAATGGTTAGTCTCATGCAAGGAAAGGAGACAATGTCTAGTTTCATGCAAGGAAAGGAGACAATGCTTAGTCTCTGTCAAGGAAAGGCAATGCTTAGCCTTATACAAGGTTAGGGCGGTGCCTAGTCCTATGTAAGGAGTGGAGACAATGCTTAGTCTCATGCAGGGAAAGGTGACCGCGCTTAGTCTCTGGCAAAGAAGGTAGTGCGTAGCCTTATGCAAGGTGAGGGCAGTGCATAGCCCTATGCAAGGAGTGGAGACAATGCTTAGTCTCATGCAAAGAAAGGAAATGTTTAGCCTTATGCAATGGTGAAGGCAGTGTTTAGCCCTATGCAAAGAGTGGAAACAATGATTAGTCTAATGTAAGGAAAGGAGACAATGCCTAGTCTCATGCAAGGAAAGGAGACAATGCTTAGAGTCTGGCAAGGAAAGGCAATGCTTATCCTTATACAAGGTGGGGGTGGTGCCTAGGCCAATTCAAGGAGTGGAGACAACGCTTAGTCTCATGCAGGAGAAGGAGACCGCGCTTAGACTCTGGAAAATAAGGTAGTTCTTAGCCTGATGCATGGTGAGGGCAGTGCATAGCCCTATGCAAGGAGTGGAGAAAATGCTTAGTCTCATGCAAAGAAAGGCAACGTTTAGCCTTATGCAATGGTGAGGGCAGTGTTTAGCCCTATGCAGAGAGTGGAGACAATGCTTGGTCTAATGTAAGGAAATGAGACAATGCCTAGTCTCATGCAAGGAAAGGAGACAATGCTTAGTCTCTGGCAAAGAAAAGCAGCGCGTAACCATATACAAGGTGAGGGCGGTGCCTAGCCCTATGCAAGGAGTGGAGACAATGCTTAGTCTCATGCAGGAAAAGAAGACAACGCTTATCCTCTGGCAAAGAAGGTAGTGCTTAGACTTATGCAAGGTGAGGGCAGTGCATAGCCCTATGCAAGGAGTGGAGACAATGCTTAGTCTCATGCAAAGAAAGGAAACGTTTAGCCTTATGCAATGGTGAGGGCAGTGTTTAGCCCTATGCAAAGAGTGGAGACAATGCTTGGTCTAATGTAAGGAAAGGAGACAATGCCTAGTCTCATGCAATGAAAGGAGACAATGCTTAGTCTCTGGCAAGGAAAAGCAATTCTTAGCCTTATACAAGGTGAGGGCGGTGCCTAGCCCTATGCAAGGAGTGGAGACAATGCTTAGTCTCATGCAGGAAAAGGAGACGGCGCTTATCCTCTCGCAAAGAAGGCAGTGCTTAGCCTTATGAAAGGTTAGGGGAGTGCGTAGCCCTATACAAGGAATGGAGACAATGCTTAGTCTCATGCAAAGAAAGGCAACGTTTAGCCTTATGCAATGGTGAGGGCAGTGTTGAGCCCTATGCAAAGAGTGGAGACAATGCATAGTCTCATGCAAGGAAAGGAGACAATGTCTAGTCTCATGCAAGGAAAGGCAATGCGTAGCCTTATACAAGGTGAGTGTGGTGCCTAGTCCTATGCAAGGAGTGGAGACAATGCTTTGTCTCATGCAGGGAAAGGAGACCGTGCTTAGCTTCTGGCAAAGAATGTACTGCGTATCCTTATGCAAGGTGAGGGCAGTGCATAGCCCTATGCAAGGAGTGGAGACAATGATTAGGCTAATGCAAAGAAAGGCAATGTTTAGCCCTATGCAGAGAGTGGAAACAATGATTAGTCTAATGTAAGGAAAGGAGACAATGCCTAGTCTCATGCAAGGAAAGAAGACAATGCTTAGAGTCTGGCAAGGAAAGGCAATGCTTAACCTTATACAAGCTGAGGGCGGTGCCTAGCCCAATTCCAGGAGTGGAGACAATGCTTAGTCTCATGCAGGAGAAGGAGACCACGCTTAGCCTCTGGCAAATAAGGTAGTGCTTAGCCTTATGCAAGGTGAGGGCAGTGCATAGCCCTATGCAAGGGGTGGAGACAATGCTTAGTCTCATGCAAAGAAAGGCAACGTTTAGCCTTATGCAATGGTTAGTGCAGTGTTTAGCCCTATGCAAAGAGTGGAGACAATGCTTGGTCTAATGTAAGGAAATGAGACAATGCCTAGTCTCATGCAAGGAAAGGAGACAATGCTTAGTCTCTGGCAAGGAATAGCAGTGCTTAGCCGTATACTAGGTTAGGGCGGTGCCTAGCCCTATGCAAGGAGTGGAGACAATGCTTAGTCTCATGCAGGAAAAGAAGGCAGCGCTTATCCTCTGGCAAAGAAGGCAGTGCTTAGCCTTATGCCAGGTGAGGGCAGTGCCGAGCCCTATGCAAGGAATGGAGACAACGCTTAGTCTCATGCAAAGAAAGGCAACGTTTAGCCTTATTCAATGGTGAGGGAAGTGTTTAGCCCTATGCAAAGAGTGTAGATAAAGCTTAGTCTCGTGCAAGGAAAGGAGTCAATATCTTGTCTCATGCAAGGAAAGGAGACAATGCTTACTCTATGGCAAGGTAAGGCAATGCTTAGCCTTATACAAGGTGAGGGCGGTGCCTAGCCCATATGCAAGGAATAAATACAATGCGTAGTCTCATGCAGGGAAACTAGACCGCGCCTAGCCGCTGGCAAAGAAGGCAGTGCTTAGCCTTATGGATAGTGAGGGCAGTGCCTAGCCCTATGCAACTAATGGAGACAATGCTTAGTCTCATGCAAAGAAAGGCAACGTTTAGCCTTATTCAATGGTGAGGGAAGTGTTTAGCCCTATTTAAATAGTGTAGACAATGCTTAGTCTCATGCAAGGAAAGGAGACAATATCTAGTCTCATGCAAGGAAAGGAGACAATGCTTAGTCTCTGGCAAGGAAAGGGAATGCTTAGCCTTATACAAGGTGAGGGCGGTGCCTAGCCCATATACAAGGAGTAGAGACAATGCTTAGTCTTATGCAGGGAAAGGAGACCGCGCTTAGCCTATGGCAAAGAAGGTAGTGCGTAGCCTTATGCAAGGTGAGGGCAGTGCATAGCCCTATGCAAGGAGTGGAGAGATTGCTTAGTCTCATGCAAAGAAAGGCAATGTTTAGCCTTATGCAATGGTGAAGACAGTGTTTAGCCCTATGCAAAGAGTGGAAGCAAAGATTAGTCTAATGTAAGGAAAGGAGACAATGCATAGTCTCATGCAAGGAAATGAGATAATGTTTAGTCTCTAGCAAGAAAAGGCAATGCTTAGCCTTATGCAAGGTGAGGGCGGTGCCTAGTCCTATGCAAGGAGTGGAGACAATGCTTAGTCTCATGCGGGGAAAGGAGACCGCGCTTAGCCTATGGCAAAGAAGGTAGGGCGTAGCCTTATGCAAGGTGAGGGCAGTGCATAGCCCTATGCAAGGAGTGGAGACAATGCATAGTCTCATGCAAAGAAAGGCAACGTTTAGCTTTATTCAATGGTGAGGGCAGTGTTTAACCCTATGCAAAGAGTGGAGACAATGCTTATTCTTATGCAAGGAAAGGAGACAATATCTAGTCTCATGCAAAGAAAGGAGACAATGCTTAGCCTCTCGCAAGGAAAGGCAATGCTTAGCCTTATACAAGGTGAGGGCGGTGCCTAGACCTATGCTAGGAGTGGAGACAATGCTTAGTCTCATGCAAGGAAAGGAGACAATGCCTAGTCTCATGCAAGGAAAGGAGATAATGTTTAGTCTCTAGCAAGGAAAGGCAATGCTTAGCCTTATGCAAGGTGAGGGCGGTGCCTAGTCCTATGCAAGGAGTGGATACAATGCTTAGTCTCATGCAGGGAAAGGAGACCGCGCTTAGCCTCTGGCAAAGAAGGCAGTGCTTAGCCTTATGGAAGGTGAGGGCAGTGCTTAGCCCTATGCAAGGAGTGGAGACAATGCTTAGTCTTATGCAAAGAAAGGCAACGTTTAGCCTTATGCAATGGTGAGGGCAGTGTTTAGCCCAATGCAAAGAGTGGAGACAATGCTTGGTCTAATGTAAGGAAAGGAGACAATGCCTAGTCTCATGCAAGGAAAGGAGACAATGCTTAGTCTCTGGCAAGGAAAAGCAATGCTTAGCCTTATACAAGGTGAGAGCAGTGCATAGCCCTATGCAAGGAGTGGAGACATTGCTTTGTCTCATGCAAAGAAAGGCAATGTTTAGCCTTATGCAATGGTGAAGATAGTGTTTAGCCCTATGCAAAGAGTGGAAACAAAGATTAGTCTAATGTAAGGAAAGGAGACAATGCCTAGTCTCATGCAAGGAAAGGAGATAATGTTTAGTCTCTAGCAAGGAAAGGCAATGCTTAGCCTTATGCAAGGTGAGGGCGGTGCCTAGTCCTATGCAAGGAGTGGAGACAATGCTTAGTCTCATGCAAGGAAAGGACACTGCGCTTAGCCTAAGGCAAAGAAGGTAGTGCGTAGCGTTATGCAAGGTGAGGGCAGTGCATAGCCCTATGCAAGGAGTGGAGACAATGCTTAGTCTCATGCAAAGAAAGGCAACGTTTAGCTTTATTCAATGGTGAGGGCAGTGTTTAACCCTATGCAAAGAGTGGAGACAATGCTTATTCTTATGCAAGGAAAGGAGACAATATCTAGTCTCATGCAAAGAAAGGACACAATGCTTAGCCTCTCGTAAGGAAAGGCAATGCTTAGCCTTATACAAGGTGAGGGCGGTGCCTAGCCCTATGCAAGAAGTGGAGACAATGCTTAGTCTCATGCAGGGAAAGGAGACCGCGCTTAGCCTCTGGCAAAGAAGGAAGTGCATAGCCCTATGCAAGGAGTGGAGACAATGCTTAGTTTCATGCAAAGAATGGCAACGTTTAGCCTTATGAAATGGTGAGGGAAAGGTTTAGCCCTATGCAAAGAGTGGAAACAATGCTTATTCTTATGCAAGGAAAGGAGACAATATCTAGTCTCATGCAAAGAAAGGAGACAATGCTTAGCCTCTCGCAAGGAAAGGCAATGCTTAGCCTTATACAAGGTGAGGGCGGTGCCTAGCCCTATGCAAGGAGTGGAGACATTGCTTTGTCTCATGCAAAGAAAGGCAATGTTTAGCCTTATGCAATGGTGAAGACAGTGTTTAGCCCTATGCAAAGAGTAGAAACAAAGATTAGTCTAATGTAAGGAAGGGAGACAATGCCTAGTCTCATGCAAGGAAAGGAGATAATGTTTAGTCTCTAGCAAGGAAAGGCAATGCTTAGCCTTATGCAAAGTGAGGGCGGTGCCTTGTCCTATGCAAGGAGTGGAGACAATGCTTAGTCTCATGCAGGGAAAGGAGACCGCGCTTAGCCTATAGCAAAGAAGGTAGTGCGTAGCCTTATACAAGGTGAGGGCAGTGCATAGCCCTATGCAAGGAGTGGAGACAATGCTTAGTCTCATGCAAAGAAAGGCAACGTTTAGCTTCATTCAATGGCGAGGGCAGTGTTTAACCCTATGCAAAGAGTGGAGACAATGCTTATTCTTATGCAAGGAAAGGAGACAATATCTAGTCTCATGCAAAGAAAGGACACAATGCTTAGCCTCTTGCAAGGAAAGGCAATGCTTAGCCTTATACAAGGTGAGGGCGGTGCCTAGCCCTATGCAAGGAGTAGAGACAATGCTTAGTCTCATGCAGGGAAAGGAGACCGCGCTTAGCCTCTGGCAAAGAAGGAAGTGCATAGCCCTATGCAAGGAGTGGAGACAATGCTTAGTTTCATGGAGAGAAAGGAAACATTTAGCCTTATGCAATGGTGAGGGCAGTGTTTAGCCCTATGCAAAGAGTGGAGACAATGCTTGGTCTAATGTAAGGAAAGGAGACAATGCCGAGTCTCATGCAAGGAAAGGCGACAATGCTTAGTCTCTGGCAAGGAAAAGCAATGCCTAGTCTTATACAAGGTGAGGGCAGTGCATAGCCCTATGCAAGGAGTGGAGACATTGCTTTGTCTCATGCAAAGAAAGGCAATGTTTAGCCTTATGCAATGGTGAAGACAGTGTTTAGCCCTATGCAAAGAGTAGAAACAAAGATTAGTCTAATGTAAGGAAAGGAGACAATGCCTAGTCTCATGCAAGGAAAGGAGATAATGTTTAGTCTCTAGCAAGGAAAGGCAATGCTTAGCCTTATGCAAGGTGAGGGCGGTGCCTAGTCCTATGCAAGGAGTGGAGACTATGCTTAGTCTCATGCAGGGAAAGGAGACCGCGCTTAGACTATGGCAAAGAAGGTAGTGCGTAGCCTTATGCAAGGTGAGGGCAGTGCATAGCCCTATGCAAGGAGTGGAGACAATGCTTAGTCTCATGCAAAGAAAGGCAATGTTTAGCTTTATTCAATGGTGAGGGAAGTGTTTAGCCCTATGCAAAGAGTGTAGACAATGCTTAGTCTCATGCAAGGAAAGGAGACAATGCCTACTCTCATGCAAGAAAAAGAGACAATGCTTAGCCTCTGGCAAGGAAAGGAATGCTTTGCCTTATACAAGGTGAGGGCGGTGCCTAGCCCTATGCAAGGAGTGGAGACAATGCTTAGTCTCATGCAGGGAAAGGAGACCGCGCTTAGTCTCTGGCAAGGAAAAGCAATGCCTAGTCTTATACAAGGTGAGGGCAGTGCATAGCCCTATGCAAGGAGTGGAGACATTGCTTTGTCTCATGCAAAGAAAGGCAATGTTTAGCCTTATGCAATGGTGAAGACAGTTTTTAGCCCTATGCAAAGAGTAGAAACAAAGATTAGTCTAATGTAAGGAAAGGAGACAATGCCTAGTCTCATGCAAGGAAAGGAGATAATGTTTAGTCTCTAGCAAGGAAAGGCAATGCTTAGCCTTATGCAAGGTGAGGGCGGTGCCTAGTCCTATGCAAGGAGTGGAGACTATGCTTAGTCTCATGCAGGGAAAGGAGACCGCGCTTAGACTATGGCAAAGAAGGTAGTGCGTAGCCTTATGCAAGGTGAGGGCAGTGCATAGCCCTATGCAAGGAGTGGAGACAATGCTTAGTCTCATGCAAAGAAAGGCAATGTTTAGCTTTATTCAATGGTGAGGGAAGTGTTTAGCCCTATGCAAAGAGTGTAGACAATGCTTAGTCTCATGCAAGGAAAGGAGACAATGCCTACTCTCATGCAAGAAAAAGAGACAATGCTTAGCCTCTGGCAAGGAAAGGAATGCTTTGCCTTATACAAGGTGAGGGCGGTGCCTAGCCCTATGCAAGGAGTGGAGACAATGCTTAGTCTCATGCAGGGAAAGGAGACCGCGCTTAGCCTCTGGCAAAGAAGGCAGTGCTTAGCCTTAAGGAAGGTGAGGGCAGTGCCTAGCCCTATGCAAACAGTGGAGACAATACTTAGTCTCATGCAAAGAAAGGCAACGTTTAGCCTTATTCAATGGTGCGGGAAGTGTTTAGCCCTATTTAAAGAGTGTAGACAATGCTTAGTCTCATGCAAGGAAATGAGACAATATCTAGTCTCATGCAAGGAAAGGAGACAATGCTTAGCCTCTGGCAAAGAAGGAAGTGCATAGCCCTATGCAAGGAGTGGAGACAATGCTTAGTTTCATGCAAAGAAAGGCAATGTTTAGCCTTATGCAATGGTGAGGGAAAGGTTTAGCGCTATGCAAAGAGTGGAAACAATGCTTAGTCTCATGCAAGAAAAGGAGACAATGCCTAGTCTCATGCAAGGAAAGGAGATAATGTTTAGAGTCTGGCAAGGAAAGGCAATGCTTAGCCTTAAGCAAGGTGAGGGCGGTGCCTAGTCTTATGCAAGGAGTGGATACAATGCTTAGTCTCATGCAGGGAAAGGAGATTGCGCTTAGCCTCTGGCAAAGAAGGCAGTGCTTAGCCTTATGGAAGGTGAGGGCAGTGCCTAGCCCTATGCAAGGAGTGGAGACAATGCTTAGTCTCATGCAAAGAAAGGCAACGTTTAGCCTTATGCAATGGTGAGGGCAGTGTTTAGCCCTATGCAAAGAGTGGAGACAATGCTTGGTCTAATGTAAGGAAAGAAGACAATGCCTAGTCTCATGCAAGGAAAGGTGATAATGTTTAGAGTCTGGCAAGGAAAGGCAATGCTTAGCCTTAAGCAAGGTGAGGGCGGTGCCTAGTCCTATGCAAAGAGTGGATACAATGCTTAGTCTCATGCATGGAAAGGAGATCGCGCCTAGCCTCTGGCAAAGAAGGCAGTGCTTAGCCTTATGGAAGGTGAGGGCAGTGCCTAGTCCTATGCAAGGAGTGGAGACAATGCTTAGTCTCATGCAAAGAAAGGCAACGTTTAGCCTTATGCAATGGTGAGGGCAGTGTTTAGCCCTATGCAAAGAGTGGAGACAATGCTTGGTCTAATGTAAGGAAAGAAGACAATGCCTAGTCTCATGCAAGGAAAGGAGATAATGTTTAGAGTCTGACAAGGAAAGGCAATGCTTAGCCTTAAGCAAGGTGAGGGCGGTGCCTAGTCCTATGCAAAGAGTGGATACAATGCTTAGTCTCATGCAGGGAAAGGAGATCGCGCTTAGCCTCTGGCAAAGAAGGCAGTGCTTAGCCTTATGGAAGGTGAGGGCAGTGCCTAGTCCTATGCAAGGAGTGGAGACAATGCTTAGTCTCATGCAAAGAAAGGCAACGTTTAGCCTTATGCAATGGTGAGGGAAGTGTTTAGCCCTATGAAAAGAGTGGAGACAATGCTCTAATGTAAGGAAAGAAGACAATGCCTAGTCTCATGCAAGGAAAGGAGACAATGCTTAGTCTCTGGCAAGGAAAAGCAATGCTTAGCCTTATACAAGGTGAGGGCAGTGCATAGCCCTATGCAAGGAGTGGAGACATTGCTTAGTCTCATGCAGGGAAAGGAGACCGCGCTTAGATTATGGCAAAGAAGGTAGTGCGTAGCCTTATGCAAGGTGAGGGCAGTGCATAGCCCTATGCAAGGAGTGGAGACAATGCTTAGTCTCATGCAAAGAAAGGAAACGTTTAGCTTTATTCAATGGTGAGGGCAGTGTTTAACCCTATGCAAAGAGTGGAGACATTGCTTATTCTTATGCAAGGAAAGGAGACAATATCTAGTCTCATGCAAAGAAAGGAGACAATGCTTAGCCTCTCGCAAGGAAAGGCAATGCTTTATGCGGCTTTCTTGATTGCCTCTACGTCGGGCAAATTTGGTTAATATTTTTAATGTGTGTATCCGCGATAATCTCATTTCTTTCGACGGAGAGGGGGTCCACCTTCTTCTATTTCTACATCTAGGATTCGACTTGTATCATGGATACTAATAGGAATTCAACCATTATGGCAAGGAAAAGTTTGATTCAGAGGGAGAAGAAGAGGCAAAAATTGGAACAGAAATATCATTCGATTCGTCGATCCTCAAAAAAAGAAATAAGCAAGGTTCCGTCGTTGAGTGACAAATGGGAAATTTATGGAAAGTTACAATCCCCACCACGGAATAGTGCACCTACACGCCTTCATCGACGTTGTTTTTTGACCGGAAGGCCGAGAGCTAACTATCGGGACTTTGGACTATCCGGACACATACTTCGTGAAATGGTTCATGCATGTTTGTTGCCAGGAGCAACAAGATCAAGTTGGTAAGGATTAACGCTTCATTTCTATTTCTATGGTCGATGATCATAGAAGCCCCTTTACCATTCTGTATAAATGGGCTATTCTATTTGTACAGATAGGGTGGAGGGGCGCATTTAATCCTTGTTTATCTATTAGTTTTCAGTTCTTATCTTCGGCGCGGGGTAGAGCAGTTTGGTAGCTCGCAAGGCTCATAACCTTGAGGTCACGGGTTCAAATCCTGTCTCCGCAACATCTTGTTTTGCCAAACTATTTTAGGGTTGACTCTGTTAACTAGTAATTAATTCCCGCCTTTCGCTTTTTGGGGGTGGAAGGAAAAGGAAAACGTAGGGGAGGGATAGAATCACTACACTATCACGGCCAACTATACCAAATCCTTAATTTAAGGATATATTTAATGCTATTTATGAAATTAAATAATAAATAATCCTATGCAAGGAGTGGAGACAATGCTTAGTCTCATGCAGGGAAAGGAGACCGCGCTTAGCCTATGGCAAAGAAGGTAGTGCGTAGCCTTATGCAAGGTGAGGGTAGTGCATAGCCCTATGCAAGGAGTGGAGACAATGCTTAGTCTCATGCAAAGAAAGGCAACGTTTAGCTTTATTCAATGGTGAGGGCAGTGTCTAACCCTATGCAAAGAGTGGAGACACTGCTTATTCTTATGCAAGGAAAGGAGACTATATCTAGTCTCATGCAAAGAAAGGAGACAATGCTTAGCCTCTCGCAAGGAAAGGCAATGCTTAGCCTTACACAAGGTGAGGGCGGTGCCTAGCCCTATGCAAGGAGTGGAGACAATGCTTAGTTTCAATGCAGGGAAAGGAGACCGCACTTAGCCTCTGGCAAAGAAGGCATTGCTTAGCCTTATAGAAGGTGAGGGCAGTGCCTAGCCCTATGCAAGGAGTGGAGACAATGCTTAGTCTCATGCAAAGAAAGGCAACGTTTAGCCTTATTCAATAGTGAGGGAAGTGTTTAGCCCTATTTAAAGAGTGTAGACAATGCTTAGTCTCATGCAAGGAAAGGAGACAATATCTAGTCTCATGCAAGGAAAGGAGACAATGCTTAGCCTCTGGCAAAGAAGGAAGTCTATAGCCCTATGCAAGGAGTGGAGACAATGCTTAGTTTCATGCAAAGAAAGGCAACGTTTAGCCTTATGCAATGGTGAGGGAAAGGTTTAGCCCTATGCAAAGAGTGGAAACAATGCTTAGTCTCATGCAAGGAAAGGAGAAAATGCCTAGTCTCATGCAAGGAAAGGAGATAATGTTTAGAATCTGGCAAGGAAAGGCAATGCTTAGCCTTATGCAAGGTGAGGGCGGTGCCTAGTCCTATGCAAGGAGTGGATACAATGCTTAGTCTAATGCAGCGAAAGGAGCCCGCACTTAGCCTCTGGCAAAGAAGGCAGTGCTTAGCCTTATGGAAGTTGAGGGCAGCGCCTAGCCCTATGCAAGGAGTGGAGACAATGCTTAGTCTCATGCAAAGAAAGGCAACGTTTAGCCTTATTCAATGGTGAGGGAAGTATTTAGCCCTATTTAAAGAGTGTAGACAATGCTTAGTCTCATGCATGGAAAGGAGACAATATCTAGTCTCATGCAAGGAAAGGAGACAATGCTTAGTCTCTGGCAAGGAAAGGCAATGCTTAGCCTTATACAAGGTGAGGGCGGTTCCTAGCCCATAAGCAAGGAGTGGAGACAATGCTTAGTCTCATGCAGGGAAAGGAGACCGCGCTTAGCCTATGGCAAAGAAGGTAGTGCGTAGCCTTATGCAAGGTTAGGGCAGTGCATAGCCCTATGCAAGGAGTGGAGACATTGCTTAGTCTCATGCAAAGAAAGGCAACGTTTAGCTTTATTCAATGGTGAGGGCAGTGTTTAACCCTATGCAAAGAGTGGATACACTGCTTATTCTTATGCAAGGAAAGGAGAAAATGCCTAGTCTCATGCAAGGAAAGGAGATAATGTTTAGTCTCTAGCAAGGAAAGGCAATGCTTAGCCTTATGCAAGGTGAGGGCGGTGCCTAGTCCTATGTAAGGAGTGGATACAATGCTTAGTCTCATGCAGGGAAAGGAGACAGCGCTTAGCCTATGGCAAAGAAGGTAGTGCGTAGCCTTATGCAAGGTGAGGGCAGTGCATAGCCCTATGCAAGGAGTAGAGACAATGCTTAGTCTCATGCAAAGAAAGGAAACGTTTAGCTTTATTCAATGGTGAGGGCAGTGTTTAACCCTATGCAAAGAGTGGAGACAATGCTTAGTCTCAATGCAGGGAAAGGAGACCGCACTTAGCCTCTGGCAAAGAAGGCATTGCTTAGCCTTATGGAAGGTGAGGGCAGTGCCTAGCCCTATGCAAGGAGTGGAGACAATGCTTAGTCTCATGCAAAGAAAGGAGACAATATCTAGTCTCATGCAAGGAAAGGAGACAATGCTTAGCCTCTGGCAAAGAAGGAAGTGCATAGCCCTATGCAAGGATTGGAGACAAAGCTTAGTTTCATGCAAAGAAAGGCAACGTTTAGCCTTATGCAATGGTGAGGGAAAGGTTTAGCCCTATGCAAAGAGTGGAAACAATGCTTAGTCTCATGCAAGGAAAGGAGACAATGCCTAGTCTCATGCAAGGAAAGGAGATAATGTTTAGAGTCTGGCAAGGAAAGGCAATGCTTAGCCTTATGCAAGGTGAGGGCGGTGCCTAGTCCTATGCAAGGAGTGGATACAATGCTTAGTCTAATGCAGCGAAAGGAGCCCGCGCTTAGCCTCTGGCAAAGAAGGCAGTGCTTAGCCTTATGGAAGTTGAGGGCAGTGCCTAGCCCTATGCAAGGAGTGGAGACAATGCTTAGTCTCATGCAAAGAAAGGCAACGTTTAGCCTTATTCAATGGTGAGGGAAGTGTTTAGCCCTATTTAAAGAGTGTAGACAATGCTTAGTCTCATGCATGGAAAGGAGAAAATATCTAGTCTCATGCAAGGAAAGGAGACAATGCTTAGTCTCTGGCAAGGAAAGGCAATGCTTAGCCTTATACAAGGTGAGGGCGGTGCCTAGCCCATAAGCAAGGAGTGGAGACAATGCTTAGTCTCATGCAGGGAAAGGAGACCGCGCTTAGCCTATGGCAAAGAAGGTAGTGCGTAGCCTTATGCAAGGTAAGGGCAGTGCGTAGCCCTATGCAAGGAGTGGAGACATTGCTTAGTCTCATGCAAAGAAAGGCAATGTTTAGCCTTATGCAATGGTAAAGACAGTGTTTAGCCCTATGCAAAGAGTGGAAACAAAGATTAGTCTATTGTAAGGAAAGGAGAAAATGCCTAGTCTCATGCAAGGAAAGGAGATAATGTTTAGTCTCTAGCAAGGAAAGGCAATGCTTAGCCTTATGCAAGGTGAGGGCGGTGCCTAGTCCTATGTAAGGAGTGGAGACAATGCTTAGTCTCATGCAGGGAAAGGAGACAGCGCTTAGCCTATGGCAAAGAAGGTAGTGCGTAGCCTTATGCAAGGTGAGGGCAGTGCATAGCCCTATGCAAGGAGTGGAGACAATGCTTAGTCTCATGCAAAGAAAGGCAACGTTTAGCTTTATTCAATGGTGAGGGCAGTGTTTAACCCTATGCAAAGAGTGGAGACAATGCTTAGTCTCAATGCAGGGAAAGGAGACCGCACTTAGCCTCTGGCAAAGAAGGCATTGCTTAGCCTTATGGAAGGTGAGGGCAGTGCCTAGCCCTATGCAAGGAGTGGAGACAATGCTTAGTCTCATGCAAAGAAAGGCAACGTTTAGCCTTATTCAATGGTGAGGGAAGTGTTTAGCCCTATTTAAAGGGTGTAGACAATGCTTAGTCTCATGCAAGGAAAGGAGACAATATCTAGTCTCATGCAAGGAAAGGAGACAATGCTTAGCCTCTGGCAAAGAAGGAAGTGCATAGCCCTATGCAAGGAGTGGAGACAATGCTTAGTTTCATGTAAAGAAAGGCAACGTTTAGCCTTATGCAATGGTGAGGGAAAGGTTTAGCCCTATGCAAAGAGTGGAAACAATGCTTAGTCTCATGCAAGGAAAGGAGACAATGCCTAGTCTCATGCAAGGAAAGGAGATAATGTTTAGAGTCTGGCAAGGAAAGGCAATGCTTAGCCTTATGCAAGGTGAGGGCGGTGCCTAGTCCTATGCAAGGAGTGGATACAATGCTTAGTCTAATGCAGCGAAAGGAGCCCGCGCTTAGCCTCTGGCAAAGAAGGCAGTGCTTAGCCTTATGAAAGTTGAGGGCAGTGCCTAGCCCTATGCAAGGAGTGGAGACAATGCTTAGTCTCATGCAAAGAAAGGCAACGTTTAGCCTTATTCAATGGTGAGGGAAGTGTTTAGCCCTATTTAAAGAGTGTAGACAATGCTTAGTCTCATGCATGGAAAGGAGACAATATCTAGTCTCATGCAAGGAAAGGAGACAATGCTTAGTCTCTGGCAAGGAAAGGCAATGCTTAGCCTTATACAAGGTGAGGGCGGTGCCTAGCCCATAAGCAAGGAGTGGAGACAATGCTTAGTCTCATGCAGGGAAAGGAGACCGCGCTTAGCCTATGGCAAAGAAGGTAGTGCGTAGCCTTATGCAAGGTTAGGGCAGTGCATAGCCCTATGCAAGGAGTGGAGACATTGCTTAGTCTCATGCAAAGAAAGGCAACGTTTAGCTTTATTCAATGGTGAGGGCAGTGTTTAACCCTATGCAAAGAGTGGAGACACTGCTTATTCTTATGCAAGGAAAGGAGACAATATCTAGTCTCATGCAAGGAAAGGAGATAATGTTGAGTCTCTAGCAAGGTAAGGCAATGCTTAGCCTTATGCAAGGTGAGGGCGGTGCCTAGTCCTATGTAAGGAGTGGAGACAATGCTTAGTCTCATGCAGGGAAAGGAGACAGCGCTTAGCCTATGGCAAAGAAGGTAGTGCGTAGCCTTATGCAAGGTGAGGGCAGTGCATAGCCCTATGCAAGGAGTGGAGACAATGCTTAGTCTCATGCAAAGAAAGGAAACGTTTAGCTTTATTCAATGGTGAGGGCAGTGTTTAACCCTATGCAAAGAGTGGAGACAATGCTTAGTCTCAATGCAGGGAAAAGAGACCGCACTTAGCCTCTGGCAAAGAAGGCATTGCTTAGCCTTATGGAAGGTGAGGGCAGTGCCTAGCCCTATGCAAGGAGTGGAGACAATGCTTAGTCTCATGCAAAGAAAGGCAACGTTTAGCCTTATTCAATGGTGAGGGAAGTGTTTAGCCCAATTTAAAGAGTGTAGACAATGCTTAGTCTCATACAAGGAAAGGAGACAATATCTAGTCTCATGCAAGGAAAGGAGACAATGCTTAGCCTCTGGCAAAGAAGGAAGTGCATAGCCCTATGCAAGGAGTGGAGACAATGCTTAGTTTCATGCAAAGAAAGGCAACGTTTAGCCTTATGCAATGGTGAGGGAAAGGTTTAGCCCTATTCAAAGAGTGGAAACAATGCTTAGTCTCATGCAAGGAAAGGAGACAATGCCTAGTCTCATGCAAGGAAAGGAGATAATGTTTAGAGTCTGGCAAGGAAAGGCAATGCTTAGCCTTATGCAAGGTGAGGGCGGTGCCTAGTCCTATGCAAGGAGTGGATACAATGCTTAGTCTAATGCAGCGAACGGAGCCCGCGCTTAGCCTCTGGCAAAGAAGGCAGTGCTTAGCCTTATGGAAGTTGAGGGCAGTGCCTAGCCCTATGCAAGGAGTGGAGACAATGCTTAGTCTCATGCAAAGAAAGGCAACATTTAGCCTTATTCAATGGTGAGGGAAGTGTTTAGCCCTATTTAAAGAGTGTAGACAATGCTTAGTCTCATGCATGGAAAGGAGACAATATCTAGTCTCATGCAAGGAAAGGAGACAATGCTTAGTCTCTGGCAAGGAAAGGCAATGCTTAGCCTTATACAAGGTGAGGGCGGTGCCTAGCCCATAAGCAAGGAGTGGAGACAATGCTTAGTCTCATGCAGGGAAAGGAGACCGCGCTTAGCCTATGGAAAAGAAGGTAGTGCGTAGCCTTATGCAAGGTGAGGGCAGTGCATAGCCCTAAGCAAGGAGTGGAGACATTTCTTAGTCTCATGCAAAGAAAGGCAATGTTTAGCCTTATGTAATGGTAAAGACAGTGTTTAGCCCTATGCAAAGAGTGGAAACAAAGATTAGTCTATTGTAAGGAAAGGAGAAAATGCCTAGTCTCATGCAAGGAAAGGAGATAATGTTTAGTCTCTAGCAAGGAAAGGCAATGCTTAGCCTTACGCAAGGTGAGGGCGGTGCCTAGTCCTATGTAAGGAGTGGAGACAATGCTTAGTCTCATGCAGGGAACGGAGACAGCGCTTAGCCTATGGCAAAGAAGGTAGTGCGTAGCCTTATGCAAGGTGAGGGCAGTGCATAGCCCTATGCAAGGAGTGGAGACAATGCTTAGTCTCATGCAAAGAAAGGCAACGTTTAGCTTTATTCAATGGTGAGGGCAGTGTTTTACCCTATGCAAAGAGTGGAGACAATGCTTATTCTTATGCAAGGAAAGGAGACAATATCTAGTCTCATGCAAAGAAAGGAGACAATGCTTAGCCTCTCGCAAGGAAAGGCAATGCTTAGCCTTATACAAGGTGAGGGTGGAGCCTAGCCCTATGCAAGGAGTGGAGACAATGCTTTGTCTCATGCAGGGAAAGGAGACCGTGCTTAGCCTCTAGCAAAGAAGGAAGTGCATAGCCCTATGAAAGGAGTGGAGACAATGCTTAGTTTTATGCGAAGTAAGGCAACGTTTAGCCTTATGCAATGGTGAGGGAAAGGTTTAGCCCTATGCAAAGAGTGGAAACAATGCTTAGGCTCATGCAAGGAAAGGAGAC
Organism: Nicotiana tomentosiformis; assembly: GCF_000390325.3. Taxonomy (NCBI): domain Eukaryota; kingdom Viridiplantae; phylum Streptophyta; class Magnoliopsida; order Solanales; family Solanaceae; genus Nicotiana; species Nicotiana tomentosiformis. Next base: position 119,314,037 of record NC_090814.1, read on the forward strand.
AATGCCTAATCTCATGCAAGGAAAGGAGATAATGTTTAGTCTCTGGCAAGGAAAGGCAATGCTTAGCCTTATGTAAGGTGAGGGGGGTGCCCAGTCCTATGCAAGGAGTGGTTACAATGCTTAGTCTCATGCAGGGAAAGGAGACCGCGCTTAGCCTCTGGAAAAGAAGGCAGTGCTTAGCCTTATGGAAGGTGAGGGCAGTGCCTAGCCCTATGCAAGAAGTGGAGACAATGCTTAGTCTCATGCAATGAAAGGCAACGTTTAGCCTTATTCAATGGTGAGGGAAGTGTTTAGCCCTATTTAAAGAGTGTAGACAATGCTTAGTCTCATGCAAGGAAAGGAGACAATATCTAGTCTAATGCATGGAAAGGAGACAATGCTTAGTATCTGGCAAGGAAAGGCAATGCTTAGCCTTATACAAGGTGAGGGCGGTGCCTAGCCCATATGCAAGGAGTGGAGACAATGCTTAGTCTCATGCGGGGAAAGGAGACCGCGCTTAGCCTATGGCAAAGAAGGTAGTGCGTAGCCTAATGCAAGGTGAGGGCAGTGCATAGCCCTATGCAAGGAGTGGAGACATTGCTTAGTCTAATGAAAAGAAAGGCAATGTTTAGCCTGATGCAATGGTGAAGACAGTGCTTAGCCCTATGCAAAGAGTTGAAACAAAGATTTGTCTAATGTAAGGAAAGGAGACAATGCCTAGTCTCATGCAAGAAAATGAGATAATGTTTACTCTCTAGAAAGGATAGGCAATGCTTAGCCTTATGCAAGGTGAGGGCGGTGCCTAGTCCTATGCAAGGAGTGGAGACAATGCTTAGTCTCATGCAGGGAAAGGAGACCGCGCTTATCCTATGGCAATGAAGGTAGTGCGTAGCCTTATGCAAGGTGAGGGCGGTGCCTAGTCCTATGCAAGGAGTGGATACAATGCTTAGTCTAATGCAGCGAAAGGAGCCCGCACTTAGCCTCTGGCAAAGAAGGCAGTGCTTAGCCTTATGGAAGTTGAGGGCAGTGCCTAGCCCTATGCAAGGAGTAGAGACAATGCTTAGTCTCATGCAAAGAAATGCAACATTTAGCCTTATTCAATGGTGAGGGAAGTGTTTAGCCCTATTTAAAGAGTGTAGACAATGCTTAGTCTCATGCATGGAAAGGAGACAATATCTAGTCTCATGCAAGGAAAGGAGACAATGCTTAGTCTCTGGCAAGGAAAGGCAATGCTTAGCCTTATACAAGGTGAGGGCGGTGCCTAGCCCATAAGCAAGGAGTGGAGACAATGCTTAGTCTCATGCAGGGAAAGGAGACCGCGCTTAGCCTATGGCAAAGAAGGTAGTGCGTAGCCTTATGCAAGGTGAGGGCAGTGCATAGCCCTATGCAAGGAGTGGAGACATTGCTTAGTCTCATGCAAAGAAAGGCAATGTTTAGCCTTATGCAATGGTAAAGACAGTGTTTAGCCCTATGCAAAGAGTGGAGACAATGCTTGGTCTAATGTAAGGAAATGGGACAATGCCTAGTCTCATGCAAGGAAAGGAGAGAATGCTTAGTCTCTGGCAAGGAAAAGCAGTGCTTAGCCGTATACTAGGTTAGGGTGGTGCCTAGCCCTATGCAAGGAGTGGAGACAATGCTTAGTCTCATGCAGGAAAAGAAGACAACGCTTATCCTCTGGCAAAGAAGGCAGTGCTTAGCCTTATGAAAGGTGAGGGTAGTGCCTAGCCCTATGCAAGGAATGGAGACAATGCTTAGTCTCATGCAAAGAAAGGCAACATTTAGCCTTATTCAATGGTGAGGGAAGTGTTTAGCCCTATTTAAAGAGTGTACACAATGCTTAGTCTCATGCATGGAAAGGAGACAATATCTAGTCTCATGCAAGGAAAGGAGACAATGCTTAGTCTCTGGCAAGGAAAGGCAATGTTTAGCCTTATTCAAGGTGAGGGCGGTGCCTAGTCCTATGCAAGGAGTGGAGACAATGCTTAGTCTCATGCAGGAGAAGGAGACCGCACTTAGCCTCTGGCAAATGAGGTAGTGCTTAGCCTTATGCAAGGTGAGGGCAGTGCATAGCCCTATGCAAGGAGTGGAGACAATGCTTAGTCTCATGCAAAGAAAGGCAACGTTTAGCCTTATGCAATGGTGAGGGCAGTGTTTAGCCCTATGCAAAGAGTGGAGACAATGCTTGGTCTAATGTAAGGAAATGGGACAATGCCTAGTCTCATGCAAGGAAAGGAGAGAATGCTTAGTCTCTGGCAAGGAAAAGCAGTGCTTAGCCGTATACTAGGTTAGGGTGGTGCCTAGCCCTATGCAAGGAGTGGAGACAATGCATAGTCTCATGCAGGAAAAGAAGACAACGCTTATCCTCTGGCAAAGAAGGCAGTGCTTAGCCTTATGGAAGGTGAGGGTAGTGCCTAGCCCTATGCAAGGAATGGAGACAATGCTTAGTCTCATGCAAAGAAAGGCAACGTTTAGCCTTATTCAATGGTGAGGGAAGTGTTTAGACCTATGCAAAGTGTGTAGACAATGCTTAGTCTCATGCAAGGAAATGAGACAATATCTAGTCTCATGCAAGGAAAGGAGACAATGCTTAGTCTCTGGCAAGGAAAGGCAATGCTTTGCCTTATACATGGTGAGGGCGGTGCCTAGCCCATATGCAAGGAGTGGAGACAATGCTTAGTCTCATGTAGGGAAAGGAGACCGCGCTTAGCCTCTGGCAAAGAAGGAAGTGCATAGCCCTATGCAAGGAGTGGAGACAATGCTTAGTTTCATGCAAAGAAAGGCAACGTTTAGCCTTATGCAATGGTGAGGGAAAGGTTTAGCCCTATGCAAAGAGTGGAAACAATGCTTAGTCTCATGCAATGAAAGGAGACAATGCCTAGTCTCATGCAAGGAAAGTAGATAATGTTTAGTCTCTGGCAAGGAAAGGCAATGCTTAGCCTTATGCAAGGTGAGGGCGGTGCCTAGTCCTATGCAAGGAGTGCAGACAATGCTTAGTCTCATGCAGGAGAAGGAGACCGCGCTTAGCCTCTGGCAAATAAGGTGGTGCTTAGCCTTATGCAAGGTGAGGGCAGTGCATAGCCCTATGCAAGGTGTGGAGACAATGCTTAGTCTCATGCAAAGAAAGGCAACGTTTAGCCTTCTGCAATGGTGAGGGCAGTGTTTAGCCCTATGCAAAGAGTGGAGACAATGCTTGGTCTAATGTAAGGAAATGGGACAATGCCTAGTCTCATGCAAGGAAAGGAGACAATGCTTAGTCTCTGGCAAGGAAAAGCAGTGCTTTGCCGTATACTAGGTTAGGGTGGTGCCTAGCCCTATGCAAGGAGTGGAGACAATGCTTAGTCTCATGCAGGAAAAGAAGACAGCTCTTATCCTCTGGCAAAGAAGGAAGTGCTTAGCCTTATGCAAGGTGAGGGAACTGCCTAGCCCTATGCAAGGAATGGAGACAATGCTTAGTCTCATTCAAAGAAAGGCAACGTTTAGCCTTATTCAATGGTGAGGGAAGTTTTTAGCCCTATGCAAAGAGCGTAGACAATGCTTAGTCTCATGCAAGGAAATGAGACAATATCTAGTCTCATGCAAGGAAAGGAGATAATGCTTAGTCTCTGGCAAGGAAAGGCAATGCTTAGCCTTATACATGGTGAGGGTGGTGCCTAGCCCATATGCAAGGAGTGGATACAATGCTTAGTCTCATGCAGGGATAGGAGACCGCGCTTAGCCTCTGGCAAAGAAGGTAGTGCTTAGCCTTATGGAAGGTGAGGGCAGTGCCTAGCCCTATGCAAGAAGTGGAGACAATTGCTTAGTCTCATGCAAAGAAAGGCAACGTTTAGCCTTATTCAATGGTGAGGGAAGTGTTTATCCCTATTTAAAGAGTGCAGACAATGCTTAGTCTCATACAAGGAAAGGAGACAATATCTAGTCTCATGCAAGGAAATGAGACAATGCTTAGTCTCTGGCAAGGAAAGGCAATGCTTAGCCTTATACAAGGTGAGGGCGGTGCCTAGCCCATATGCAAGGAGTGGAGACAATGCTTAGTCTCATGCAGGGAAAGGAGACCGCGCTTAGCCTATGGCAAAGAAGGTAGTGCGTAGCCTAATGCAAGGTGAGGGCTGTGCATAGCCCTATGCAAGGAGTGGAGACATTTCTTAGTCTCATGCAAAGAAAGGCAATGTTCAGCCTTATGCAATGGTGAAGACAGTGCTTAGCCCTATGCAAAGAGTTGAAACAAAGATTAGTCTAATCTAAGGAAAGGAGACAATGCCTAGTCTCATGCAAGAAAATGAGATAATGTTTACTCTCTAGCAAGGAAAGGCAATGCTTAGCCTTACGCAAGGTTAGGGCGGTGCCTAGTCCTATGTAAGGAGTGGATACAATGCTTAGTCTCATGCAGGGAAAGGAGCCCGCGCTTAGCCTCTGGCAAAGAAGGCAGTGCTTAGCCTTATGGAAGTTGAGGGCAGTGCCTAGCACTATGCAAGGAGTAGAGACAATGCTTAGTCTCATGCAAAGAAAGGCAACATTTAGCCTTATTCAATGGTGAGGGAAGTGTTTAGCCCTATTTAAAGAGTGTAGACAATGCTTAGTCTCATGCATGGAAAGGAGACAATATCTAGTCTCATGCAAGGAAAGGAGACAATGCTTAGTCTCTGGCAAAGAAAGGCAATGCTTAGCCTTATACAAGGTGAGGGCGGTGCCTAGCCCATAAGCAAGGAGTGGAGACAATGCTTAGTCTCATGCAGGGAAAGGAGACCGCGCTTAGCCTATGGCAAAGAAGGTAGTGCGTAGCCTTATGCAAGGTGAGGGCAGTGCATAGCCCTAAGCAAGGAGTGGAGACATTGCTTAGTCTCATGCAAAGAAAGGCAATGTTTAGCCTTATGTAATGGTAAAGACAGTGTTTAGCCCTATGCAAAGAGTGGAAACAAAGATTAGTCTATTGTAAGGAAAGGAGAAAATGCCTAGTCTCATGCAAGGAAAGGAGATAATGTTTAGTCTCTAGCAAGGAAAGGCAATGCTTAGCCTTACGCAAGGTGAGGGCGGTGCCTAGTCCTATGTAAGGAGTGGAGACAATGCTTAGTCTCAAGCAGGGAAAGGAGACATCGCTTAGCCTATGGAAAAGAAGGTAGTGCGTAGCCTTATGCAAGGTGAGGGCAGTGCATAGCCCTATGCAAGGAGTGGAGACAATGCTTAGTCTCATGCAAAGAAAGGCAACGTTTAGCTTTATTCAATGGTGAGGGCAGTGTTTAGCCCTATGCAAAGAGTGGAGACAATGCTTAGTCTCATGCAAGGAAAGGAGACAATATCTAGTCTCATGCAAGGAAAGGAGACAATGCTTAGTCTTTGGCAAGGAAAGGCAATGCTTAGCCTTATACAAGGTGAGGGCGGTGCCTAGTCCTATGCAAGGAGTGGAGACAATGCTTAGTCTCATGCAGGGAAAGGAGACCGCGCTTAGCCTATGGCAAAGAAGGTAGTGCGTAGCCTTATGCAAGGTGAGGGCAGTGCATAGCCCTATGCAAGGAGTGGAGACAATGCTTAGTCTCATGCAAAGATAGGCAGTGTTTAGCCTTATGCAATGGTGAAGACAGTGTTTAGCCCTATGCAAAGAGTGGAAACAATGATTAGTCTAATGTAAGGAAAGGAGACAATGCCTAGTCTCATGCAAGGAAAGGAGACAATGATTAGAGTATAGCAAGGAAAGGCAATGCTTAGCCTTATACAAGGTGAGGGCGGTGCCTAGCCCAATGCAAGGAGTGGAGACAATGCTTAGTCTCATGCAGGAGAAGGAGACAGTGCTTATCCTCTAGCAAAGAAGGCAGTGCTTAGCCTTATGCAAGGTGAGGGCAGTGCCTAGACCTATGCAAGGAACGGAGACAATGCTTAGTCTCATGCAAAGAAAGGCAACATTTAGCCTTATTCAATGGTGAGGGCGGTGCCTAGCCCTATGCAAGGAGTGGAGACAATTCTTAGTCTCATGCAGGGAAAGGAGACCGCGCTTAGCCTCTAGCAAAGAAGGCAGTGCATAGCCCTAAGCAAGGAGTGGAGACAATGCTTAATTTCATGCAAAGAAAGACAACGTTTAGCCTTATGCAATGGTGAGGGCAAGGTTTAGCCCTCTGAAAAGAGTGGAAACAATGCTTAGTCTCATGCAAGGAAAGGAGACAATGCCTAGTCTCATGCAAGGAAAGGAGATAATGTTTAGTCTCTGGCAAGGAAAGGCAATGCTTAGCCTTATGCAAGGTGAGGGCGATGCCTAGTCCTATGCAAGGAGTGGAGACAATGCTTAGTCTCATGCAGGGAAAGGAGACCGCGGTTAGCCTATGGCAAAGAAGATAGTGCGTAGCCTTATGCAAGGTAAGGGAAGTGCATAGCCTTATGCAAGGAGTGGAGACAATGCTTAGTCTCATGCAAAGAAAGGCAATGTTTAGCCTTATGCAATGGTGAAAAAAGTGTTTAGCCCTATGCAAAGAGTGGAAACAATGATTAGTCTAATGTAAGGAAAGGAGACAATGCCTAGTCTCATGCAAGGAAACGAGACAATGCTTAGAGTCTGGCAAGGAAAGGCAATGCTTAGCCTTATACAAGGTGAGTGCGGTGCCTAGCCCAATGCAAGGATTGGAGATGATGCTTCGTCTCATGCAGGAAAAGGAGACAGCGCTTATCCTCTGGCAAAGAAGGCAGTGCTTAGCCTTATGCAAGGTTAGGGCAGTCCCTAGCCCTATGCAAGGAATGGAGACAATGCTTAGTCTCATGCAAAGAAAGGCAACGTTTAGCCTAATTCAATGGTGAGGGCAGTATTTAGCCCTATGCAAAGAGTGGAGACAATGCTTATTATCATGCAAGGAAAGGAGACAATATTTAATCTCATGCAAGGAAAGGAGACAATGCTTAGCCTCTCGCAAGGAAAGGCAATGCTTAGCCTTATACAAGGTGAGGGCGGTGCCTAGCCCTATGCAAGGAGTGGAGACAATGCTTAGTCTCATGCAAGGATTGGAGACAGCGCTTAGCCTCTGGCAAAGAAGGCAGTGCTTAGCCTTATGCAAGGTGAGGGCACTGCATAGCCCTATGCAAGGAGTGGAGACAATGCTTAGTCTCAAGCAAAGAAAGGCAACGTTTAGCCTTAGGCAATGGTGAGGGCTGTGTTTAGCCCTACGCAAAGAGTGGAGACAATGCTTGGTCTAATGTAAGGAAATGAGACAATGCCTAGTATCATGCAAGGAAAGGAGACAATGTTTAGTCTCTGGCAAGGAAAGTCAATGCTTAAACTTATACAAGGTGAGGGCGGTGCCTAGCCCAATTCAAGGAGTGGAGACAATGGTTAGTCTCATGCAGGAAAAGGAGACCACGCTTAGCTTCTGGCAAATAAGGCAGTGCTTAGCCTTATGCAAGGTGAGGGCAGTGCATAGCCCTATGCAAGGAGTGGAGACAACGCTTAGTCTCATGCAAAGAAAGGCAACGTTTAGCCTTTTGCAATGGTGAGGGCAGTGTTTAGCCCTATGCAAAGAGTGGAGACAATGCTTGGTCTAATGTAAGGAAATGAGACAATGCCTAGTCTCATGCAAGGAAAGGAGCCAATGTTTAGTCCCTGCCAAGGAAAAGCAGTGCTTAGCCGTATAAAAGGTGAGGGCGGTGCCTAGCCCTATGCAAGGAGTGGAGACAATGCTTAGTATCATGTAGGAAAAGGAGACAACGCTTATCCTCTAGCAAAGAAGGTAGTGCTTAGCCTTATGCAAGGTGAGGGAAGTGCCTAGCCTTATGCAAGGAATGGAGACAATGCTTAGTCTCATGCAAAAAAAGGCAATGTTTAGCCTTATTCAATGGTTAGGGAAGTGTTTAGCCCTATGCAAAGAGTGGAGACAATGCTTAGTCTCATGCAAGGAAAGGAGACAATATCTAGTCTCATGCAAGGAAAGGAGACAATGCTTAGTCTTTGGCAAGGAAAGGCAATGATTAGCCTTATACAAGGTGAGGGCGGTGCCTAGCCCATATGCAACGAGTGGAGACAATGCTTAGTCTCATGCCAAGAAAGGCAACGTTTAGCCTTATGCAATCGTGAGGGCAAGGTTTAGCCCTATGCAAAGAGTGGAAATAATGCTTATTCTCATGCAATGAAAGGAGACAATGCCTAGTCTCATGCAAAGAAAGGAGATAATGTTTTGTCTCTGGCAAGGAAAGGCAATGCTTAGCCTTATACAAGGTGAGGGCGGTGCCTAGTCCTATGCAAGGAGTGGAGACAATGCTTAGTCTCATGCAGGGAAAGGAGACCGCGCTTAGCCTATGGCAAAGAAGGTAGTGCGTAGCCTTATGCAAGGTGAGGGCAGTGCATAGCCCTATGCAAGGAGTGGAGACAATGCTTAGTCTCATGCAAAGATAGGCAGTGTTTAGCCTTATGCAATGGTGAAGACAGTGTTTAGCCCTATGCAAAGAGTGGAAACAATGATTAGTCTAATGTAAGGAAAGGAGACAATGCCTAGTCTCATACAAGGAAAGGAGACAATGATTAGAGTATAGCAAGGAAAGGCAATGCTTAGCCTTATACAAGGTGAGGGCGGTGCCTAGCCCAATGCAAGGAGTGGAGACAATGCTTAGTCTCATGCAGGAGAAGGAGACAGTGCTTATCCTCTGGCAAAGAAGGCAGTGCTTAGCCTTATGCAAGGTGAGGGCAGTGCCTAGACCTATGCAAGGAACGGAGACAATGCTTAGTCTCATGCAAAGAAAGGCAACATTTAGCCTTATTCAATGGTGAGGGTAGTGTTTAGCCCTATGAAAAGAGTGGAGACAATGCTTATTCTTATGCAAGGAAATGAGACAATATCTAGTCTCATGCAAGGAAAGGAGACAATGCTTAGCCTCTCGCAAGGAAAGGCAATGCTTAGCCCTATGCAAGGAGTGGAGACAATGCTTAGTCTCATGCAGGGAAAGGAGACCGCGCTTAGCCTCTGTCAAAGAAGGTAGTTCTTAGCCTTATTCAAGGTGAGGGCAGTGCATAGCCCTATGCATGGAGTGGAGACAATGCTTAGTCTCATGCAAAGAAAGGCAACGTTTAGCCTTATGCAATGGTGAGGGCTAGGTTTAGCCCTATGCAAAGAGTGGAAACAATGCTTAGTCTAATGTAAGGAAAGGAGACAATGTCTAGTCTCATGCAAGGAAAGGAGACAAAGCTTTGAGTCTGGCAAGGAAAGGCAATGCTTAGCCTTATACAAGGTGAGGGTGGTGCCTAGCCCAATGCAAGGAGTGGAGACAATGCTTAGTCTCATGCAGGAGAAGGAGAACGCGCTTAGCCTCTAGCAAATAAGGCAGTGCTTAGCATTATGCAAGGTGTGGGCAGTGCATAGCCCTATGCAAGGAGTGGAGACAATGCTTAGTCTCATGCAAAGAAAGGCAACGTTTAGCCTTATTCAATGGTGAGGGCAGTGTTTAGCCCTATGCAAAGAGTGGAGACAATGCTTAGTCTCGTGCAAGGAAAGGAGACAATGTCTAGTCTCATGCAAGGAAAGGAGACAATGCTTAGTCTATGGCAAGGAAAGGCAATTCTTAGCCTTATACAAGGTGAGGGCGGTGCCGAGCCCTATGCAAGGAGTGGAGACAATGCTTAGTCTCATGCAGGGAAAGGAGAACGCGCTTAGCCTCTGGCAAAGAAGGCAGTGCTTAGCCTTATGCAGGGTGAGGGTAGTGCATAGCCCTATGCAAGGAGTGGAGACAATGCTTAGTATCATGCAAATAAAGGCAATGTTTAGCCTTATGCAATGGTGAGGGCAGTGTTTAGCCCTATGCAAAGAGTGGAAACAATGATTAGTCTAATGTAAGGAAAGGAGACAATGCCTTGTCTCATGCAAGGAAAGGAGACAATGCTTAGAGTCTGGCAAGGAAAGGCAATGCTTAGCCTTATACAAGGTGAGGGCGGTGCCTAGCCCAATTCATGGAGTAGATACAATGCTTAGTCTCATGCAGGAGAAGGAGACCGCGCTTAGCCTCTGGCAAATAAGGCAGTGCATAGCCTTATGCAAGGTGAGGGCAGTGCATAGCCCTATGCAAGGAGTGGAGACAATGCTTAGTCTCATGCAAAGAAAGGCAACGTTTAGCCTTATGCAATGGTGAGGGAAGTGTTTAGCCCTATGCAAAGAGTGGAGACAATGCTTGGTCTAATGTAAGGAAATGAGACAATTCCTAGTCTCCTGCAAGGAAAGGAGACAATGCTTAGTCTCTGGCAAGGAAAAGCAGCGTTTAGCCTTATACAAGGTGAGGGCGGTGCCTAGCCCTATGCAAGGAGTGGAGACAATGCTTAGTCTCATGCAGGTAAAGGAGACAACGCTTATCCTCAGGAAAAGAAGGCAGTGCTTAGCCTTATGCAAGGTGAGGGCACTGCCTAGCCATATGAAAGGAATGGAGACAATTCTTAGTCTAATGCAAATAAAGGCAACGCTTAGCCTTATTCAATGGCGAGGGAAGTGTTTAGCCCTATGCTAAGAGTGGAGACAATGCTTAGTCTCATGAAGGAGAGGAGACAATATATAGTCTCATGCAAGGAAAGGAGACAATCCTTAGTCTCTGGAAAGGAAAGGCAATGCTTAGCCTTATACAAGGTGAGGGTGGTGCCTAGCCCATATGCAAGGAGTGGAGACAATGCTTAGTCTCTTGTAGGGAAAGGAGACCGCGCTTAGCCTCTGGCAAAGAAGACAGTGCTTAGCCTTATGCAAGGTGAGGGCAGTGCATAGCCCTATGCAAGGAGTGGAGACAATGCTTAGTCTCATGCAAAGAACGGTAGTGTTTAGCCTTATGCAATGGTGAAGACAGTGTTTAGCCCAATGCAAAGAGTGGAAACAATGATTAGTCTAATGTAAGGAAAGGAGACAATGCCTAGTCTCATGCAAGGAAAGGAGACAATGCTTAGAGTATAGCAAGGAAAGGCAATGCTTAGCCTTATACAAGGTGAGGGCGGTGCCTAGCCCAATACAAGGAGTGGAGACAATTCTTAGTCTCATGCAGGAGAAGGAGACCGCGCGTAGCCTCTGGCAAATAAGGCAGTGCTTAGCCTTATGCAAGGTGAGGGTAGTGCCTAGCCCTATTCAAGGAATGGAGACAATGCCTAGTCTCATGCAAAGAAAGGCAACGTTTAGCCTTATTCAATGGTGAGGGCAGTGTTTAGCTATATGCAATGAGTGGAGACAATGGTTATTCTTATCCAAGGAAAGGAGACAATGCTTAGTCTCATGCAAGGAAAGGCAATTCTTAGCCTTATACAAGGTGAGGACGGTGCCTAGCCCTATGCAAGGAATGGAGACAATGCTTAGTCTCATGCAGGTAAAGGAGACAACGCTTATCCTCAGGCAAAGAAGGCAGTGCTTAGCCTTATGCAGGGTGAGGGCAGTGCCTAGCCCTATGAAAGGAATGGAGACAATTCTTAGTCTCATGCAAATAAAGGCAACGTTTAGCCTTATTCAATGGCGAGGGAAGTGTTTAGCCCTTTGCAAAGAGTGGAGACAATGCTTAGTCTCATGAAGCAAAGGAGACAATATCTAGTCTCATGTAAGGAAAGGAGACAATGCCTAGTCTCTGGAAAGGAAAGGCAATGCTTAGCCTTATACAAGGTGAGGGTGGTGCCTAGCCCATATGCAAGGAGTGGAGACAATGCTTAGTCTCTTGCAGGGAAAGGAGACCGCGCTTAGCCTCTGGCAAAGAAGACAGTGCTTATCCTTATGCAAGGTGAGGGCAGTGCATAGCCCTATGCAAGGAGTGGAGAGAATGCTTAGTCTCATGCAAAGAAAGGCAGTGTTTAGTCTTATGCAATGGTGAAGACAGTGTTTTGCCCTATGCAAAGAGTGGAAACAATGATTAGTCTAATGTAAGGAAAGGAGACAATGCCTAGTCTCATGCAAGGAAAGGAGACAATGCTTAGAGTGTAGCAAGGAAAGGCAATGCTTAGCCTTATACAAGGTGAGGGCGGTGCCTAGCCCAATGCTAGGAGTGGAGACAATTCTTAGTCTCATGCAGGAGAAGGAGACCGTGCTTAGCCTCTGGCAAATAAGGCAGTGCTTAGCCTTATGCAAGGTGAGGGTAGTGCCTAGCCCTATATAAGGAATGGAGACAATGCTTAGTCTCATGCAAAGAAAGGCAACGTTTAGCCTTATTCAATGGTTAGGGCAGTGTTTAGCCCTATGCAAAGAGTGGAAACAATGATTAGTCTAATGTAAGGAAAGGAGACAATGCCTAGTCACATGCAAGGAAAGGAGACAATGCTTAGAGTCTGGCAAGGAAAGGCAATGCTTAACCTTATATAAGGTGAGGGCGGTGCCTAGCCAAATTCATGGAGTGGATACAATGCTTAGTCTCATGCAGGAGAAGGAGACCGCGCTTAGCCTCTGGCAAATAAGGCAGTGCATAGCCTTATGCAAGGTGAGGGCAGTGCATAGCCCTATGGAAGGAGTGGAGACAATGCTTAGTCTCATGCAAAGAAAGGAAACGTTTAGCCCTATGCAAAGAGTGGAGACAATGCTTGGTCTAATGTAAGGAAACGAGACAATGCCTAGTCTCATGCAAGGAAAGGAGACAATGCTTAGAGTATAGCAAGGAAAGGCAATGCTTAGCCTTATACAAGGTGAGGGCGGTGCCTAGCCCAATGCAAGGAGTGGAGACAATTCTTAGTCTCATGCAGGAGAAGGAGACCGCGCTTAGCCTCTGGCAAATAAGGCAGTGCTTAGCCTTATGCAAGGTGAGGGCAGTGCATAGCCCTATGCCAGGAGTGGAGACAATGCTTAGTCTCATGCAAAGATAGGCAGTGTTTAGCCTTATGCAATGGTGAAGACAGTGTTTAGCCCTATGCAAAGAGTGGAAACAATGATTAGTCTAATGTAAGGAAAGGAGACAATGCCTAGTCTCATGCAAGGAAAGGAGACAATGCTTAGAGTATAGCAAGGAAAGGCAATGCTTAGCCTTATACAAGGTGAGGGCGGTGCCTAGCCCAATGCAAGGAGTGGAGACAATGCTTAGTCTCATGCAGGAGAAGGAGACCGCGCTTAGCCTCTGGCAAATAAGGCAGTGCTTAGCCTTATGCAAGGTGAGGGAAGAGCATAGCCCTATGCAAGGAGTGGAGACAATGCTTAGTCTCATGCAAAGAAAGGCAGTGTTTAGCCTTATGCAATGGTGAAGACAGTGTTTAGCCCTATGCAAAGAGTGGAAACAATGATTAGTCTAATGTAAGGAAAGGAGACAATGCCTAGTCTCATGCAAGGAAAGGAGACAATGCTTAGAGTATAGCAAGGAAAGGCAATGCTTAGCCTTATACAAGGTGAGGGAAGTCTCTAGCCCAATGCAAGGAGTGGAGACAATTCTTAGTCTCATGCAAGAGAAGGAGCGCGCTCTTAGCCTCTGGCAAAGAAGACAGTGCTTAGCCTTATGCAAGGTGAGGGCAGTGCATAGCCCTATGGAAGGAGTGGAGACAATGCTTAGTCTCATGCAAAGAAAGGCAGTGTTTAGCCTTATGCAATGGTGAAGACAGTGTTTAGCCCTATGCAAAGAGTGGAAACAATGATTAGTCTAATGTAAGGAAAGGAGACAATGCCTAGTCTCATGCACGGAAAGGAGACAATGCTTAGAGTATAGCAAGGAAAGGAAATGCTTAGCCTTATACAAGGTGAGGGCGGTGCCTAGCCCAATGCAAGGAGAGGAGACAATTCTTAGTCTCATGCAGGAAAAGGAGACCGCGCTTAGCCTCTGGCAAATAAGGCAGTGCTTAGCCTTATGCAAGGTGAGGGTAGTGCCTAGCCCTATTCAAGGAATGGAGACAATGCTTAGTCTTATGCAAAGAAAGGCAACGTTTAGCCTTATTCAATGGTGAGGGCAGTGTTTAGCCCTATGCAAAGGGTGGAGACAATGGTTATTCTTATGCAAGGAAAGAAGACAATGCTTAGTCTCTAGCAAGGAAAGGCAATGCTTAGCCTTATACAAGGTGAGGGCGGTGCCTAGCCCTATGCAAGGAGTGGAGACAATGCTTAGTCACATGCAGGTAAAGGAGACAACGCTTATCCTGAGGCAAAGAAGGCAGTGCTTAGCCTTATGCAAGGTGAGGGCAGTGCCTAGCCCTATGAAAGGAATGGAGAAAATTCTTAGTCTCATGCAAATAAAGGCAACGTTTAGCCTTATTCAATGGCGAGGGAAGTGTTTAGCCCTATGCAAAGAGTGGAGACAATGCTTAGTCTCATGCAGGAAAGGTGACAATATCTAGTCTCATGCAAGGAAAGGAGACAATGCTTAGTCTCTGGAAAGGAAAGGCAATGCTTAGCCCTATACAAGGTGAGGGAGGTGCCTAGCCCATATGCAAGGAGTGGAGACAATGCTTAGTCTCTTGCAGGGAAAGGATACCGCGCTTAGCCTCTGGCAAAGAAGACAGTGCTTAGCCTTATGCAAGGTGAGGGCAGTGCATAGCCCTATTCAAGGAGTGGAGACAATGCTTAGTCTCATGCAAAGAAAGGCAGTGATTAGCCTTATGCAATGGTGAAGACAGTGTTCAGCCCTATGCAAAGAGTGGAAACAATGATTAATCTAATGTAAGGAAAGGAGACAATGCCTAGTCTCATGCAAGGAAAGGAGACAATGCTTGGAGTATAGCAAGGAAAGACAATGCTTAGCCTTATACAAGGAGAGGGCGGTGCCTAGCCCAATGCAAGGAGTGGAGACAATTCTTAGTCTCATGCAGGATAAGGAGACCGCGCTTAGCCTCTGGCAAATAAGGCAGTGCTTAGCCTTATCCAAGGTGAGGGAAGAGCATAGCCCTATGCAAGGAGTGGAGACAATGCTTAGTCTCATGCAAAGAAAGGCAGTGTTTAGCCTTATGCAATGGTGAAGACAGTGTTTAGCCCTATGAAAAAGTGGAAACAATGATTAGTCTAATGTAAGGAAAGGAGACAATGCCTAGTCTCATGCAAGGAAAGGAGACAATGCTTAGAGTATAGAAAGGAAAGGCAATGCTTAGCCTTATACAAGGTGAGGGAAGTGCCTAGCCCAATGCAAGGAGTGGAGACAATTCTTAGTCTCATGCAAGAGAAGGAGCGCGCGCTTAGCCTCTGGCAAAGAAGACAGTGCTTAGCCTTATGCAAGGTGAGGGCAGTGCATAGCCCTATGCAAGGAGTGGAGACAATGCTTAGTCTCATGCAAAGAAAGGCAGTGTTTAGCCTTATGCAATGGTGAAGACAGTGTTTAGCCCTATGCAAAGAGTGGAAACAATGATTAGTCTAATGTAAGGAAAGGAGACAATGCCTAGTCTCATGCACGGAAAGGAGACAATGCTTAGAGTATAGCAAGGAAAGGAAATGCTTAGCCTTATACAAGGTGAGGGCGGTGCCTAGCCCAATGCAAGGAGTGGAGACAATGCTTAGTCTCATGCAGGAGAAGGAGACCGCACTTAGCCTCTGGCAAATAAGGTAGTGCTTAGCCTTATGCAAGGTGAGGGAAGAGCATAGCCCTATGCAAGGAGTGGAGACAATGCTTAGTCACATGCAAAGAAAGGCAGTGTTTAGCCTTATGCAATGGTGAAGACAGTGTTTAGCCCTATGAAAAAGTGGAAACAATGATTAGTCTAATGTAAGGAAAGGAGACAATGCCTAGTCTCATGCAAGGAAAGGAGACAATGCTTAGAGTATAGCAAGGAAAGGCAATGCTTAGCCTTATACAAGGTGAGGGAAGTGCCTAGCCCAATGCAAGGAGTGGAGACAATTCTTAGTCTCATGCAAGAGAAGGAGCGCGCGCTTAGCCTCTGGCAAAGAAGACAGTGCTTAGCCTTATGCAAGGTGAGGGCAGTGCATAGCCCTATGCAAGGAGTGGAGACAATGCTTAGTGTCATGCAAAGAAAGGCTGTGTTTAGCCTTATGCAATGGTGAAGACAGTGTTTAGCCCTACGCAAAGAGTGGAAACAATGATTAGTCTAATGTAAGGAAAGGAGACAATGCCTAGTCTCATGCACGGAAAGGAGACAATGCTTAGAGTATAGCAAGGAAAGGAAATGCTTAGCCTTATACAAGGTGAGGGCGGTGCCTAGCCCAATGCAAGGAGTGGAGACAATTCTTAGTCTCATGCAGGAAAAGGAGACCGCGCTTAGCCTCTGGCAAATAAGGCAGTGCTTAGCCTTATGCAAGGTGAGGGTAGTGCCTAGCCCTATTCAAGGAATGGAGACAATGCTTAGTCTTATGCAAAGAAAGGCAACATTTAGCCTTATTCAATGGTGAGGGCAGTGTTTAGCCCTATGCAAAGGGTGGAGACAATGGTTATTCTTATGCAAGGAAAGGAGACAATGCTTAGTCTCTGGCAAGGAAAGGCAATGCTTAGCCTTATACAAGGTGTGGGCGGTGCCTAGCCCTATGCAAGGTGTGGAGACAATGTTTAGTCTCATGCAGGTAAAGGAGACAACGCTTATCCTCAGGCAAAGAAGGCAGTGCTTAGCCTTATGCAAGGTGAGGGCAGTGCCTAGCCCTATGAAAGGAATGGAGACAATTCTTAGTCTCATGCAAATAAAGGCAACGTTTAGCCTTATTCAATGGCGAGGGAAGTGTTTAGGCCTATGCAAAGAGTGGAGACAATGCTTAGTCTCATGAAGGAAAGGAGACAATATCTAGTCTCATGCAAGGAAAGGAGACAATGCTTAGTCTCTGGAAAGGAAAGGCAATGCTTAGCCTTATACAAGGTGAGGGTGGTGCCTAGCCCATATGCAAGGAGTGGAGACAATGCTTAGTCTCTTGCAGGGAAAGGAGACCGCGCTTAGCTTCTGGCAAAGAAGACAGTGCTTAGCCTTATGCAAGGTGAGGGCAGTGCATAGCCCTATGCAAGGAGTGGAGACAATGCTTAGTCTCATGCAAAGAAAGGCAGTGTTTAGCCTTATGCAATGGTGAAGACAGTGTTTAGCCCTATGCAAAGAGTGGAAACAATGATTAATCTAATGTAAGGAAATGAGACAATGCCTAGTCTCATGCAAGGAAAGGAGACAATGCTTAGAGTATAGCAAGGAAAGGCAATGCTTAGCCTTATACAAGGTGAGGGCGGTGCCTAGCCCAATGCAAGGAGTGGAGACAATTCTTAGTCTCATGCAGGAGAAGGAGACGGCGCTTAGCCTCTGGCAAATAAGGCAGTGCTTAGCCTTATGCAAGGTGAGGGTAGTGCCTAGCCCTATGCAAGAAATGGAGACAATGCTTAGTCTCATGCAAAGAAAGGAAACGTTTAGCCTTATTCAATGGTGAGGGCAGTGTTTAGCCCTATGCAAAGAGTGGAGACAATGGTTATTCTTATGCAAGGAAATGAGACAATGCTTAATCTCTGGCAAGGAAAGGCAATGCTTAGCCTTATACAAGGTGAGGGCGGTGCCTAGCCCTATGCAAGGAGTGGAGACAATGCTTTCTCTCATGCAGGGAAAGGAGACCGCGCTTAGCCTCTGGCAAAGAAGGCAGTGCTTAGCCTTATGCAATGTGAGGGCAGTGCATAGCCCTATGCATGGAGTGGAGACAATGCTTAGTCTCATGCAAAGAAAGGCAACATTTAGCCGTATGCAATGGTGAGGGCATGTTTAGCCCTATGCAAAGAGTGGAGACCATGCTTGGTCTAATATAAGGAAAGGAGACAATGCCTAGTCTCATACAAGGAAAGGAGACAATGCTTAGTCTCATACAAGGAAAGGAGACAATGCTTAGTCTCTGGCAAGGAAAAGCAATACTTAGCCTTATACAAGGTGAGGGCGGTGCCTAGCCCTATGCAAGGAGTGGAGACAATGCATAGTCTCATGCAGGAAAAGGAGACAGCTCTTATCCTCTGGCAAAGAAGGCAGTGCTTAGCCTTATGCAAGGTGAGGGTAGTGCCTAGCTCTATGCAAGGAATGGAGACTTTACTTAGTCTCATGCAAAAAAAGGCAACGTTTAGCCTTATTCAATGGTGATGGCAGTGTTTAGCCCTATGCAAAGAGTGGATACAATGCTTAGTCTCATGCAAGGAAAGGAGACAATGTCTAGTCTCATACAAGGAAAGGAGACAATGCTTAGTCTCATACAAGGAAAGGAGACAATGCTTAGTCTCTGGCAAGGAAAAGCAATACTTAGCCTTATACAAGGTGAGGGCGGTGCCTAGCCCTATGCAAGGAGTGGAGACAATGCATAGTCTCATGCAGGAAAAGGAGACAGCTCTTATCCTCTGGCAAAGAAGGCAGTGCTTAGCCTTATGCAAGGTGAGGGTAGTGCCTAGCTCTATGCAAGGAATGGAGACTTTACTTAGTCTCATGCAAAAAAAGGCAACGTTTAGCCTTATTCAATGGTGATGGCAGTGTTTAGCCCTATGCAAAGAGTGGATACAATGCTTAGTCTCATGCAAGGAAAGGAGACAATGTCTAGTCTCATGCAAGGAAAGGAGACAATGCTTAGTCTCTGGCAAGGAAAGGCAATGCTTAGCCTTATACAAGGTGAGGGCGGTGCTGAGCCCTATGCAAGGAGTGGAGACAATGCTTAGTCTCATGTAGGGAAAAGAGACCGCTCTTAGCCTATGGCAAAGAAGGCAGTGCTTAGCCTTATGCTCGGTGAGGGCAGTGCATATCCCTATGCAAGGAGTGGAGACAATGCTTAGTTTCATGCAAAGAAAGGCAATGTTTAGCCTTATGCAATGGTGAGGGCAGTGTTTAGCCCTATGCAAAGAGTGGAAACATTGATTAGTCTAATGTAAGGAAAGGAGACAATTCCTAGTCTCATGCAAGGAAAGGAGACAATGCTTAGAGTCAGGTAAGGAAAGGCAATTCTTAGTCTTATACAAGGTGAGGGCTGTGCCTATCCCAATGTAAGGAGTGGAGACAATGCTTAGTCTCATGCAGGAGAAGGAGACCGCGCTTAGCCTCTGGAAAATAAGGCAGTGCTTAGCCTTATGCAAGGTGAGGGCTGTACATAGCACTATGCAAGGAGAGGAGACAATGCTTAGTCTCATGGAAAGAAAGGCAACGTTTAGCCTTATGCAATAGTGAGGGCAGTGTTTAGCCCTATGCAAAGAGTGGAGACAATGCTTGGTCTAATGTAAGGAAAGGAGACAATGCCTAGTCTCATGCAAGGAAAGGAGATAATGCTTTGTCTCTGGCAATGAAAAGCAATGCTTAGCCTTATACAAGGTGAGGGTGGTGCCTAGTCCTATGCAAGGAGTGGAGACAATGCTTAGTCTCATGCAGGAAAAGGAGACAACACTTATCCTTTGGCAAAGAAGGTAGTGCTTAGCCTTATGCAAGGTGAGGGCAGTTCCTAGCCCTATGCAAGGAATGGAGACAATGCGTAGTCTCATGCAAAGAAAGGCAACGTTTAGCCTTATTCAATGGTGAGGGCGGTGTTTAGCCCTATGCAAAGAGTTGGGACAATGCTTAGTCTCATGCAAGAAAGGAGACATGTCTAGTCTCATGCAAGGAGAGGAGACAATGCTTAGTCTCTGGCAAGGAAAGGCAATTCTTAGCCTTATACAAGGTGAGGGCGGTTCCGAGCCCTATACAAGGAGTGGAGACAATGCTTAGTCTCATGCAGGGAAAGGAGACCGCGCTTAGCCTCTGGCAAAGAAGGCAGTGCTTAGCCTTATGCAAGGTGAGGGCAGTGCGTAGCCCTATGCAAGGAGGGGAGACATTGCTTAGTCTCATAAAAAGAAAGACAACGTTTAGCCTTATGCAATGGTGAGGGCAGTGTTTAGCCCTATGCAAAGAGTGGAGACAATGCTTGGTCTAATGTAATGAAAGGAGACAATGCCTAGTCTCATGCAAGGAAAGGAGATAATGCTTTGTCTCTTGCAATGAAAAGCAATGCTTAGCCTTATACAAGGTGAGGGTGGTGCCTAGTCCTATACAAGGAGTGGAGACAATGCTTAGTCTCATGCAGGAAAAGGAGACAACACTTATCCTTTGGCAAAGAAGGTAGTGCTTAGCCTTATGCAAGGTGTGGGCAGTGCATAGCCCTATGCAAGGAATGGAGACAATGCGTAGTCTCATGCAAAGAAAGGCAACGTTTAGCCTTATTCAATGGTGAGGGCGGTGTTTAGCCCTATGCAAAGAGTTGGGACAATGCTTAGTCTCATGCAAGAAAGGAGACAATGTCTAGTCTCATGCAAGGAAAGGAGACAATGCTTAGTCTCTGGCAAGGAAAGGCAATTCTTAGCCTTATACAAGGTGAGGGCGGTTCCGAGCCCTATACAAGGAGTGGAGACAATGCTTAGTCTCATGCAGGGAAAGGAGACAGCGCTTAGCCTCTGGCAAAGAAGGCAGTGCTTAGCCTTATGCAAGGTGAGGGCAGTGCATAGCCCTATGCAAGGAGGGGAGACATTGCTTAGTCTCATAAAAAGAAAGACAACGTTTAGCCTTATGCAATGATGAGGGCAGTGTTTAGCCCTATGCAAAGAGTGGAAACAATGCTTGGTCTAATGTAAGGAAAGGAGACAATGCCTAGTCTCATGCAAGGAAAGGAGATAATGCTTAGTCTCTGGCAATGAAAAGCAATGCTTAGCCTTATACAAGGTGAGGGTGCTGCCTAGTCCTATGCAAGGAGTGGAGACTATGCTTAGTCTCATGCAGGAAAAGGAGACAGCGCTTATCCTCTGGCAAAGAAGGCAGTGCTTAGCCTTATGCAAGGTGAGGGCAGTGCCTAGCCCTATGCAAGGAATGGAGACAATGCTTAGTGTCATGCAAAGAAAGGCAACGTTTAGCCTTATTCAATGGTGAGGGAAGTGTTTAGCCCTATGCAAAGAGTGGAGACAATGCTTAGTCTCGTGCAAGGAAAGGAGACAATGCTTAATCTCTGGCAAGGAAAGGCAATGCTTAGCCTTATACAAGGTGAGGGCGGTGCCTAGCCCTATGCAAGGAGTGGAGACAATCCTTAGTCTCATGCAGTGAAAGGAGACCGCGCTTTGCCTCTGGAAAGAAGATAGTGCTTACCATTATGCAAGGTGAGGGCAGAGCATAGCCCTATGCAAGGAGTGGAGACAATGCTTAGTCTCATGCAAAGAAAGGCAATGTTTAGCCTTATTCGATAGTGAGGGAAAGGTTTAGTCCTATGCAAAGAGTGGAAACAATGCCTAGTCTAATGTGAGGAAAGGAGACAATGCCTAGTCTCATGCAAGGAAAAGAGACAATGCTTAGAGTCTGGTAAGGAAAGGCAATGCTTAGCCTTATACAAGGTGAGGGCGGTTCCTAGACCAATGCAAGGATTGGATACAATGCTTAGTCTCATGCAGGAGAAGGAGACCGCGCTTAGCCTCTAGAAAATAAGGTAGTGCTTAGCCTTATGCAAGGTGAGGGAAGAGCATAGCCCTATGCAAGGAGTGGAGACAATGCTTAGTCTCATGCAAAGAAAGGCAGTGTTTAGCCTAATGCAATGGTGAAGACAGTGTTTAGCCCTATGCAAAGAGTTAAAACAATGATTAGTCTAATGTAAGCAAAGGAGACAATGCCTAGTCTCATGCAAGGAAAGGAGACAATGCTTAGAGTATAGCAAGGAAAAGCAATGCTTAGCCTCATACAAGGTGAGGGCGGTGCCTAGCCCTATGCAAGGAGTGGAGAAAATGCGCTCATGCAGGAAAAGGAGACAACACTTATCCTCTGGCAAAGAAGGCAGTACCTAGCCTTATGCAAGGTGAGTGCAGTGCCTAGCCCTATGCAAGGAATGAAGACAATGCTTAGTCTCATGCAAAGAAAGCCTTATTCAATGGTGAGGGCAGTGTTTAGCCCTATGCAAAGAGTGGAGACAATGCTTATTCTTATGCAAGGAAAGGAGACAATATCTAGTCTCATGCAAAAAAAGGACACAATGCTTAGCCTCTTGCAAGGAAAGGCAATGCTTAGCCTTATACAAGGTGAGGGCGGTGCTTGGCCCAATGCAAGGAGTGGAGACAATGCTTAGTCTCATGTAGGAGAACGGGACCGCGCTTAGCCTCTAGCAAATAAGGCAGTGCTTAGCCTTATGCAAGGTGAGGGCAGTGCATAGCCCTATGCAAGGAGTGGAGATAATACTTAGTATCATGCAAAGAAAGGCAACGTTTAGCCTTATGCAATGGTGAGGGCAGTGTTTAGCCCTATTCAAAGAGTGGAGGCAATGCTTGTTCTAATGTAATGAAAGGAGACAATGCCTAGTCTCATGCAAGGAAAGGAGAAAATGCTTAGTCTCTGGCAAGGAAAAGCAATGCTTAGCCTCACAAGGTGAGGGCGGTGCCTAGCCCTATGCAAGGAGTGGAGAAAATGCGTAGTCTCATGTAGGAAAAGGAGACAATGCTTATCCTCTGGCAAAGAAGGCAGTGCTTAGCCTTATGCAAGGTGAGGGCAGTGCCTAGCCCTATGCAAGAAATGGAGACAATGCTTAGTCTCATGCAAAGAAAGGCAACGTTTAGCCTTATTCAATGGCGAGGGCAGTGTTTAGCCCTATGCAAAGAGTGGAGACAATGCTTAGTCTCATGCAAGGAAAGGAGACAATGTCTAGTCTCATGTAAGGAAAGGAGACAATGCTTAGTCTATGGCAAGGAAAGGCAATGCTTAGCCTTATACAAGGTGAGGGCGGTGCCTAGACCTATGCAAGGAGTCTAGACAATGCTTAGTCACATACAGGGAAAGGAGACCGCGCTTAGCCTCTGGTAAAGAAGGCAGTGCTTAGCCTTATGCAAGGTGAGGGCAGTGTATAGCCCTATGCAAGGAGTGGAGACCATGCTTAGTCTCATGCAAAGAAAGGCAACGTTTAGCCTTATGCAATTGTGAGGGCAAGGTTTAGCCCTATGCAAAGAGTGGAAACAATGCTTAGTCTAATGTAAGGAAAGGAGACAATGCCTAGTCTCATGCAAGGAAAGGAGACAATGCTTAGAGTCTGGTAAGGAAAGGCAAGGTGAGGGCGGTGCCTAGCCCAATGCAAGGAGTGGAGGCAATGCTTAGTCTCATGCAGGAGAAGGAGACCGCGCTTACCCTCTGGCAAATGAGGCAGTGCTTAGCCTTATGCAAGGTGAGGGCAGTGCATAGCCCTATGCAAGGAGTGGAGACAATGCTTAGTCTCATGAAAAGAAAGGCAACGTTTAGCCTTATGCAATGGTGAGGGCAGTGTTTAGCCCTATGCAAAGAGTGGAGACAATGATTGGTCTAATGTAAGAAAAGGAGACAATGCCTAGTCTCATTCAAGGAAAGGAGACAATGCTTAGTCTCTGGCAAGGAAAAGCAATGCTTAGCCTCATACAAGGTGAGGGCGGTGCCTAGCCCCGTGCAAGGAGTGGAGAAAATGCGTAGTCTCATGCAGGAAAAGGAGACAACGCTTATCCTATGGCAAAGAAGGTAGTGCTTAGCCTTATGCAAGGTTAGGGAAGTGCCTAGCCCTATGCAAGGAATGAAGACAATGCTTAGTCTCATGCAAAGAAAGGCAACGTTTAGCCTTATTCAATGGTGAGGGCAGTGTTTAGCCCGATGCAAAGAGTGGAGACAATGCTTAGTCTGATGCAAGGAAAGGAGACAATGTCTAGTCTCACGCAAGGAATGGGGGCATTGCTTAGTCTCTGTCAAGGAAAGGCAATGCTTTGCCTTACACAAGGTGAGGGCGGTACCTAGCCCTATGCAAGGAGTGGCGACAATGCTTTGTCTCATGCAGGGAAAGGAGACCGCGCTTAGCCTCTGGCAAAGAAGGCAGTGCTTAGCCTTATGCAAGGTGAGGGCAGTGTAAAACCCTATTTAAGGAGTGGAGACAATGCTTAGTCTCATGCAAAGAAAGGCAACGTTTAGCCTTATGCAATGGTAAGGGCAAGGTTTAGCCCTATACAAAGAGTGGAAAAAATGCTTAGTCTAATGTAATAAAAGGAGACAATGCCTAGTCTCATGCAATGAAAGTAGACAATGCTTAGAGTTTGGTAAGGAAAGGCAATGCTTAGCCTTATACAAGGTGAGGGCGGTGCTTAGCCCAATGCAAGGAGTGGAGACAATGCTTAGTCTCATGCAGGAGAAGGAGACCGCGCTTAGCCTCTGGCAAATAAGGCAGTGCTTAGCCTTATGCAAGGTGAGGGCAGTGCATAGCCCTATGCAAGGAGTGAAGATAATGCTTAGTATCATGCAAAGAAAGGCAACGTCTAGCCTTATGCAATGGTGAGGGCAGTGTTTAGCCCTATTCAAAGAGTGGAGGCAATGCTTGGTCTAATGTAATGAAAGGAGACAATGCCTAGTCTCATGCATGAAAGGAGACAATGCTTAGTCTCTGGCAAGGAAAAGCAATTCTTAGCCTCATACAAGGTGAGGGCACGGCCTAGCCCTTTGCAAGGAGTGGAGAAAACGCGTAGTCTCATGTAGGAAAAGGAGACAACGCTTATCCTCTGGCAAAGAAGGAAGTGCTTAGCCTTATGCAAGGTGAGGGCAGTGCCTAGCCCTATGCAAGGAATGGAGACAATGCTTAGTCTCATGCAACGAAAGGCAACGTTTAGCCTTATTCAATTGTAAGGGCAGTGTTTAGCCCTATGCAAAGAGTGGAGACAATGCTTAATCTCATGCAAGGAAAGGAGACAATGTCTAGTCTCATGCAAGGAAAGGAGACAATGCTTAGTCTATGGCAAGGAAAGGCAATGCTTAGCCTTATACAAGGTGAGGGCGGTGCCTAGCCCTATGCAAGGAGTGGAGACAATGCTTAGTCTCATGCAGGGAAAGGAGACCGTGCTTAGCCTCTGGGAAAGAAGGCAGTGCTCCGCCTTATGCAAGGTGAGGGTAGTGTATAGCCCTATGCAAGGAGTGGAAACCATGCTTAGTCTCATGCAAAGAAAGGCAACGTTTAGCCTTATGCAATGGTGAAGGCAAGGTTTAGCCCTATGCAAAGAGTGGAAACAATGCTTAGTCTACTGTAGGGAAAGGAGACAATGCGTAGTCTCATGCAAGGAAAGGAGACAATGCTTAGAGTCTGGTAAGGAAAGGCAATGCTTAGCCTTATACAAGGTGAGGGCGGTGCCTAGCCCAATGCAAGGAGTGGAGACAATGCTTAGTCTCATGCAGGAGAAGGAGACCGCGCTTAGCCTCTGGCAAATGAGGTAGTGCTTAGCCTTATGCAAGGTGAGGGAAGTGCATAGCTATATGCAAGGAGTGGAGACAATGCTTAGTCTCATGCAAAGAAAGGCAACGTTTAGCCTTATGCAATGGTGAGGGCAGTGTTTAGCCCTATGCAAAGAGTGGAGACAATGCTTGGTCTAATGTAAGGAAAGGAGACAATGCCTAGTCTCATTCAAGGAAAGGATACAATGCTTAGTCTCTGGCAAGGAAAAGCAATGCTTAGCCTCATACAAGGTGAGGGCGGTGCCTAGCCTTGTGCAAGGAGTGGAGAAAATGCGTAGTCTCATGCAGGAAAAGGAGACAATGCTTATCCTATGGCAAAGAAGGTAGTGCTTAGCCTTATGCAAGGTTAGGGAAGTGCCTAGCCCTATGCAAGGAATGAAGACAATGCTTAGTCTCATGCAAAGAAAGGCAACGTTTAGCCTTATTTAATGGTGAGGGCAGTGTTTAGCCCGATGCAAAGAGTGGAGACAATGCTTAGTCTGATGCAAGGAAAGGAGACAATGTCTAGTCTCATGCAAGGAAAGGGGGCAATGCTTAGTCTCTGTTATGGAAAGGCAATGCTTAGCCTTACACAAGGTGAGGGCGGTGCCTAGCCCTATGCAAGGAGTGGAGACAATGCTTTGTCTCATGCAGGGAAAGGAGACCGCGCTTAGCCTCTGGCAAAGAAGGCAGTGCTTAGCCTTATGCAAGGTGAGGGCAGTGCATAGCCCTATTCAAGGAGTGGAGACAATGCTTAGTCTCATGCAAAGAAAGGCAACGTTTAGCCTCATGCAATGGTGAGGGTAAGGTTTAGCCCTATGAAAAGAGTGGAGACAATGGTTAATCTAATGTAAGGAAAGGAGACAATGCCTAGTCTCATGCAAGGAAAGTAGACAATGCTTAGAGTCTAGCAAGGAAAGGCAATGCTTAGCCTTATACAAGGTGAGGGCGGTGCCTAGCCCAATGCATGGAGTGGAGACAATGCTTAGTCTCATGCAGGAGAAGGAGACCGCGCTTAGCCTCTGGCAAATAAGGCAGTGCTTAGCCTTATGCAATGTGAGGGCAGTGCATAGCCCTATGCAAGGAGTGGAGATAATGCTTAGTATCATGCAAAGAAAGGCAACGTTTAGCCTTATGCAATGGTGAGGGCAGTGTTTAGCCCTATTCAAAGAGTGGAGGCAATGCTTGGTCTAATGTAATGAAAGGAGACAATGCCTAGTCTCATGCAAGGAAAGGAGACAATGCTTAGTCTCTGGCAAGGAAAAGCAATGCTTAGCCTCATACAAGGTGAGGGCGGTGCCTAGCCCTATGCAAGGAGTGGAGAAAATGCGTAGTCTCATGCAGGAAAAGGAGACAGCGCTTATCCTCTGGTAACGAAGGCAGTGCTTAGCCTTATGCAAGGTGAGGGCAGTGCATAGCTCTATGCAAAGAGTGGAGACAATGCTTATTCTCATGCAAAGAAAGGCAACGTTTAGCCTTATGCAATGGTGAGGGCAGTGTTTAGCCCTATGCAAAGAGTGGAGACAATGCTTGGTCTAATGTAAAGAAAGGAGACAATGCCTAGTCTCATTCAAGGAAAGGATACAATGCTTAGTCTCTGGCAAGGAAAAGCAATGCTTAGCCTCATACAAGGTGAGGGCGGTGCCTAGCCTTGTGCAAGGAGTGGAGAAAATGCGTAGTCTCATGCAGGAAAAGGAGACAATGCTTATCCTATGGCAAAGAAGGTAGTGCTTAGCCTTATGCAAGGTTAGGGAAGTGCCTAGCCCTATGCAAGGAATGAAGACAATGCTTAGTCTCATGCAAAGAAAGGCAACGTTTAGCCTTATTTAATGGTGAGGGCAGTGTTTAGCCCGATGCAAAGAGTGGAGACAATGCTTAGTCTGATGCAAGGAAAGGAGACAATGTCTAGTCTCATGCAAGGAAAGGGGGCAATGCTTAGTCTCTGTTAAGGAAAGGCAATGCTTAGCCTTACACAAGGTGAGGGCGGTGCCTAGCCCTATGCAAGGAGTGGAGACAATGCTTTGTCTCATGCAGGGAAAGGAGACCGCGCTTAGCCTCTGGCAAAGAAGGCAGTGCTTAGCCTTATGCAAGGTGAGGGTAGTGTAAAACCCTATTCAAGGAGTGGAGACAATGCTTAGTCTCATGCAAAGAAAGGCAACGTTTAGCCTTATACAATGGTAAGGACAAGGTTTAGTCCTATGCAAAGAGTGAAAACAATGCTTAGTCTAATGTAAGAAAAGGAGACAATGCCTAGTCTCATGCAATGAAAGGAGACAATGCTTAGAGTTTGGTAAGGAAAGGCAATGCTTAGCCTTATACAAGGTGAGGGCGGTGCTTAGCCCAATGCAAGGAGTGGAGACAATGCTTAGTCTCATGCAGGAGAAGGAGACCGCGCTTAGCCTCTGGCAAATAAGGCAGTGCTTAGCCTTATGCAATGTGAGGGCAGTGCATAGCCCTATGCAAGGAGTGGAGATAATGCTTAGTATCATGCAAAGAAAGGCAACGTTTAGCCTTATGCAATGGTGAGGGCAGTGTTTAGCCCTATTCAAAGAGTGGAGGCAATGCTTGGTCTAATGTAATGAAAGGAGACAATGCCTAGTCTCATGCAAGGAAAGGAGACAATGCTTAGTCTCTGGCAAGGAAAAGCAATGCTTAGCCTCATACAAGGTGAGGGCGGTGCCTAGCCCTATGCAAGGAGTGGAGAAAATGCGTAGTCTCATGCAGGAAAAGGAGACAGCGCTTATCCTCTGGTAACGAAGGCAGTGCTTAGCCTTATGCAAGGTGAGGGCAGTGCATAGCTCTATGCAAAGAGTGGAGACAATGCTTATTCTCATGCAAAGAAATGCAACGTTTGGCCTTATGCAATGGTGAGGGCAAGGATTAGCCTTATGCAAATAGTGGAGACAATGCTTAATCTAATGTAAGGAAATGAGACAATGCCTAGTCTCATGCAAGGAAAGTAGACAATGCTTAGAGTATGGCAAGGAAAGGCAATGCTTAGCCTTATACAATGTGAGGTTGGTGCCTAGCCAAATGCAAGGAGTGGAGACAATGCTTAGTATCATGCAGGAAAAGTAGACCGCGCTTAGCCTCTGGCAAAGAAGGCAGTGCTTAGCCTTATGCAAGGTGAGGGCAGTGCATAGCCCTATGCAAAGAGTCGATACAATGCTTATTCTCATGCAAAGAAAGGGAACGTTTAGCCTCATGCAATGGTGAGGGTAAGGTTTAGCCCTATGCAAAGAGTGGAGACAATGGTTAATCTAATGTAAGGAAAGGAGACAATGCCTAGTCTCATGCAAGGAAAGTAGACAATGCTTAGAGTCTAGCAAGGAAAGGCAATGCTTAGCCTTATACAAGGTGAGGGCGGTGCCTAGCCCAATGCATGGAGTGGAGACAATGCTTAGTCTCATGCAGGAGAAGGAGACCGCGCTTAGCCTCTGGTAAATAAGGCAGTGCTTAGCCTTATGCAAGGTGAGGGCGGTGCATAGCCCTATGCAAGGAGTGGAGATAATGCTTAGTATCATGCAAAGAAAGGCAGTGTTTAGCCTTATGTAATGGTGAGGGCAGTGTTTAGCCCTATTCAAAGAGTGGAGGCAATGCTTCGTCTAATGTAATGAAAGGAGACAATGTCTAGTCTCATGCAAGGAAAGGAGACAATGCTTAGTCTCTAGCAAGGAAAAGCAATGCTCAGCCTTATACAAGGTGAGGGAGGTGCCTAACCCTATGCAAGGAGTGGAGAAAATACGTTGTCTCATGCAGGAAAAGGAGACAGCGCTTATCCTCTGGCAAAGAAGGCAGTGCTTAGCCTTATACAAGGTGAGGGCAGTGCCTAGCCCTATGCAAGGAATGGAGACAATGCTTAGTCTCATGCAAAGAAAGGAAACGTTTAGCCTTATTCAATTGTGAGGGCAGTGTTTAGCCCTATGCAAAGAGTGGAGACAATGCTTAGTCTCATGCAAGGAAAGGAGACAATGTCTAGTCTCATTCAAGGAAAGGAGAAATTGCTTAATCTCTAGAAAGGAAAGGCATTGATTAGCCTTATACAAGGTGAGGGCGGTGCCGAGACCTATGCAAGGAGTGGAGACAATGCTTAGTCTAATGTAAGGAAATGAGACAATGCCTAGTCTCATGCAAGGAAAGTAGACAATGCTTAGAGTCTAGCAAGGAAAGGCAATGCTTAGCCTTATACAATGTGAGGTTGGTGCCTAGCCAAATGCAAGGAGTGGAGACAATGCTTAGTCTCATGCAGTAAAAGTAGACCGCGCTTAGCCTCTGGCAAAGAAGGCAGTGCTTAGCCTTATGCAAGGTGAGGGCAGTGCATAGCCCTATGCAAAGAGTCGATACAATGCTTATTCTCATGCAAAGAAAGGGAACGTTTAGCCTCATGCAATGGTGAGGGTAAGGTTTAGCCCTATGAAAAGAGTGGAGACAATGGTTAATCTAATGTAAGGAAAGGAGACAATGCCTAGTCTCATGCAAGGAAAGTAGACAATGCTTAGAGTCTAGCAAGGAAAGGCAATGCTTAGCCTTATACAAGGTGAGGGCGGTGCCTAGCCCAATGCATGGAGTGGAGACAATGCTTAGTCTCATGCAGGAGAAGGAGACCGCGCTTAGCCTCTGGTAAATAAGGCAGTGCTTAGCCTTATGCAAGGTGAGGGCGGTGCATAGCCCTATGCAAGGAGTGGAGATAATTCTTAGTATCATGCAAAGAAAGGCAGTGTTTAGCCTTATGCAATGGTGAGGGCAGTGTTTAGCCCTATTCAAAGAGTGGAGGCAATGCTTCGTCTAATGTAATGAAAGGAGACAATGTCTAGTCTCATGCAAGGAAAGGAGACAATGCTTAGTCTCTAGCAAGGAAAAGCAATGCTCAGCCTTATACAAGGTGAGGGAGGTGCCTAGCCCTATGCAAGGAGAGGAGAAAATACGTTGTCTCATGCAGGAAAAGGAGACAGCGCTTATCCTCTGGCAAAGAAGGCAGTGCTTAGCCTTATACAAGGTGAGGGCAGTGCCTAGCCCTATGCAAGGAATGGAGACAATGCTTAGTCTCATGCAAAGAAAGGCAACGTTTAGCCTTATTCAATTGTGAGGGCAGTGTTTAGCCCTATGCAAAAAGTGGAGACAATGCTTAGTCTCATGCAAGGAAAGGAGACAATGTCTAGTCTCATTCAAGGAAAGGAGACAATGCTTAATCTCTAGAAAGGAAAGGCATTGATTAGCCTTATACAAGGTGAGGGCGGTGCCGAGACCTATGCAAGGAGTGGAGACAATGCTTAGTCTCATGCAGGGAAAGGAGACCGCGTTTAGCCTCTGGCAAAGAAGGTAGTGCTTAGCCTTATGCAAGGTGAGGGCAGTGCATAGCCCTATGCAAAGAGTGGAGACGATGCTTATTCTCATGCAAAGAAAGGCAACTTTTAGCCTTATGCAATGGTGAGGGCAAGGTTTAGCCCTATGCAAAGAGTGGAGACAATGCTTAATCTAATGTAAGGAAAGGAGACAATGCCTAGTCTCATGCAAGGAAAGTAGTCAATGCTTAGAGTCTAGCAAGGAAAGGCAATGCTTAGCCTTATACAAGGTGAGGTCGGAGCCTAGCCCAATGCAAGGAGTGGAGACAATGCTTAGTCTCATGCAGGAAAAGTAGACCGCGCTTAGCTTCTGGCAAAGAAGGCAGTGCTTAGCCTTATGCAAGGTGAGGGCAGTGCATAGCCCTATGCAAAGAGTGGATACAATGCTTATTCTCATGCAAAGAAAGGCAACGTTTAGCCTCATGCAATGGTGAGGGTAAGATTTAGCCCTATGCAAAGAGTGGTGACAATGCTTAATCTAATGTAAGGAAAGGAGACAATGCCTAGTCTCATGCAAGGAAAGTAGACAATGCTTAGAGTCTAGCAAGGAAAAGCAATGCTTAGCCTTATACAAGGTGAGGGCGGTGCCTAGCCCAATGCATGGAGTGGAGACAATGCTTAGTCTCATGCAGGAGAAGGAGACTGCGATTTGCCTATGGCAAATAAGGCAGTACTTAGCCTTATGCAAGGTGAGGGCGGTGCATAGCCCTATGCAAGGAGTGGAGATAACGCTTAGTATCATGCAAAGAAAGGCAGCGTTTAGCCTTATTCAATGGTGAGGGCAGTGTTTAGCCCTATTAAAAGACTGGAGACAATGCTTAGTCTCATGCAAGGAAATGAGACAATGTCTAGTCTCAAGCAAGGAAAGGAGACAATGCTTAGTCTCTGGAAAGGAAAGGCAATGCTTAGCCTTATACAAGGTGAGGGCGGTGCCTAACCCTATGCAAGGTGTGGAGACAATGCTTAGTCTAATGTTGGGAAAGGAGACCGCACTTAGCCTCTGGCAAAGAAGGCAGTGCTTAGCCTTATGCAAGGTGAGGGCAGTGCATATCCCTATGCAAGGAGTGGAGACAATGCTTAGTCTTATGCAAAAAAGGCAACGTTTAGCCTTATGCAATGGTGAGGGAAAGGTTTAGCCCTATGTAAAGAGTGGAAACAA
The DNA here is from genome assembly GCF_000390325.3 of Nicotiana tomentosiformis. Classification (NCBI taxonomy): domain Eukaryota; kingdom Viridiplantae; phylum Streptophyta; class Magnoliopsida; order Solanales; family Solanaceae; genus Nicotiana; species Nicotiana tomentosiformis. The sequence goes on from NC_090814.1 coordinate 119,345,511, forward strand.
TGCTTAGTCTAATGTAAGGAAAGGATACAATGCCTAGTCTCATGCAAGTAAAGGAGACAATGCTTAGAGTCTGGCAAGGAAAGACAATGCTTAGCCTTATACAAGGTGAGGGCGGTGTCTAGCCCAATGCAGGGAGTGGAGACAATGCTTAGTCTCATGCAGGAGAAGGAGACCGCGCTTCGCCTCTGGCAAATAAGGCAGTTCTTAGCCTTATGCAAGGTGAGGGCAGTGCATAGCCCTATGCAAGGAGTGGAGACAATTCTTAGTCTCATGCAAACAAAGCCAATGTTTAGCCTTATGCAATAGTAAGGGAATTGTTTAGCCCTATGCAAAGAGTGTAGACAATGCTTAGTCTCATGCAATAAAAAGAGACAATGCTTAGTCTCTGGAAAGGAAAGGAATACTTTGCTTTATACAAGGTGAGGGCGGTGCCAAGCCCTATGCAAGGAGTGGAGAAAATGCTTAGTCTCATGCAGGAAAAGGAGACCACGCTTAGCCTTGGGAAAAGAAAGCGGTGCTTAGCCTTATGCAAGGTGAGGGCAGTGCATAGTTCTATGCAAGGAGTGGAGACAATGCTTAGTCTAATGCAAAGAAAGGAAATGTTTAGCCTTATGCAATGGTGAGGGCTGTGTTTAGCCTTATGCAAAGAGTGGAGACAATGCTTAGTCTAATGTAAGGAAAGGAGACAATGCCTAGTGTCATGCAAGGAAAGGAGACAATGCTTAGTCTCTGGCAAGGAAATGCAATGCCTAGCCTAATACAAGGTGAGGGCGGTGCCTAGCCCAATTCAAGGAGTGGAGACAATGCTTAGTCTCATGCAGGAGAAGGAGACCCTGCTTAGCCTCTAGCAAATAAGGCAGTGCTTAGCCTTATGCAAGGTGAGGGTAGTTCATATCCCTATTCAAGGAGTGGAGACAATTCTTAGTCTTATGCAAAGAAAGGCAATCTTTAGCCTTATACAATGGTGAGGGAAGTGTTTAGCCCTATGCAAAGAGTGGAGACAATGCTTGGTATAATGTAAGGAAATGAGACAATGCCTAGTCTCCTGCAAGGAAAGGAGACAATGCTTAGTCTCTGGCAAGGAAAAGCAGTGCTTAGCCATTTACAAGGTGAGGACGGTGCCTAGCCCTATGCAAGGAGTGGAGATAATGCTTAGGCTCATGCAGGAAAAGGAGACAGTGCTTATCCTCTGGCAAAGAAGGCAGTGCTTAGCCTTATGCAAGGTGAGGGCAGTGCCTAGCCCTATGCAAGGAATGGAGACAATGCTTAGTCTCATGCAAGAAAAAGAGACAATGCTTAGTCTCTGGAAAGGAAAAGAATGCTTTGCTTTATACAAGGTGACGGTGGTGCCTAGCCCTATGCAAGGAGTGGATAAAATGCTTAGTCTCATGCACGGAAAGGAGACCGCACTTAGCCTCGGGCAAAGAAAGCAGTTCTTAGCCTTATGCAAGGTGAGGGCAGTGCATAGTCCTATGCAAGGAGTGGAGACAATGCTTAGTCTAATGCAAAGAAAGGCAACATTTAGCCTTATGCAATGGTGAGGGCTGTGTTTAGCCCTATGCAAAGAGTGGAGACAATGCTTAGTGTAATGTAAGGAAAGGAGACAATGCCTAGTCTCATGCAAGGAAAGTAGACAATGCTTAGTCTCTGGCAAGGAAATACAATGCTTAGCCTTATACAAGGTTAGGGCGGTGCCTAGCCCTATGCAAGGAGTGGAGACAATGCTTAGTCTCATGCAAGAAAAGGAGACGGCGCTTAGCCTCTGGTAAAGAAGGCAGTGCTTTGCCTTATGCAAGGTGAGGGCAGTGCCTAGCCCTATGCAAGGAATGGAGACAATGCTTAGTCTCATGAAAAGAAGGCAACGTTTAGCCTTATGCAATGGTGAGAGCAGTGTTTAGCCCTATCCAAAGAGTGGAGACAATGCTTAGTCTCATGCAAAGAAAGGATAAAATGCCTAGCCTCATGCAAAGAAAGGGGACAATGCTTAGTCTCTAGCAAGGAAAGGCAATGCTTATCCTTATACAAGGTTAGGGCGGTGCCTAGCCCTATGCAAAGAGTGGAGACAATGCTTAGCCTCATGCAGGGGAAGGAGACCGTGCTTAGCCTCTGGCAAAGAAGGCAGTGCTTAGCCTTATGCAAGGTGAGGGCAGTTTCTAGCCCTATGCAAGGAGTGGAGACAATTCTTAGTCTCATGCAAAGAAAGGTAGTTTAGCCTTGAGCGATGATGAGGGCATTGCTTAGCCCTATGCAAGAAAAGAAATAAATAGCTGTGAGAGAGTAAAATATTTCTTATCTTTATGTGTTTGCGTTTGGAAACTTTGTCGTTATGAAGATAGCGATTTTTGCTGCATGTATGTTTTTGCGAATATTACCGCATGTTCATTGTGCTTGCATTCAAAGAAAGGTTGTGAGATTCGTGGGGATGGTTGGTTCGTGCTTTTGATTCTTTGCTTCGCATTTACTTCAGTCTTGGGGCCCTATTTGAGCCACCCTGGGTAACATCTGGCTCCTTGACTCGGAATTTTGAGGATCCTGCTCAAAACGTTACCCCAGTTTAACTGTATACTTTTGCCAACACATTCCTCGGCTATTCCAAACGTGATGAAATCGAACCAACTCGATATCTTGCCCTAGTTTCTGATCATGGGGGAAATGACGATCGCTTGATGATAGTATGCACGAACCAACCATTGGGAATGGGAATAATCAAAAGAAAAAAAAAAAGCAAAAGGTAACCAAGTTAGTAAGGAATATTAAAAGAGTGTTTGCGATATTAAAATATGTTTCACAGAGTCATGCAATAATTTTCGTTCTAATTTGGGGACCTCATTGTGCCCGAGGTAGGCCTAAGGGACACGTAGACTTGGAGAAAATTGATGCCAACATTTGCATCATTTCATTAATGCCAAAATGAATCAAACCTTTACTAAATCGATAATAATAAAAATTACTAATGGCATTTAGCCTTATTACAATCGAAGTTTAAAGCTAAGCTAGAAAGCTGTAAAGAACATCATTTTCTAGTCTACTTGGTCCCTGAAGGACCTTCTCTGGGCTTAGCTCTTTTGACCCCATCAATCAGGTTTCCCAGATCGCACATATCCAATAGTAAGTAGGCTTTTTCTAGATGTCCTCCTTCACTGCCATCCGTGCTTTGACAATCTGAGAGTCTCTTTCTCATCTTTCCTCGAGCTCCATCAATCCTTGTTTCAAGTATTCCAATCTTTCTGTTGACTTAGTGGCAATATCCTTCCATTCCTTTATTGCTTCCATGTTCACTTTGTGTTGTTCCAGATGTTTAGCTTCAGACTCGAGTAGCCTTCTATACTTAACTTGTGCTTCAGCTACTTCATCTATGACCCTATCCTTCAAATTGACTCCTCGCTGGACGTCTCCTGCCATGTCATCCTCCAACCATGATAGATAGTAGTACATATGTCTTGCGTGATGCCTGTCTGGCTCAATGGTTTCTTTTTCCACAATGACCTTTTGGTTCCACATATGTTGTGCCTCGAAATTGAATGGAATGATATCTTATTTGAAATCTGCCTTGTACTAGACCATGTTGGAAACCTGAGGTATGACATGTTTTCTCCCCGCTTGCCTCATTACCCTTATAGGAGCATAAGGATACATGCCTCGCAACCCAATTAGTACCATATGAGTAGTCCCTCTTGACCTGATGATGAACTCACTGGTAGGAAACCACTCGAACATCCAATGTACCTGCTCGTCCGTCAGATTAATGAAGAAACGCACCCGACTTATAGCCTTTCCTGGTTGTGCAAACGTGTCTAGGATAAACGTCGTTTTCTTTGGGTGATGGGAAGCTATGTAGTCATTCAACGGTCGTCGCAGAAGCTCTTGATGATACTCTCCCATCTAAAAGTGTTCCATCAACCAGACTTGTAGTAACATATTACAACCCTCAAAGTGTCCAAATCCCTGCTTACACCGATCTAGAGCGCGGTACATCTCGGCTAAGATCATTGGGACGATAGTATAAGTTTGTCCTTTGATGCCCTCCATCAAAGTCCTGGCAACCATGGCTAAGAGAGTATGAATCCTTCCCCCTTTCATTGGAAATATCTATAACCCCAAGAAGCATACGATGAGCACATAAACCCGGCGGTGCGTCCAACCAAAGGAAGTAATGGTAAGTTACCCATGATGCGAACGATATGACTTTCTATGCCCATAACGCTCATAAAGAAATTCAAAAGGGATGTATGACTTCTTTAAACAGAGCAGCTCATTAATTTTCTTAAAACCCAACATCTTTAGAAAATCGTGAGGAGTGCGATTCTCTGGTGCCAGTAATCCCGTGCTATCCCATGATAACTTGGCGAAGTCTCCTATTTCCTCTAGGAGGGGAGTAATTTCTATATTTCCAAATCAAAAAATGGCTATTTTCTCGTCCCAGAACATGGTAGCGGCCTCAATCAATGCCCTATTTGGTCGAATGTTCAGCAAGGATGGCAGGTCACCCAATAATCTTCTCACATGATTCTTTCTCAAGGTGCAAGGTCTTTCTACCAGTCAAGTAGCAATGGTGGGTTGTTTTGGACCATACCGGACCTGCGGACTTCATGCTTCATTTTCTGTAAGCAAACAAAGGTTAGCCCTTTCCCCCTCCAGATTTGACTACTTATGCAATAATGATCAACACGTTGGTGTATTTTCTCCAAGTAATGCACATAATATGATAGTGTCCATTGGGATTGTGGAAATCCTGTCAGACATTGGACAAGGTTCATCTTAGCAGGTTGTTATGTTAATAATGTTCCAACCCGTACTAGGTTTAGCATGATGAATGTACATTTCAAGTTGGAGTAGGGTTTCTAGAATGGTCTAGACTAGTACTCCAAAGTGGACAACTTGAAAGGGAAAGGCACGGGACCGTCGATTGCACCGCTGATCGACTAGTCTACCGCAAATAAGCCTTTTCGATTTAAAAGGGTAATTTTCGGAAGAGCGCGGACACTCATCAAGTGCCCCTATGTTGATAGTTGGCACGAGTGGAGTATGCTGTGGAGCATGATTTATGCAGAAATAATAACACGTTATCAAGTATTTGCATGATATGTAAAAGCAGTAATTAATATAGCAAAGGTAAACATGGAAAGAATATAGAAGAAAGACAAAAGGAAGAAGTTAGTTTAGTTCATAAAAAATATATGCGGGAATGTAATAAAGCAGGTAAGGAAGTAGGAATGGGAAAGGCGTGAGATAGTAGTCTTAGACATGATTAAAAGAGATGAAGAGCGGTCATAGTAAACAAAGGTGAATAGGGGAAGGGATGTGCATGTCATAGCAAATTTAAAATAAAGGTAAATAGGGGAAGGGATGTGCATGTCATAGCAAATTTAACAAATAAAGGTGAAGAAGGGAAGGGATGTGCACGGAACAAAGAAAGTAATCCACATAAGCCAAGTTCATTATGGTAAGAGCCTAAGTGTAATCCCCAGTGGAGTCACCATGTTGTCGCGCCCCTTTTTCCCGCGAAATCGGGCTTCGACGTGTGACAACTCTTTTAAATGGGTATTAAAAGAGAAGAGTCACCACCTAACGGTTTTAAGGTGCGTTAGGGCACCTATTTGTAAATAAATCTGTTTGACTAGTAAATGCCACCAAAGATCGGGTAAGGTCTCAAATTACATCAAAGAGAGGGTGTTAGGCACTCTTCCAGGTCCACAACTCGATGTGTACAGATCTTTAAGGACTACAAAGATCTTTAAGGACTACAAAGATTCGACTACGATGGTATATGACTGAGCAAGTATATAAAGGAGGGGGGGTCCTATGTTTTTTAGCCTAAAGGATCACCCCGCGCAACATAAATAATAATTTGCAACTCCCTTTATCATAGGAGTCACTCAAATTATTCAGCGGGCACAGACTATCATCTCCTGCTACCCGATTACTATGTTGAAGTTGTTTACCTAAGAGCGTTCTAATTGAATTCTGAGTCGTACCCTATGCATGCGCTACCCGACCCATGCCTATGGCCCAAGAAGCTTTGGTCCTACTATTTGGGTGGTTCTAGACTTTACTTAGGTTGCTCGAAAATGATAAAACTAAGCGATATTCAAAAAAACAAAGAGGACTGCACATAATAGCAAAGAGTAGCTCATGTTAGCCTCCGCACGTAAACAAAGAAGCACGCAGACTGATTTTCAGATTAGGTAGTAGAACGTTTCGAACTTGAGACACAGAATCCTTTGGTCCTATGGGCATGATCTTTATATGATTCGAATATCAACAGGCGATGCTGCATTTTAGGCCAACGTACAGATTAAATCATTATAAGTCCTATAGACATGGTTTCTAAATGATTCTGATTTTAGCAATATACAGACAACGGATTTGCAGATTATAGAAACATATAGGCATGATTTCTAGATTGTTCGCAAAAGGCAGTGAAATGACTCTAGAACCATGAACTACAACCGCTAATTTTATAGACAAGTTCGTTAGGCAGGTGACAATGTCCTAGAAGCATGATATCTAATAGTTGGCGATTGACATTGATTTTATATAGTTTTATCCCTATAGGCATGCTATCTAGATGAGCAATACAAACGATATGGTCAGGTAATTGATTATTAAACCTATAGGCATGAGCAGTACAATGATAATTGAGATAGATTAATCATTCGAAGTCCTATAGGCATGGCTCCTAGGTAAGTAGAATATTGCATTGCTACGCCCTATAGTCATGTCATCAAAGAAAACACAGTAGTGGAGACTGGTACAGCGGATACTTAAAATAGCATGCATTGGCAAGTTAAGTGATGTGTGTGCGTATGACTCCTATAGGCAGACATTCTACTTATGAAGTTAAAACATGTGAAGCAAATAGCGAATAAATCACATAGATCGTATAGGCATGCTTTCTACCCATTTATGTGAGAATTAGAGTACCCTACCCCTCTTTTACTAATTTCCCCATATGTTTTTGTTCACAAATTATTATAGACCCCAAAATAATGAATACAAGTGCGAATGTTATATATTAAAAGGCTACAGGCCCAATACGCAGAGTAGGGCCGAAAGAATATAACCCAGTAACACCTGGGCCTTCAGCAAGCTTCTCCTTTCACACGAATAGTGAACCCAGGACCCAACATGTTTCAGAGTGAGAATGTATCAGCTATACACCCAGGGCCATACACAAACTCATACCAAACTTGAAAGGGAAAACCATACATGATAACCAATTGACAATCCTAAAGTCTATTAACAGTGGTCATAATTCTTAGAAGCTAAGGGAACAAGATTGGTTAAACAAGAGGGCTTGAGCATTGTCACGAATCAATTTCCCCTCCGTATGATGTCGTGACGACACCTAGTCTCTATGACTAGGTAAGCCTAACATTTGCGGAATAATGAAATGAAAACATAAATTCAACAACTAACTGTAGCAATAACAACATAACTGGATACCATGCCACTTGGCATGTACAATAACTAACTCCTCAATATACTACAAAGCATTCCCAAAACCCGGAACACCGTGAATCACAAACTACAGAAGGAAAATCTAGTGTCTCTATACATCAGAGTCTATCAAAAAAAAAATACATAATATAATGGACATGGGGAAGAGTAGAAGGGGACTCCGAGGTCTGCAGACGTGGCAGATATACCTTGAAGTCTCCAAAGCTGTCTTGGCTCACTGATAGTGCAGCTGATAAGGAGTACCTAGATCTGCACACAACAAACATGTGCAGAAGAGTTGCATGAGCACACCATAATTAGGACCCAGTAAGTGCCAAGCCTAACCTCGGTCGAGTAGTGACGAGGTCAGGTCAGGGCCCTACTGGTATAAATATAAATACACAAGATAAAATGAAATACAGCAGTAAAATAAAGGCTGAAAGTTAACAAGAATGAAATCACAGAAGACAACAGCTCAATACATAGAGCATACAACAGGGGATCTCCCGAGATACTATCTCGTAGTCCCAAACGTAAATGTGTAGGGGATCTCCCGGAAATACCGTTTCGTAGTCCCAAAGTAAATATGCAAGACAGGGGGATCTCCCGGAATACCGTTCCGTAGTCCCAAAGTAAATATGCAAGACAGAGGGATCTCCCGGAATACCATTCCGTAGTCCCAAAGTAAATATGCACCCAAACAATGGAATTCAATAGTCACAGCACGAAATTCTATAGCTCAACCTAAGTACCAGTTAAGGAAAGATAGGTAAATTCACTAAACATGCTGCACGTAGTTCAAGTAAATAGTTAAGGCAAATAGGCATGTTTTTCTAGTCTAGCTGGATACCACACATGCTGATGGAACTCAAATAAGAAGGAAATTAGGTTATTACTTAGTAGAAAAATCGGGTTTTTAATAATTAGCCCGTGTACATACTCGTCACCTCATGTACACGGCGCTCGTATACAAAAAATAGTACAAATCTTACGGGGAGTTCCCGCACACAAAGTTAGGCAAGCCACTTACCTCGAACCAATCTCAATCAACAAGTCAAAATACCTTTCCCATGAATATACGGTTCCGAATGGCCCAAATCTAGCCAAAAGTAATTACATATCATAAATACAATCATAATAGACTTATCCAATTAATGAAATCAATACTTTAATAAAAATTCCGAAATTTGCCCTAAAAGTCGACCCGGGCCCACGTCTCGAAATCAGGTAAAAGTCACAAAATACGAACACCTATTCACTCACGAATTCACTCGTACCAAAATTAACCAAATCCAATTTCTAAATCCCAATCAAAACATAGAAATTCAGTTAGGGAACTTTTCCCCCATTTTCCCAACTTTTCAATCCCAATCCGAAAATAAATGGAGAAAAAAACTATAGATTAATGAAATACAACCAAAAACGAGTTAGGAATCGTTACCCCAAAGTTTTCGCTGAAAATCCCTCAAAGAATCGCCAATTTTCGAGCTCCCAAGTCCTGAAATGGAGAAATGAATCAAGCCCTCAAAACTCTCTCTTTTCGGCCCAGCAAACCCGGTCTTGCGACCTCATCAGCACACCTGCGGTGCCGCTTCTGCGGCTAGGACTCCGCACCTGCTAGTTTTCATTAAAACTCCAGAGTCCGCACCTGTACACCTAAGTCCGCATTTGCGGATGTGCTTCTACGTCCACTCGTCCGCCTTTGCGGAACCTTGGGTCATTCTCATCTCCGCATCTGCGACTGCCCTTCCACAGATGCGGCTCCCGCTACTACGGCTCACTCGTCGCATCTGCGACCACTGACTCCCAGGCCTAAAGGCGCACCTGCGAACCCAGCTTTGCTTTTGCGGGGCCGCACCTGCAGACTCCCCACCGCAGGTGCAAAAACACCAGAAACCAGCATGTCAGAAATGCTTCTAAGTCTAAGCTTTCACCCGTTAAGCACCCGAAACTAACCCGAGGCCCCCGGGACCTCGACCAAACATACCAACAATCCTAAAACACCATACAAACTCAGTCGAGCCCTCAAACCACATCAAACAATGCTAAAATCACAAATTATCTTCCGATTCAAACCTAAAGAACTTGAAACTTCCAAATTCGATGATCGATGCTGAAACTAACCAAACCACGTCTGATTGACCCTAAATTTTGCACACAAGTCATATTCAATATTACAGACCTACTCCAACTTCCGGAATCAGAATCCGACCCCGATATCAAAATTTCCACTACCGGTCCAAATCTCCAAAAATTTAACTTTCGCCATTTCAAGCCTAAATGGGCTATGGACCTCCAAAACACAATCTGGACACACTCCTAAGTCCAAAATCACCCAACGGAGCTAATGGAACCGACGAAACTCCATTTCGGAGTCGTCTTCATGTAGTTTCGACTACAGTAAAAAATCCTAAGACTTAAGCTCCCGTTTTAGGGACTAAGTGTCCCAAAACACTCCGAAACCAAAAACAAGACCTCCCGGGAAGTCACATAAGTAGAAAAATATGCGGGGGAAACAGTAAATAGGGGATTGGGGCTATTTATTTCAAAATGACCGGCCAGGTCGTTACATCCTCCCCCTCTTAAAACAATTGTTCAGCCTCGAACGAGTATAGAGACATACCTGAAGTGGTGAAAAGATGAGGATAACGGATGCGAATATCCTGCTCGGTCTCCCAAGTCGCCTCCTCGACCGGTTGTCCCCTCCACTGAACCTTCACAAAAGAAATGTTCTTTGACCTTAGCTTTCTGACCTACCTGTCTAAAATAGACACTGGCTCTTCAACATAAGATAGATCCTTGTTCAATTGGACTGAGCTGAAATCAAATACGTGAGCCGGATCACCGTGATACTTCTGGAGCATAGAAACGTGAAATACTAGGTGGACCCCTATAAGACTGGGAGTCAAGGCAAGCTCATAAGCAACCTCCCCAATGCGTCACAATACCTCAAATGGGCCGATAAACCTTGGGCTCAGCTTGCCCCTCTTTCCGAACCTCATAACGCCCTTCATAGGCGAAACCCGAAGCAGGACTCACTCTTCAACCATGAATGCAATATCGCGAACCTTCCAGTCCTTATAGCTCATATGTATGGACTGGGCAGTGTGAAGTCTGTCCTGAATCACCTTAACCTTCTCCAAGGCATACTTAACCAAGTCCGTACCCAATAATCTGGCCTCGTCCAACTCGAACCAACCCACTAGAGACCGACACCGCCTACCATACAGAGCCTCATACGGTGCCATCTAAATGCTGGACTGTTAATTGTTGTTGTAGACAAACTCCGCAAGTGGTAAGAACTGATCCTAAGAACTTTCAAACTCCATCACACACGCACATATCATATCCTCAAGAATCTGAATAGTGCGCTCGGACTGCCTGTCCATCTGAGGGTGAAAAGTTGTGCTCAACTCCACTCGAGTACCCGACTCATGCTATACGACTCTCCAGAATCATGATGTAAACTGCGTACCCCGGTCAGAGAGTATAGATAACGGTACACCATGAAGCCTGATGATCTCGCGAATATAAATTCGAGCCAACTGCTCGGAAGAATAGGTAGTCATCACAGGAATGAAATGAGCCGCCTTGGTCAGCCTATCTAAAATCACCCAAACTGCATCAAACTTCCACTGTGTCCGTGGGAGTCCAACAACGAAATCCATAGAGATCCGCTCCCATTTCTACTATGGAATCTCCAACTTCTGAAGCAACCCACTTGGCTGTTGATGCTCATACTTTAACTGCTGGCAATTCAGACACCGAGCTACATATTCTACTTTGTCCTTCTTCATTCTCCTCCACCAGTAATGCTGTCTCAAGTTCTGATACATCTTTACGGCACTCGGATGAATAGAGTACATCGAACTGTGAGCCTCCTGGAGAATCATCTCACGTAAACCGTCCACATTAGGCACACATGGCCTGCCGTGCATCCTCAATGCACCATCATCCCCAATAGTGACCTCCTTAGCATCACCGTGCTGGACCGTGTCCTTAAGGACAAACAGATGGGAGTCATCATACTGACGCTCCCTGATACGATCATAAAGAGAAGACTGAGACACCACACAAGATAATACTCGACTTGGCTCAGAAATATCCAATATCACAAACAGGTTGGCTAAGGACTGAACATCCAACACCAATGGCCTCTCTGCTGCTAGTAGATATGCTAAACTCCCCAAACTCTTTGCCTGGCGACTCAAAGCATCGGCCACCACATTGGCCTTCCTCAGATGGTACAAAATAGTGATATCATAGTACTTAAGTAGCTCCAACCACCTCCGCTAACGCAAGTTAAGATCTTTTTTCTTGAACAGATGCTGCAAACTCCGATGATCGGGGTAAATCTCACAAGAAACATCGTAAAAATAATGCCTCCATATTTTCAAGGCATGAACAATAGCTTCTAGCTCAAGGTCGTGGATATGATAGTTCTTTTCATGCACCTTCAGCTGTCTGGACGCGTAGGGAATCACCCTACGGTCTTGCATCAACATCGCGCCAAGTCCAACTCGCAACGCATCATAATAAACTTTATAAGACCCCGAACCTGAAGGCAATACCAATACTGGGGCTGTAGGCAAAGCTGTCTTGAGCTTCTGAAAGCTCTCCTCACACTCCTTTGTCCACCTGAATGGAGCACCCTTCTGGGTCAGCTTGGTCATAGGTGTTGCAATAGAAAAAAATCCCTAAATAAACCGACGGTAATACCCCACCAAACCAAGGAAGCTCCGAATCTCTATCGCTGAGGACGGTCTGGGCCAACTCTGCACTGCTTCCACCTTCTTCGGATCCACTTTGATCCCCTCACTCGACAAAATATGACCTAAGAATGCCACATAATCTAACCAAAACTCATATTATGAGAACTTTGCATACAACTTCTTTTCTCTCAAAGTCTGAAGCACTGTCCTCAGGTGCTGCTCATGATCCTCCCAGGTCCGGGAAAAAATTAGAATATCATCAATGAATACGATGATGAAAGAATCAATATAGGGCCAGAAAACACAGTGCATCAAGTGCATAAAGGCTGCTGGGGTATTGGTCAGCCCAAATGACATCACAAGGAACTCGTAATGGCCATACCGAGTTTTGAAAGCAGTCTTCGGGATATCTGGATCCCGAATCTTCAACTGATGATAGCCTGAACGTAAGTCAATCTTGGAGAACACTCTGGCACCCCATAACTGATCAAATAAGTCATCAATACGAGGCAACTGATACATGTTATTCACTGTAACTTTGTTTAGCTGGCGATAATCAATACACATACGCAAAGAACCATCCTTTTTCTTCACAAACAAGACAGGAGCACCCCAATGTGACACATTGGGCCGAATAAAGCCCTTATCAAGCAACTCCTGCAATTTCTCATTCAATTCCTTCAACTCAGAAGGAGCCATACGATATGGAGGAATAGAGATGGGCTGAGTGCCCGGCAATAAATCAATGCCAAAATCAATGTCTCTGTCGGGCAACATGCCCAGAAGATCAGCTGGGAACACATCTGGATATTCCCTCACTACCGGAACTGACTCAACTATAGGGGTATCAATACTGGCATCTCTCACATAAGCTAGATACGCGTCACACCCCTTCTCAACCATTCGTTGAGGTTTAAGAAATGAAATAACTCGGCTGGGAGTATACTCTAAGGTACCTCTCCACTCTAATCGCGGTAAACTTGGCATAGCCAGCATCACGGTCTTAGCGTGACAATCAAGAATAGCATAATGGGTCGACAACCAGTCCATGCCCAAGATAACATCAAAGTCTACCATGTTGAGTAATAATAAATCATCTCGGGTCTCAAAACCACTAAGAGCAATCAAACATAACCAATACACACAGTCCACAACAAGAGAATCTCCCACATGAGTAGACATATAAATAGGGGAACTCAAAGAATCCTGAGATACGCCCAAATGTGGGGAAAAATAAGAGGACACATATGAATACGTAGAGCCTGGGTAAAATAATACCGACGCATCTCTATGATAAACTGGAACAATACTTGTAATGACAGAGTCAGAAGCAACTTCCTCTATACGAGCCGGAAGAGCGTAATACCTGGCCTGGCCTCCCCCTCTAGGGAGACCTCGACCTCCCCGACCTCCACCTCGAGCTGGCTAAGCAGGTGGGGAAGTAGCTGGTGTTGGAATTATGGCTTGAGGACCCGGTGGAGCACGTGGTGGCTAAGAAGTCTGTGGAGGTGCAACCCTCCTATGTCTGTGGCAATCCCTCACCATATGGCGGGTGTCTCCATACTCAAAGCAACACCCTCGGAGGGAATGGCTTCTACGACTGACTCGGGCCAGGTCTGCTGGACTGGCCGCTAAAAGCACCCCGAGAAGGGGGCATACTAGATACTGGCGGTGCATAATAAGGCTCCTGGGGCCTATAAGGGGCTGGAACACCACTAGTGACTGGAAGAGCTGAATGAACAGGGCGACTCACATAATCCCTACCATGGCGAGCTGCTGGGGCACGAGATTCAGAATAAGAACCAATCTCTCGAGACCTCTTGGCCTCTCTCTCCTCCCGGTCTCGGGCAAGCATTCCCTCCAATCTCCTAGCAATACTCACAACCTGATGGTAAGGGATATCCATCTCCAACTCCCTGATCATACTAATCCTGATACTGGGGTGGAGTCCCTCAATAAATCGTTGAACCTTCTCTCGAACTGTGGCAACCAAGGACGGTGCATGTCAGGCCAAATCGCTGAAGCGGGCTGCATACTCTAACATAGTCATAGCACCCTGGCGCAGCTGCTCAAATTCCGCACGCCATGAGTCCCTAGGATGTGGCAGGAGCTAATGGAATCAATCCAGCCTGAGCTAAGGTGCTGAACATGCTTATGAACTGGGCTAGAGTCCCCTAGAGGGTTGGTGCAGCAATAGGAACCTCCGGTGCCTGCCCTCCAACTGGAACTGCTGGGGGATCCTCTGTCGCAACTCGTACGGGTGCTCTAGCTGCACCGTGTGGCCATACTCTACCTCGGCCCCGGCCTCTGCCGGCTCTAGTAGGGGGTGCGAGTGCCTGGTCGTCAGATCCTCCGGTACGGGTCCTCACCATCTGTGAGAAAGAATAGAATAGAGAATTTTTAGAATTTGATACCAATAACTCGCACGACAGGGAATCAAAAGAAGTATGTTTGTTCCTAATAGTTCCATAGACTCCCGAAGATAAGTACAGACGTCTCCTTACCGATCCGCGAGACTCTAATAAACTGGCTTGTGACTCACAACTCCTACGAAGCTAGAGCTGTGATACCAACTTATCACGACCTAATTTCCCCTCCGTATGACGTCGTGACGGCACCTAGTCTCTATGACTAGGTAAACCTAACATTTGCAAAATAATGAAATGAAAACATAAATTAAACAACTAACTATAGCAATAACAACATAACTGGATACCATGCCACTTGGCATGTACAATAACTAACTCCTCAATATACTACACAACATTCCCAAAACCCACAACATCGTGAATCACAAACTAAAGAAGGAAAATCTAGTGTCTCTATACATCAGAGTCTATCAAAAGAAAATACAGAAGATAATGGACATGTGGAAGAGTAGAAGGGGACTTCGAGGTCTGCGGACATGACAAATATACCTTGAAGTCTCCAAAGCTGTCCCGGCTCACTGATTGTGCAGCTGATAAGGAGTACCTGGATTTGCACACGAAAAACATGTGCAGAAGAGTAGCATGAGTACACCACAATTGGTACCCAGTAAGTGCCAAACCTAACCTCGGTCGAGTAGTGACAAGGTCTGGTCAGGGCCATACTGGTATAAATATAAATACACAAGATAAAATGAAATACCGCAGTAAAATAAAGACTAAAATTTAACAAGAATGGAATCATAGAAGACAACAACTCAATACACAGAATATACAAAAGGAAATCTCTGGAGATACCGTCTCGTAGTCCCAAACGTAAATGTGCAGGGGGATCTCCCAGAAATACCGTTCTGTAGTCCTAAAGTAAATATGCAAGACAGGGGGGATCTCTCGAAATACCGTTCCGTATTCCCAAAGTAAATATGCAAGACAGGGGGATCTCCCAGAATACCATTCCGTAGTCCGAATGTAAATATGCAGCCAAACAATAGAATTCAATAGTCACGACACGAAATTCTACATCTCAACCAATGTTCCAGTTAAGGAAAGATAGGTAAATTCACTAAACATTCTGCACGTAGTTCAAGTAAATAGATAAGGCAAGTAGGCATGCTTTTATAGTCTAGCTGGATACCAAACATGCTGATGGAACTCAAACAAGAAGGAAATCAGGTTATTACTTAATAGAAAAATCGGGTTTTTACACAATTAGCCCGTGTCTGTACTCGTCACCTCACGTACATGGCGCTCATATATAAAAAACAATAAAAATCCTACGGGGAGTTCCCCCACACAAATTTAGGCAAGCCACTTACCTCGAACCAAGCTCAATCAATAGGTCAAAATGCCTTTCCCACGAACATCCGGTTCTGAATGGCCCAAATCTAGCCAAAAGTAATTACATATTATAAATACAACCATAATAGACCTAGGCCCACGTCTCGGAATCGGGTCAAAGTCACAAAATACGAATACCCATTCAATTACGAGTTTACTCGTACCAAAATTAACCAAATCTGATGTCTAAATCCCAATCAAAACTCAGAAATTCGGTTAGGGAACTTTTACCCCATTTTCCCAACTTTTCAATCCCAATCCGAAAATAAAAGGAGAAAACAACTAGAGATGAATGAAATACAACCAAAAATGAGTTAGGAATCGTTACCCCAAAGCTCTCTCTGAAAATCCCTCGAAACTCTCTCTTTTCTGCCCAGCGAACCCGCTCCTGCGACCGCATCATCGCACATGAGCTGCCGCTTCTGCGACTAGGACTCCGCACCTGTGAGTTTTCATTAAAACTCCATAGTCCGCACCTAAGTCTGCATCTGCGGATGCGCTTCTGCGTCTACTGGTCCGCTTCTGCGAAACCTTGGGTCATTTTCATCTGCGACTGCCCTTCCGCAGATGCGGCTCCGCTCCTGCGGTTCACTCATCGCAACTGCGACCACTGACTTCCAGGACTAAAGGTGCACATGTAATCCCAGCCTCGCTTCTGTGGGGTCGCACCTGCGGACTCCCCACCGCAGGTCCGAAAACACGAGAAACCAGCATATCAGAAATTCATCTAAGTCCAAACTTTCACCCGTTAAGCACCCGAAACTAACCCGAGGCCCCCGGGACCTCGAACAAACATAACAACTAATCCTAAAACACCATACGAACTCAGTCGAGCCCTCAAACCACATCAAACAATGCTAAAATCACAAATCATCCTCCGATTCAAACCTAAAGAACATGAAACTTCCAAATTCGACAATCGATGCCGAAACTAACCAAACCACATCCGATTGATCCCAAATTTTGCACACAAGTCATATTCAACATTACGGACCTACTCCAACTTTCGGAATCAGAATCCGACCCCGATATCAAAATTTCCACTACCGGTCCAAATCTCCAAAAATTCGACTTTCGCCATTTCAAGCCTAAATGGGCTACGGACCTCCAAAACACAATCCGGACACGCTTCTAAGTCCAAAATCACCCAATGGAGCTAAGGGAACCAACGAAACTCAATTCTGGAGTCGTCTTCACACAGTTATGACTACGATCAAAAATCCTAAGACTTAAGTTCTCGTTTTAGGGACTAAGTGTTCCAAAACACTCTGAAACCAAAAACAAGACCTCCCGGCAAGTCACATAAGCAAAAAAATATGCGGGGTAAACTGTAAATAGGGGATCAGGGCTATGACTTTCTAAACGATCGGCCAGGTCGTTACAAGTATACCAACTGGGTAGACAACTTTGGCATAGCAAGTTTGACATAGAAGAACTAACATCATATTGAACAATTATTCAACAAAGGGAAAGGTTTGGCACACTGAGCATAGTTACACATTAAGAAGGCTGAAGAGGCAAGTGTGTAGAGTTGACAGAACAAACACACACATATACTAATTTCTCAGAAATCATGTTTAGCGCAAGACATTAACCAAAATGTCAGAAGAAGATTTTAAACAAGTGAGCCTTATTCGAAACAATTATAGATAGAGGGATATGCAATTTCACATGAAGATGACCATAAGCAGCATAGCAACAAACTAATGGCATGGTTTACCATAAACCTCAAAAGTGTCCTCACTCATGAGAACATACAACACTTAAAAGGGGAGGAGATAGGCATGCATAACCTTTCATACCAATTACCTAGGGGCAGAGAAACTAACATAGCGATTTGCCCTAGAAGCCATTCTAAACCAAACATGCAACAGAACATAAATGGAAACATGCTTTAGCTAATTAATACAATCTCAGCGATCAATCATATTGGGCAAGAAGAACTTAACAAGGTCTAGAATACAAACATACAGATAGAGGACAAGGTAAAGAACCCACATTAGTCTAGAAACACCTAAGAAAGCTAGAATCCATTCCAATAATGAAAGCATCTTACATGTGCTAAAGCCTACTGAATTCAACTAATAAAGAATATGGAATTGCAGAGGATTATAAAACAATATCATAACAGTACAATATCAGGGATCCATGAATAACAGGGAAACTGAATCATGCTTATAGAATTTAAACAACATTAACACATAGAACACATATGTCATAGATAAACAGAAGGGAAAATAGTTAACATTGCAAGAGTTAAGGACACTAACCAGTAGCAAAGTTAAACGAACAAAAGAATGAGGAGTAAGATTACTGGTAGTAAGAGAGCCCCAAATCCCCAATATTTTAGAGTTCACAAGAGCCTCGAGAAGGGCTCCGAGCATTGCTTGCACCAGAGGAGGTTGTTTAACAATATTATGGCCTTGGCTTTCAGCCGACCAAGGATTCAACGATTCCAAAAAATATTCAAGTATCTCAGAAGAAGTGAAAGAGTGAGAGAAGAATATAGTGAGTGTACTAGCAGTAATTAGGTCTATCCAGGGGGAAATTGGGGAGCGATTTATATAGTATTTAAATTGAGCGGACGAACATGGAAAATCATCAGTCAAACACAAGAAAGGAAAGAATATATCACATGAAATCAAAATCAGTAAGGAAAAAAGAAAATCTCAAACCCTAGTTGGGTCCAACGGTCTTGAATCGAACCAATAATGCAATAATCGTCCATTGTAGAGTGTATATAGACGAAAGATCATCCAGATTTTCACAAAATCGGAGTCAATCAGGCCTACTCTTGAAAGGTAGTTCTCGCCAAAAATAAGGCAAGGATTAAGTAACACCATAGACACGCATACAATAGTAAAGTATCACAAAATAGGTAAGTGAATCTCGGATTGATTCCATTTTTGGGTTGGAATCGGAGAGAAATCAAAAGGCGGCTACTAGGTTTTCTTAGAGACAGACGAAATAGAGAGGGTTTATAGGCGGTTGGAGTGGGGAAATAGGGTTAGGGTTTGGGTGAGGGGATATAAGGAAAGTGAAGGAATTATTATTGGCCGTTGATCATTTGAGATCAACGGCCATGATCAAAATGGGAGTGGGGCGGGTCGTTTAAGCGGGTACCAACCGGGTTGAGATTAAGGGGTCGTTTGGCTTGGGCTGGGGAGATTGGGCAAGGGATTTGAGTATTTTTGGGCCACTAATGTGGTCCAAAATATGTATAACTTAGGTTATGTTTTAAATACAATATTGTTTAAATAAAAATAATTAATAATAAATAATTAAATATTTTATTTTATACACTAAAATGATTGAAAATGATAACTTATAATTATAAAATATAAAAGGCTATTTGGCACAAATAATGTAAATAAAGTAATTATGCATGAATATAGGCTATTATTGCAAAAATTACGTAAATAACTAAAATATAGATGTAATTATATAAAATGAAGTAAAATATTATTAAACACACACACATGGATATAAAATGATAAATTTGGATGATTAAGTCATCATAAATAATTTAAAGGGATAATATTTAAGTAATTTAAATGCAAGAAAATTAATTTTAAAGCTCTAAGAAACATGGAAAAATTAGAAAATATTTGTATAAATCTTGTAAATTAAGTAGTGATGCAAAAATCATATTTTGAAAGTATATATACTATGAGGGCAAAATTGGGTATCAACAGGGTCAAGTATGAGTACAACCAACTCAGTAAGTAACAATAATAAATATGAATTGAAAGTAGTGACGAGCTTCACAGCTAAGTCCAAATACAGTAATTTTCAACATAAAAGGGTAGGCATGCTCTCAAGTTCAACATTTAAAATTCTATAGTAATTTCATATCGACTTCGACTGAAATAGAAGATAATGTCTTTCAGAAATTTCCGAAACAGTGATATATGACAACTAAAATGCAGAAATAATGAAATCAATGCATCCTCTTAGAGTAACAGTTACTCAGCCCTCCCATTCACTCTAACCTCACAATCAATCTTTCCTCACAGTCACTCATTCCTCTCAATCACTCAGCACTCGACACTCGACACTCACACGCAGTAGGTACCTGCGCTCACTAGGGGTGTGTACAAACTTCGGAGGGGCTCCTTCAGCCCAAGCGCTATAACAAGCCAATCATGGATATCCTCACAATTATGCCCTCGGCCTCACTCAGTCAGCAACCTCTCCAGTCTCTCAAAAATCATGATAAGCAGCCCAACAATAATGATATGATGCATCAATAATGAATAAGAGACTTTGAGATATAATGTGCGAGTAAAAATCGCGACTAAGTATGAAACAACATTTTAGCAGATAATTCAACATGTACATGAACTCTATGGATCCCAACAATGTCAACACATAATTTAAACATGATTTATAGATTAATTTCTATAAATACGCGGAAAATGTACGGCTGTCAATAGATTATTCAACTACACAGTTCCATGGAATTGACCAAGTCACAATTCCTACGGTACACGCCCACACGCCCGTCACCTAGCATGTACGTCACCTCATAACCAGTCAAAGAACACATAATCCGAGGTTTCATATCCTCAAAATAAAATTTAGAATCGTTACTTACCTCAAACCGTGTTCTTTATTCTACAATGCCTTTGCCTCGCGAATCGACCTCCAAATGCCTTGAATCTAGCAACAATTAATCTGATTCAGTCAATAAAAATTATAGAAACTAATTCCATATGAAAATACAAATTTTCCATTAAAAATCTGAAATTTCTCCCAAAAATTGCTCGTGGGGCCCACATCTCGGAACCCGACAAAAGGTACAAAATCCAAAAGCCCATTCAACTACGAGTCTAACCATACAGATTTTACCTAATTCCGACATCAACTCGACCCTCAAATCTTCAAATTAAACCAAGAGGGTTTTCTAAACTTTCCAACGTAATTCAATCATTAAATGTTAAAAACAACCATGGATTCGGGTAATTTGACCAATAATGAGTTAAGAACACTAACCTCATTGTTTTCCTTGAAAATCTCCAAAACATCGCTTCCTCCCAAGCTCCAATCCGTCAAAATGGAAAATGGGTTCAGAACTTACACATTCTTTCCAGGCATTCCTTCTTCGCGAATGCGACAGGTCCCTCGCGTTCGCAAAGCAAAAAATTGTGCTGTCCAAACATTGCATAAACATTGCCTTTTGCGAACGTGAGATACAGCTCATGAACGTGATGCTTTACCGGGCGAACCTTCACGAATGCGAGCTTCCCTTCGCGAACGCTATGGCAAAAATCCACTCCAGCTATTTTCCTTTCGCCAACGCGATAACCAATCGTGAACGCGATTGACATGCTCCAAACTCGGGGAGCGTGACCGGCGCTCAACCGAGAGAACCCGGCCTAGCAAGCCTGTTAGATTTCCTTATACCCAAACTCATCTATGAATAAAGAGGAGATTTACACCATTACTCAAACACTGAAAAGATTTTATTAACAATTTCCTTTTCATTCTCATTAGAAGCTTCATTCATAATTTTCAAAATATTACGAGTCTATAGAATTAATGAAAAAACATGATTTCAACATACCAACATTTCTAGTTCAATTTCCAATAACAACCACAACCCACAACCTGTCTGCGGAGCCTCTAAGTACAATAGAAGAGTAATATGGAAATGCACGCAACAAGGCCCCGGCTATACCTCAAAATACAGTACGTGAGAAACAAAAGATACATGACCCTGAAAGGAAGTGGGGCTCACCAAATCAGTTGAAAAGAGAGTACTGCTATCACTGATCAATGCCGCCTGCTGTAGAACCACCTGCATCAATTAATGATACAGCGCCCCCAGCAAAAGGGACGTTTGTGTTGTCGAATAACACTAGTATGTATAGCTAAAAGTCCTCTTTCAAAATAGAATGCCCATATAAGAAAAGGCAACACATAGAAACAACAAGTCACAATCAACAATATCCAAATGTCCAGTTAAAACATATTAATTTTCAAAATATGAACTTCATATACAATTTTGGTTGGCAGATCATTAGCACCGATATACCACCGTCTTTGTTAGCACGGAGTCCGATCACGCCCGATCGGCTAGGACACATCCTCATGAACAATGTGGTTTGACATGTGATGCGAAAGAAAGTTGTTACCAAGAGTACTGCCACCATGTGCGCAACATGGCGTTCGATCTCCACCCGATCAGCTAGGTCACCTCCCCACATATGTCGTGTGGGTTGACTTTTCCAATCCACAATTGTTACCAGTTTCATCCCAATTAAGGGGAATAATATCGCATTTTCTCCAATATTTTAATTTCATCCCAACTAAGGGGAATAATCACAATCCACCCCTACACCGGCACGTGTAGTTTCAGGTGTGAGCCTTATGACCCACCCTTCCTCGGTTTTGCTAATGATGCTCCCAAAAACATTTTTGATTTGATTTGCACATAGAGATAACATAAATACAATTGTACTCACCTCAACATCTTTCACATTGTATAAATTCTCTTTAGTATTTCCAGTCATTCACAACGACAATATTTCCTTGGCTCATTTGGCCATTCACAAGATTCTTTATTCCTGGCACGATGGCCGTATTTGATATTCCACACTTTCACCTCTTTCAATTTCAAAGATCACCATCCAATACCAACAAATAGAATATTTCAGAAATCATATACTTTAAA
The DNA here is from genome assembly GCF_000390325.3 of Nicotiana tomentosiformis. Lineage (NCBI taxonomy): Eukaryota > Viridiplantae > Streptophyta > Magnoliopsida > Solanales > Solanaceae > Nicotiana > Nicotiana tomentosiformis. Next base: position 119,368,103 of record NC_090814.1, read on the forward strand.
TCAATTTGTAATGGGAACTTTAAACACAAATGGTTTCTTCCAAAAAAATGGGGCATACCAACCATCAATACAAACACTCATAAAAATCAAAAACAATCAATACACCATTTATTCTTGAAATACTCTTCCCTAGAAATAACAATGTACAATTTCAACACACGAGTATATAAGAACTCGGATCACACTGGATATATTTATAAGGCAAAGCATTAGTTAAAGCAGCCACTTATGGGCACGAATTGAGTACAAAAGCTCTTAGGCAATTTTATTTTCGAAGTCATTTTAAACAATTGAGTCGAGGCTCATTTCATATTCTTTATCGCATCCTCTCAAATCATTTGCACTACTAGACACAATCATAACTTAAATTCTTGATACGTTGGCCACACTCTATAACCAAATTCACTTATTTCACTTCCAACCATCTTTATAGATTATCAACAATAAGACATTTCCAATCAAAACTTTAGGTACACATATGAGCAATTAAGAGTCATATGATCATCGAGATTTTCTCACACGATTTGGCATCATAACCTTCATTTGGAACACGACTCAAAGGCATGGCATCTTAATACACATGTCATTCTTGAACATGTTCCCAAAGGATAACATAATATGATAGGAACATTCGGAACAAGTTTTGATTACACAATTCTCATCACTCTGCTTATTCATGACAATCGTATTTATTGGGCGCAACTCGGAACATAGAATAAGGAACTTGAGATAACCATACTTGGAACTTACGGGAACGTCGCAGAATTCAATTCTAAGAGAGAAAGTTTAGCCAACATACCTCGCTTTGAGCTTTTCTTAAATTACTACAACGTTCGGAAAATTCTAGCAATCCCAATCTATTTTGAGACATAACAAAATTCAACCATAATTAGTAAGATATTCATGGTCTCAGCTCATTTTAGAATTTTATCAAACACTAGATGTGCAAATTTAACTACAAGGTTCTTCTACAAGATTTCCTTCACTCCACAACCCAATCTTTACTTATTTAAGCTGAACAATCTTCCTACAAACCTTATTAGTACAAGAATGTGTAAATAATACTCTTACACCCAAGAATCATACTCCCAATCACCCATCTTTTACCCTAAACTCGAAATTGAAGACTAGGGGTTTGAATCTTACCTCTTGATGAAGATCTTGTGAGATTTCCTTGTTGGATTTCAAAGCTTGGGCAAGATCTTGATGAACAAAATACTTCATCTACTTTCTCTCTCTAGAACACTCTCACTTCTCTCTAAAAACCTCAGATGATTTCCCCAAAATAAGCCCCAAAGCCTATTTATCAAATTGGGGTCGGGTTATGAAAATAGAAAAATAAACCCTCCGAAATCAGGTCTACGGTCGCATAATGGACCGCAGAATGAGTATGCCGGTTGCATCGCAAAATCGATGGCCAAAATTGGGCTGCACTGGCCAGGTCTGCGACCATTTTACGGTCGCACAACCACTTCTGCGATCGCAGAATTGGTCGTAGAATCGTATTTTTCCAGCCTTTGGTAATTTAGTCACAACTTTTTGTAGGAATGTCCAAATGACGAACGGTTTGAAGCGTTAGAAACTAGACTCGAAGATATTTCATTAGATCATTACATAAATCCATATGTATATATATAGATATTCTCGTTCAACGTTTGGTCTTGTGCGTACCCATTTGAAACTTTAGTCTATCATGAAATTTCCAACTTGAATTGGACTTAGGGCTCTTCTTAGACCATAAACCATTATTAACGCACCTCATACATATATTATAATGATCAATTGATATGATTCATATAATAGTCCTTGTCTACATACAAAATAATACAATTAGCGCAGATCAACTTTCTTAATAGCGCTTAGTTACTTCAAAAATTTTCGGGGTGTTACATTCTCCCCCACTTAAGAACATTTGTCCTTGAATGTTTCACAAGTCACTTCTAATAATAGAGTTACCATTCTTTTACCTCCAGCCATTATACATAGGCTCTTATGACTACATGGGTCTTATACTTCCTTTCCAAAATCTCAACTTACTTATGGTCCTTAAAATTTGGCTATCTTTACAAACTCTTAAAAATTTTGGCAGAGTTTACCCGGTAACTGGGCCTATCCACCTGTCCGATAATCACCAAAATCAACCTATTAAGACATACACAACTTGACAAAGCATCACTATGTATATCAACATCACAAATCTCATCATTACAGGCATTATATTATCAAGAGTGATATCTGGACATGAGCTGCACATATTTAAATCATAACACATAAAAAGTACCTTTCAAATTACAATCATTTGACTATACACTCAAGTGAGAACATTTTATTTCCTTAACACTTTTGGCCCTCAAGGTGGCCTCCTCGACTTATCGACTTCGCCATAACACATTAACATAGGCAATCTCAACTGCCGGACTTTTCTAACAAGGATAGCAAATAGTTGCTCCTCATAATCCAATTACCCATTAACTTTACCTTCTTAGACATAGACACATGAAACATCGGGTACATGAAGAATAATAAAAGGGAAACATCATACTCATAGTTTGGCCTATTTCCTTCGAGATTTCATAAGGCCTAATGTGACTACACATACTTTACATTTATTAACAATTCACATAGCATCCTCATGGATAAAATATTGAGAATAACCCGTTCACTTTCTTCAACTCTAAATCTCTATCCTGGACACCCAAATTAAACATTTGGCGACCTCCAACAATTAGTCTAAGATGTGATAGCTTGAATATGACCATAAAATTTCCTATCCAATATATTTGATCACGAGATGACACTTCTTCTTTGACATGTGACTTATGGGAGGCATAATCGGAAGGATAAAGACATTAGTGTCAGTTATTCTTGGAAGACCATGAGTCATGAAAAGGACAACAACAATTGTTTCATTCCATATGTGTCTTGTTCGGCAATAGTAAGCGTCATAGAGAAATGGCCAAGTACATGACACCAGTCGTCTCCTGGAGTGTAGAGAAAATCAGTTCAACTCGAAATGACAATATTTTGGCACCCCGAATGTGATATGGGTTTCAAAATGGATGAAATTGCATTACGGTCTTAACATCAACGGACATAAGGAATCTATGTCACAAGCCCATAGGGATGAAAAAGAAGTTGAACACTTGTGAGATTATTATCATTCTCACAACTTAACCTTTGCCAATAGTTGGTCCTATATGAGAGGACTGGAGATACGACGAATTTGTATTTCAATTCAATAAGCTCATCATAATGCTGCTTAACTTTCAACCTCACACAAGTGAAATCATGTAGCTAGGACATCTTAATGTTGGGATGAAGTCATGTATTGGTTTGAGAGAATGAGCACTTTGCTGTAAGCTAGACATGTTTTTTCCATAACAACTCTCAAGCTACAATACTAGGCCACTTCATGGGCAACTACAATCCTAGAAACAATGTGAGTTACTCACTGAGGCATGATCTAGGTAGACATGAAAGTCATACTGATATGGGCGAACAAAAATATCTTCTTGTGACAAATTCATGAGGAACGTTAAACAAACAAGTGACCATTTAAATTGACACGTACACATATAATAGGTGATGAGATATGCCCTCATGTTACTAGATAGTGAAAAGGATTCATGACACTATTCATAAAGGAGCAAAGTGACTGTTCCAACCATAGGAGCCACATACACAGAAGAGAAAGAATTCCTCTAGAATGATCTCAACACTAGGTTGTCTTACATTAGATTTGATACCATATAGGTAAACTTTATGACTGTGCATGCATAAGCACAAGTGAGCAGATGTTATCCATTTGAATCAAAACGTTGTGTAAGAAATTCATCAGGTATAGTCCCTTGTTGAGAATTAAGGGAAGCAAGTGGGAAGTATTAATCCTAGAGTTATAACTCAATTTCAAGGACATAATTATAGAGCTCAATTCCACATGAGGTTGTAAATAAGAGAATTTGTGATAGAGTGGCTTCATGAATAATGCGTCTCGTTCAGAAAGTATGCAATGTTTTGTGATTCAACGTTTTGGTTAAGACCATATTTATGTAGGCCTCTTCAATATGGATGTACATATACAACAAGGAAAATAATGCGGTGTTCACAATGATGTACTAAGGAGTGACTTACTTGATGACTTTAGATTGATAGGGCAGTACCTTAATTGACGCCCCTCTACTCCACATCCAAAACATACATTAGTACCATAGTGACATACCCCCGAATGACATCTCATACACTTCACAAAATGAGGATGGGGTCTGCTGAACTGACTCGCCCCACTTACCTGACATTTACCCTTTTTGCATACATCATAAGCATTCCTCATAGTCTTCCTCCAAGCCTTCATGGCGGGAGTAACAATCTCTGCAACAGCTCGTTGTATGGACTTTTGAAATTGCCCAAATCTACCACCCCTAACATGCTTCTGAGCATACTCACAACATGAAGCAAAATGTTTTCGCCCGCATATCGGGCAGGCCTGGATGGCTGTATCCAACCTAAGGGCATTTATTCTTCTTGTGCCCCCTCTTTACACAACCATAACAAGTTTCAAGAATCATCTAACATAAACCCGATTGGCTATTATTTCATATCAAATATTCCGGCTTATTGGTACAAACAACCCTTTTTCGTTTCTTATGTTCTCTCACCACATGATCTAGTGGCGTGGTGACATTAATAGGAACATGGACATTTTCCCTAGCTACTGGTTCTTTCATTTTCTTCTCGCTGCCTCGAAACAATAGGTTACTCATATGAAAAATGAGACATGACGAGGAAATTAGCTTCCTATATTGAGTTCTATCGCACGATCTGGAGTATCAAAGTAGTGCGAATTTCCTAAATGTCCAAGTAGCCTCCCTATTATAGATGTGGTCGACAACACACCGATAAGAAGGACTCTACTAGACACAGCTCCGAGATATCCTAGGACACTTTAAAACCTGGCTCTGATACCAAGTTTATCACGCCCCAAACTCGGGGAGCGTGACCGGCGCTCAACCGAGAGAACCCGGCCGAGCAAGCATGTTAGCTTTCCTTCTACCCAAACTCATCCATGAATAAAGAGGAGATGTACTCGATTAATCAAACACTGAAAAGATTTTATTAACAACTTCCTTTTCATTCTCATTAGCAGCTTCATTCATAATTTCAAAAATATTACGAGTTTATAGAAAAAATGAAAAAACATGATTTCCAAATACCAACATTTCTATTTCAATTCCCAATATCAACCACAACCCATAACCTGTCTACGGAGCCTCTAAGTACAATAGAAGAGTAATATGGAAATGCACGCAACAAGGCCCCGGCTATACCTCAAAATACAGTACATGAGAAACAAAAGATACATGACCCTGAAAGGAAGTGGGGCTCACCAAATCAGTTGAAAAGAGAGTACTGCTATCACTGATCAATGCCGCCTGCTGTAGAACCACCTGCATCAATTAATGATACAGCGCCCCCAGCAAAAGGGACGTTTGTGTTGTCGAATAACACTAGTATGTATAGCTAAAAGTCCTCTTTCAAAATAGAATGCCCATATAAGAAAAGGCAACACATAGAAACAACAAGTCACAATCAACAATATCCAAATGTCCAGTTAAAACATATTAATTTTCAAATTATGAACTTTATATACAATTTTGGTTAGGAGATCATTAGCACCGATATACCACCGTCTTTGTTAGCACGGAGTCCGATCACGCCCAATCGGCTAGGCCACCTCCTCACGAACAATGTGGTTTGACATGTGATGTGAAAGAAAGTTGCTAGCAGGAGTACTACCACCATGTGCGCAACATGGCGTCCGATCTCCACCCGATCAGCTAGGTCACCTCCCCACATATGCCGTGTGGGTTGACTTTTCCAATCCACAATTATTACCAGTTTCATCCCAATTAAAGGGAATAATATCACAATTTCTCCAATATTTTAATTTCATCCCAAATAAGGGGAATAATCACAATCCACCCCTACACCGCCACGTGTAGTTTCAGGTGTGAGCCTTATGACCCACCCTTCCTCGGTTTTGCTAATGATTCTCCCAAAAACATTTTTCATTTGATTTGCACACTGAGATAACATAAATACAATTGTACTCACCTCAACATCTTTCATATTGTATAAATTCTCATTAGTATTTCCAATCTTTCACAACGACAATATTTCCTTGGTTCATTTGGCCATTCATAAGATTCTTTATTCCTGGCACGATGGCCGTATTTGATATTCCACACTTTCACCTTTTTCAATTTCAAAGATCACCATCAAATACCAACATATAGAATATTTCAGAATCATATACTTCAAATCCATTTGTAATGGGAACTTTAAACACAAATGGTTTCTTCCCAAAGAATGGGGCATACCAACCAGCAATAGAAACACTCGTAAAAATAAAAAACAATCAATACACCATTTATTCTTGAAATACTCTTCCTGAGAAATGACAATGTACAATTTCAACACACGAGTATATAATAACACGAATCACGCTGGATATATTTTTAAAGTAAAGCATTTGTTAAAGCAGCCACTTATGGGCATGAATTGAGTACAAAAGCTCTTAGGCAATTTTTTTTCGAAGTCATTTTAAGCAATTGAGTCGAGGCTCATTTCATATTCTTTATCGCATCCTCTCAAATCGTTTGCACTACTAGCCACAATAATAACTTAAATTCTTGGCACGTTGGCCACACTCTATAACCCCAATTCACTTATTTCACTTCCAACCATCTTTATAGATTATCAACAATAAGACATTTCCAATCAAGACTTTAGGTACACATATGAGCAATTAAGAGTCTTAGGATCATTGAGCTTTTCTCACACAATTTGGCATCATAACCTTCATTTGGAACACGACTCAAAGACATAGCATTATAATACACATTTCATTCTTGAACACATTCCTATAGGATAACATAATGTGAAAGGAATATTCGGAACAAGTTTTGATTACACAATTCTCATCACTCTACTTATTCGGGACAATCGTATTTATTGTGCATAACTCGGAACATAGAATAAGGAACTTGAGACAACCATACTTGAAACTTACGGGAACATCATGGAATTCAATTCTAAGAGAGAAAGTTTAGACAACATACCTCGCTTTGAGCTTTCCTTAAATTACTACAACGTACCGAAAATTATAGCAATCCCAATCTATTTTGAGAGATAACAAAATTGAACCATAATTAGGAAGATATTCATAGTCTCAGCTCATTTGAGCATTTTATCAAATACTAGGTGTGCAAATTTAACTACAAGGTTCTTCTACAAGATTTCCTTCACTCCACAACCCAATCTTTACTTATTTGAGCTGAACAATCTTCCCCAAAACCTTATTAGTAAAAGCATGTATAAATAATACTCTTAGACCCAAGAATCATACTCCTAATCACCCATCTTTTACCCCAAACTCGAAATTGAAGACTAGGGGTTTGAATCTTACCTCTTAGATGAAGATCTTATGACATTTCCTTGTTGGATTTCAAAGCTTGGGAAAGATCTTGATGAACAAAACACTTCATTTACTTTCTCTCTCTAGAACACTCTCACTTCTCTCTAAAAAACCTCAGATGATTGCCCCAAAGCCTAGTTATCAAATTGTGGTCGGGTTATGAAAATAGAAAAATTAACCCTCCGAAATCAGGTCTGCGGTCGCATAATGGACCGCAGGATAGGTATGCAGGTCACACAATGTATCGCAAAATTGATGCCCAAAACTGGGCTGCACTGGCCAGGTCTGCGACCATATTGCGGTCGCATAACTACTTCTGCAATCGCATATTGGTTCTGCGATCGCATAATTGGTCGTCGAATCGTATTTTTCCAGCCTTTGGTAATTTGGTCATAACTTATTATACGAATGTCCAAATGACAAACGGTTTGAAGCGTTAGAAACTAGACTCGAAGATCTTTCATTTGATAGGTAGATAATCACATAACTTCATATATATATATATATATATATATATATATATATATATATTCTCGTTCAACGTTGGGTCTTGTGCGTACCCATTTGAAACTTTAGTCTATCATGAAATTTCCAACTTGAATTGGACTTAGGGCTCTTCTTAGACCATAAACCATTCTTAATGCACCTCATACATATATTATCATGATCAATTGATATCATTCATATAATAGTCATTGTCTACAAACAAAATAATACAATTAGCGCACATCAACATTCTTAATAGCGCTTTATTACTTTAAAATTTTCCGGGGTGTTACAGCGATGAACAACCTCGCCTGCCCCCAGCTCCTCTTCGCGAACGCGACACCCCTCTCGCGAACGCGAAGAGCAAAAATTGCCTTCCTCAAGTTCCCATTTGCGAACGCAAGATCCCACTCGCGAACACGAAGAAGGAAACCAGACACATGCATCAGAAAATTTCCAGCCAAGTTTCAAGTTCAAAATTCATTCCGTTAACCATCCGAAACTCACCCGAGGCCCCCGGGACCTTAACCAAACATACCATCAAGTCTCAAAACATCATACGAACTTAGTCGAACCCTCAAATTACCTCAAACAACGCTAAAACCACGAAGCATACCCCAATTCAAACTTAATGAAACTAAATATTTCCAACTTCTACATTCAACGCCGAAACCTATCAAATCAAGTCTGGTTGACCTCAAATTTTGCACACAAGTCATAAATGAGATAACAGAGGTATTTCAATTTATAGAATCGGATTCCGGCCCCAATATCAAAAAGTCAATCCCCCGGTCAAACTTCCCAAAAATGTAACTTTCGCCATTTGCCTAATTCCACTACAAACCTCCAAATCACAATCCACACATGCTCCTAAGTTCAAAATCACCCAACAGATCTAACGTAACCATCAAAATTCAAATTCGGGTTTGTTTACACATAATGCAATATTTGATCAATTTTTTCAGCTTAAGTTTTTAATTATGAGACTAAGTGTCCAAATTCACTCCGAAATCCTTCCGGACCCAAACCAATTAACCCCGGTAAGTCATAAAATAATTGTAAAGCATATATTTGAGCAGTAAATGAGGGAACGGGGTTATAATACTCAAATGACCGGTCGGGTCGTTACATTCTCCCCCTCTTAAACAAATGTTCGTCCTAAAATGGGTTTAGAATCATACATGGAGTCTCAAATAGGTGTGAATATTTGCTCTACATTTCCCGCTCAATCTCCCAAGTAGCTTCTTCTACTGGCTGGCCTCTCCACTGTACCTTCACTGATGGTATGTTCTTTGACCTCAACTTTCGAACTTGCCGGTCTAAAATGGCCACCGGCTGCACATCATAAGTCACATTACTGTCCAGCTGTATTGTACTGAAATCCAAAATATGAGATGGATTCCCGACATACTTCCGGAGCATGGATACATGGAAGACTGGATGAACACCTGATAGACTAGGTGGCAAAGCAATTTCATAAGCCACCTCTCCAATCTTCCTAAGTATCTCAAAAGGCCCAATATACCGAGGGCTCAACTTGCCCTTCTTCTCGAGCCTCAACACAACCTACATGGGTGAAATTTTGAGTAGAACCTTCTTCCCAACCATGTAAACAACATCACGGACCTTCCTGTAAGCATAACTCTTCTGTCTAGACTGCGTCGTGCGAAGCCGCTCATGAATCAATTTAACTTTCTCCAAAGGATCCTGAACCAAGTCAGTACCCAATAGCATAGCCTCACACGGCTCAAACCAACCCATCGGAGATCGGCACCGTCTCCCATACAAAGCCTCATATGGAGCCATCTAAATGCTCGAATGGTAGCTATTATTGTAAGCAAACTCCATGAGTGGCATAAATTGATCTCAAGAACCCCAAAATCAATGACACAAGCGCGTATCATATCCTCCAATATCTGAGGGTGAAATGTTTTACTCAATTGAACCTTGTGTGCACAATTTTCACTGCACTGCTCTCCAAAACTGTGATGTAAACTACGTGCCCTGATCTGAAATGGACACTAGCACACCATGTAGGCGAACAATCTCGCGGATATAAATCTCAGCCAACCGCTCTGAAGAATAATTAGTACTAACTGGAATAAAATGCACGGATTTGGTCAACCGATCTACAATCACCTAAGCAACATCAAACTTCCTCAAGGTCTGTGGGAGCCTAACTACGAAATCCATGGTAATACACTGCCATTTCCACACCAGAATTTCAAGTCTCTGAAGCAATCCTCCCGGTCTCTGATGCTCGTACTTTACCTATTGACAATTTAAACACCGAGCTACAAACCCAACTATATCTTTCTTCATTCGCCTCCACTAATAGTACTGCCTCAAATCCTGATACATCTTTGCGGCACCTAGATGAATGGAGTATCGCAAACTGTGAGATTCCTGGAGAATCAACTCACGCAAACCATCTACATTAGGCACACATAGCCTGTCCTGCATCCGTAATACACTGTCATCCCCAATAGTGACTTCCTTGGCATCACCGTGCTGAATCGTGTACTTTAAGGATAAGCAGATGGGGGTCATCATACTGACATTCTCTGATACGTTCATAAAGAGAAGACTGAGAAACCATGCAAGCCAAAACTCGACTCGGCTCGGAAATATCCAATCTGACACACTGGTTTGCTAAGGCCTGAACATCCAAGGCTAAAGGCCTCACCACTATCGGTAAGTATGCTATGTTTCCCAAACTCTCCGTCTTATTGGCCTTTCCGGGATGATAGAGAATGGTGATGTCATAATCCTTAAGCAACTCCAATCACCTCTGTTGCCGCAAATTAAGATCCTTCTATTTAAACAGATGATGTAGACTCTGGTGATCAGTATAAACCTCACAACGGACACCATACAAATAGTGTCGCCAAATCTTCAAGGCATGAACAATAGCTGTTAACTCAAGGTCATGGACCAGATAATTCTTCTCATGTACCTTTAACTGTCTGGACGCATAGGCAATCATCCTATCGTCTTGCATCAGCACTACGCCGAGACTGATACGCGACGCATCATAATACACAGTATAAGACTCTGAACCTGCAGGCAACACCACTACTGGGGTGTAGTAAAAGCTGTCTTGAGCTTCTAAAAGCTCTCTTCACACTCATCCGACCACATGAATGGTGCACCTTTCTGGGTCAATTTAGTTAAAGGCGATGCAATAGACGAGAAACCCTCCACAAAGCGACGATAATAACCGGCCAAGCCAAGAAAAATCTGAATCTCAGTAGCTGAAGATGGCCTAGGCCAACTCTGGACTGCCTCTATCTTATTCGGTTCCATCTTAATTCCTTCATTAGACACTATGTGTCCCAAGAATGCCACCGAACTAAGCTAGAATTCACAATTAGAGAATTTGGCATATAGTTTCTCCTCTCTCATCCTCTGCAATATAATACCCAAGTGTTGTGCATGCTTATCCTGGCTATGTGAGTACAACAGGATATCATAAATAAATACCACGACAAATGAATCAAGATACGGCTGGAATACGCTATTCATCAAATGCATAAATGTTGTTGGGGTATTGGTTAATCCAAATAACATCACAAGAAATTCATAGTGACCATAACGAGTCCTGAATGCCGTCTTTAGAATATCTGAATCCCAAATTTTCAACTGGTGATACACCCGATCTCAAATCAATTTTGGAGAATACCCTTGCTCCATAAAGTTGGTCAAATAAATCATCAATACGCGGCAAAGGATATTTGCTCTTGATTGTAACTTTGTTCAGTTGTCTGTAATCAATGCACATTCATATAGTACCATCTTTCTTTTTCACAAACAAAATCGGTGCACCCCAAGGCGACACACTAGGCCTAATAAACCCCTTATCAAGGAGTTCGTGAAGTTGCTCTTTTAATTCTTTCAATTCAGCTAGGGCCATACGATACTGAGGAATAGAAATGGGCTGAGTGCCCGACACCAAGTCAATACCGAAATCAATATTCCTGTCGGGTGGCATACCCGACAAGTCTACAGGAAATACATCCGGAAAGTCTCGCACGACCGGTACTGAATCAATAATAGGAGTATCTGCACCAACATCTCTCGCAAAGGCCAAATATGACAAACACCCCCTTCCCAACGATACGTTGGGCCTTCAAATAGGAAATTACCCTGCTGGGAACATAATCTAGTGAACCTCTCCATTCAACCTTCGGTAACCCTGGCATTGCTAATGTCATGTTTTTTGTGTGACAGTCAAGAATAACATGACATGGAGACAACCAATCCATACCCAAGATTACATCGAAATCAACTATACTAAGCAATAAGAGATCAACTCTAGTCTCCAGTCCTCTAATAGTTACCACACATGACCGATATACACGATCCACAATAATAGTAACACCCACCGATGTAGATACACGAACAGGTAAAACTAAGGACTCACGAGGCATATCCAAATAATGAGTAAAGTACGATGATACATACAAATAAGTAGAATCAAGGTCAAATAATACAGAAGCCTCCCTATGGCACACTAAAACAGTACATGTGATCACTGTATTTGAAGTAACAGCATCTGGCCTGGCAGGAAAAGCATAAAATCGGTCCTGACCACCACCTGATTGGCCTCCCCCTCTTGGGCGACCCCTAGCTGACTGAGCCCCACCCCGAGCTGGCTGGGCAGGTGGCGAAGTAACTGGTGCTAAAGTCGTAGTTTGACTCCTCTGCTGGATCACCTGGATCAACACCCACTGTGTCCGGGATCACCTGGATCTGCACACGAAGTGGAGGGTGTAGTATGAGTACAACCAACTCAGTAAGTAATAATAATAAATAAGAACAAAGTGTAGTGACGATCTTCATAGCTAAGTTCAAATACAGTAATTTTCAACATAAAAGGGTAGGCATGCTCTCAAGTTCAACATTTAAAATTTCACAGTAATTTCATATCAACTTTGACTGAATTAGAAGATAATGTCTTTTAGAAATTTCTAAAACAGTGATATATGACAGCTGAAATGCGGCAATAATGAAATCAATGCATCCTCTCAGAGTAACAATCACTCAGTCCTCCCATTTACTCCAACCTCACAGTCACTCATTCCTTTCAATCACTCGGCACTCGCACTCAGTAGGTACCTGCTTTCATTGAGGGTGTGTACAGACTCTAGAGGGGCTTCTTTAGCCCAAGTGCTATAACAAGTCAATCATGGCATAAATCAACAAAACATGCTGCGGTGTGCAGCCCGATCCCATAAATATCCCCACAATTAGGCCTTCGGCCTCACTCAGCCATCAACCTTTCCAGTCTCCCGGGATTTCAAAAATCATGATAAGCAGCCCAACAACAATGATATGATGCATCAACAATGAATAAGAGAGAATGAGATGCAATATGCGAGTAAAAATCGCGACTGATTATGAAACAACAATTTAGCAGATAATTCAACATGTACACGACCTCTATGGATCCCAACAATGTTAACATATAGTTTAAACATGATTTATAGATAATTTCTCTAAATACATGGAAACATATACGGATGTCAACTGATTATTCAACTACACAGTTCCATGGAATTGCCCAAGTCACAATTACTACGGTGCACGCTCACACGACCGTCACCTAGCATGTGCGTCACCTCATAACCAGTCACATAACACATAATCCGGGGTTTCATACCCTCATCACCAAATATTGAACCGTTACTTACCTCAAACCGTGTAATTCTATATTCTGCAATGCCTTTGCCTCGTGAATCGGCATCCAAACGCCTCGAATCTAGCCACAATTAATCTGATTCAGTCAATAAAAATTATAGAAATTAATTCCATATGAGAATATAAATTTTCCATCAAAAATCCAAATTTTCACCCAAAAATCGCCCGTGGGGCCCACATTTCGGACCCAACAAAAGTTACAAAATCCAAAAGCCCATTCAACTATGAGTCTAACCATACCAATTTTACCTAATTCCGACATCAACTCGACCCTCAAATCTTCAAATTAAACCAAGAGGGTTTTCTAAACTTTCCAACTTAATTCACCCATTAAATGTTAAACACAACCCTGGATTCGGGTAATTTGACCAATAATGAGTTAAGAACACTTACCCCATTATTTTCCTTGAAAATCACCCAAACATCGCCTCTTCCTGAGCTCCAATCCGTCGAAAATGAAAAATGGGTTGAGAACTAAAACATTCTATCCAGGCATTCCTTCTTTGCGAACGCGACAGGTCCCTTGCGTTTGCGAAGGACAGAATTGTGTTGTCCATACATTTCCCTTCGTGAACGTGAGACACAGCTCGCAAATGCCATGCTTTACCGGGCGAACCTTCGCGAACGTGAAAGCAAAAATCCACACCAGCTATTTTCCTTTCGCGAACGCGATGAACAACTTCGCCTGCCCCCAGCTCCTCTTCGCGAACGCGACACCCCTCTCGCGAACGCGAAGAGAAAAACTTGCCTGCCTCAAGTTCCCCTTCGCGAATGCGAGATCCCACTCGCGAACGCGAAGAAGGAAACCAGACACAGGCATCAGAAAATTTCCAGCCAAGTTTCAAGTTCAAAATTCATTTCGTTAACCATCCAAAACTCACCCGAGGCCCCAGGATGCCAACAAAACATACCATGAAGTCCCAAAACATCATATGAACTTAGTCGAACCCTCAAATCACCTCAAACTACGCTAAAACAATGAAACATACCCCAATTCAATCTTAATGAAACTAAAAATTTCCAACATCTACATTCAACACCGAAACCTAACAAATCATGTCCGATTGACCTCACATTTTGCACACAAGTCATAAATGACACAACAGAGGTATTCCAATTTCCAGAATCGGTTTTCGGCTCCGATATCAAAAAGTCAACCTCCCAATCAAACTTTCCAAAAATGCAACTTTCGCCATTTCAAGCCTAATTCCACTACAGACCTCCAAATCATAATTCGGAGATGCTCTTAAGTCCAAAAACACCCAACAGAGCTAACGGAACCATCAAAATTGAAACCTGGGTTCGTTTACACATAAATCAATATCCGGTCAACTTTTCTAACTTATGTTTTCAATTATGAGACTAAGTCTTCCAATTCACTACGAGATCCTTCCGGACCCGAACCAATTAACCCGGTAAGTCATAAAATAACTATAAAGCATAAATTTGAGCAGTAAATAGGGGAACGAGGTTATAATACTCAAAATGACCGGCCGAGTCGTTATAATTAATTAAGGCTTCTATCAATAAAAAAAGGTCTTGGCTTTTAAATTTAATATTTCAGTTCCATTTTAAAACTTTTGAGCAATTATAAGCTGATTTTTGAGAATTTGGGTATTATATGAAAGACTTATTCAGCAAATTTTGTTCTAATTTGAAAATGTCTCTGGGGCTTACGCCTCACTACAAAATTGCACCTCAAACGTCCGGACTTACGCCTCTTAAGACTTTTGCCCCACACCATCGCCTCGGGGCATTTTTGGTCCAACTCGCCCCAGGGCTCGCCCTGAAAACGCCTTTTAAAACACTAGTTTTGACTCATTGCGTCTTGCACAATACTACGTTATATCGCGAAATATTTTTATTGCAAAATGTAGGAATCTATTTTTTTTATATTCTATGATGTTTTTTGAATTATTTGTTCGTGTCTTTTATGGAGAAGGTATGTGCAATGATTTGTTTCAAATTAATTCCAAAGAAAAGGTTGTTTCAAGAATTGTATATATGCAATATGATAAGTTCTGAAATTTAGAGCTAGCGATTTAAGCTGAAAAAATGATATATTTTCCTGTTAATTAGTTTATGGGGTAAATTAACTATCGTTTCATTTCTTGTGAAAAAATCAGTCAATTTAGAAATTTTATATTTAACGCGTTAATTTTCTTTAACTAATCCATCTACTCGGGCTTTCACCTCCCGTGGTGATGGGGGTTTCGGCAGAGTCCACTGATTTATCATCCAAAATTAATTACAACGACGGGGACATAACCAAAACCTCAATGAAAGAAATGCTTAAGGCATCAAAAAGTGATATTTTTTATTTATTTATAGAATTTACGCCATTATAAGGCATAGTCCTTATATAGCTCACAAATTTTACTTACAGCATAACAGAGGAGGGCATCAACCTAGCCTATGTTCCATAAAGAAACCATGTAATAATAACCAGGGCCGTATACAAGTACAAAGATCCCTAATCTAAGTAATAAACACTCCTATGATCCTATACAAGATTAGTACCCTTGTATATCCAATTTATCCAAGACAAACCTGTGCCAAAAACAAAAAATCTTATGACAACACGTTCCTCCTTTGCTTATGCTTTATGGAAGACATTTGAGCTTTGTCCGTAAAATAGGGTCCAGTGGCACACCTGGACATGTAGATCTCTACGATTGAGGAAAATGGATTTATTCTCCTCAATGCCCCATTTAGTAAGAGCATCTGCTACTTCATTAGCCTCACAGAAATAATGTTCAATACAAAAAAACTTAGATTTTACGGTGGTTAAATTGCAGCGGTTTTACTGAACCTCCACAAAATATAACATAATACGGTGGTCTTAAAGACGCCATCTTTCGATAAAATATTTTCTTATTTAATAACATTTTTCTTTTTGAAATTTCAGAAGAAAATGGGAAATGAAGTGTAACGATCCAGCCGATCGTTAGAGTATTTTAGCCCTGATCCCCTATTTATTGCCTCTTATATATATTGTATTATGGTTATGTGACTTGTCGAGGTATTTGATTTTGGTTTCGAGTGAGTTTCGGAGTGAAATGGGACACATAGTCCCTAAGTTGGAGGATTAAGTTGAAAGGGTTGACCGTAGTTTGGCTTTTGTGTAGACAACTCTAGAAGAAAGTTTTGATAGTTCCAACAGCTATGTATGATGATTTTGGACTTAGGATCGTGTCCGAATGTGGATTTGGAGGTCTGTAGTTTGTTTTGGCTTGAATTGGCGAAAGTTAGAAAGTTGAAGGTTTGAAAGGTTGAGAAGTTTGACCGGGAGTTGGCTTTATTGATATGGGGATCGAATTCTGATTTTGGAAGTTGGAATAGGTCTGTCATGTCATTTATGACTTGTGTGTAAAATTTGAGGTCAATCGGAGTTGTTTGGTGTGATTCGGCATTAGTTTTGGAAGTCGGATGTTCATAGTTTCAATAGGCTTTAATTGAGTTGCGATTCATAGAATCGATGTTGTTCGATGTGATTTTTGGCCTCGAGTAGGTCCGTTATGTATTTTGGAACTTGTTGGTATATTCAGATGGGGTCCCAGGGGGCCTCGGTGTGATTCAGATTGAATCCGGAATAATTTTGGACTTTATGGATTGCTGAACCTGCTGCTGTTCTGGGTTTATCGCACCTAGGGAGGGTTTGACCGAATGTGCGGACACGCATGTGCGTGAGGTTGATCGCAGAAGCGGCCTTGAGTGAGCTTGGCTGGGATCGCAGGTGAAAGGTGATTTTCCGCATCTGCGAGTCCGCAGGTGTAGAGGAGCTGGTCGCAGATGCAAAAGCGGACATCGTCCGTAGGAGCGCGTGCGCAAAAGCGCCCCTAAGTTCGTAGGAGCGGAAGCGCGAATGCGTGTTTTGTCCGCAGAAGTGGAGAGTGCTGGACTTTAGTGAGGACCGCACCTGCGATGGAAATTTCGTAGGTGCGGAGCCGCAAATGTGGCTGTGGGTCACAAATGCGAAATCGCTGGGCAGAAAAGGGCTTAGGTCAAAGGTTTCATCTCATTTTCATTTCTAGACCTAGAAAGCTCGATATGTGACGATTTTTCGAGGGATTTTAAAGTAAATCATCGGTGTAAGAGATTCTAACTCTGTTTTGGCTATATTACATGAATCCATTGTTATTTTCATCATTTAATTAGTGATTTGAGTTGGAAATTTTGGGGAAAATTGTCAAAACCTTTTAGACTAAATTATGGTGATTTGGAAGGCGATTTGAAGCCGGATTTGAGTAATTCTTGTACGGTTTAACTCATTATCAAATGGGTGTTCGGATTTTGTAATTTTGGTCAGATTTTTAGGCGCGAGCCCAGGGTTGACTTTTTGAGTTGACTTTTTATTTCTTTTTAAAGATTACAACTTTATTGTTCGGAATAGCTTCCTATAGTTTGTATTTATAGCATGAGGTTGTTTTGACTAGATTCGAGTTATTCGGAGTTGGATAATCGGGGAAAAGACTTACTAGTGGATTGAGTTAGTATTTTTTGAGGTATGTGTCTTGCCTAACTTTGTGCGGGGGAATTACCCGTTATGATTGGTGTTGTTTAGTGCAAATTGTGATACGTGGAAGTCGTGTACACAAGGTAAGGAGTGTGTACACGAGCTAAAAGTGGTAATTGACCGGTTCTAGCTATGTAGGTTCCTTTCACGCCTTTAATTACGTTACCGTAATATATGTACTCATTATCATTAGTCTATCTTCACATGCTTTACTTGTCTTACCTCCTACTTCTTAATTGTCTTTACATGCTTAGTTGAAGTTATAGTTCCTCTATTCCTTATTCATTATTTAACCGTTGAGTTCCTTACTTGAAATTTATTATTTCCTGGAATATCTTACTATTAAGGTTGGTATTGAGTTATAAAGGTCGTGATTCACATTGAGGCAAAGTTGTAAAGTTGTAAAATACCATTCTCGTTGAGTCATTTACTTTCGGTTGTTATTCATCAAACTCTTGTGCATATTATGGTTGAGCCACAGGCTATTTATTGTGGAATACCATTATCGTTGACTTCTTTGGCAAATTGTAATATTGGGCACTTGAGGTGCGATTTATGATACATTGTGACATTGATACGCATGCGGTGATATAAGGATCGGGGTTGAAACACATGCAATGAGATAAGGTGGGCTTGATACGCATGTTGCTAGTAGGATAACTACTTGAAGCCACACGGTGTGATGAGGTGGGCTAAAACGCGAGAATCTATTTTGGGAAAAATTATTTTCAAAACTAAATGCAAGGCTCCCACGGTGATATAAGGAAATATTGTGATTTGTTTGTGATATGAGACTACGAGGCGGTACCTCTGTAGTGATTCTTGTTGATACTTTTCTATTATATCACTTTTTGTATTTGTTGCTTTGTTTCCTTGTCATAGTATTCTTTGCTTTATTCCGTGATGCCTTATTTGCCTTAGTTCAGTGTAGCTATTCCTGGCATATTTCTCTTTGTTTCATTTCCATTGTTTATCATTATTACACTGTCATATACTTGTTTAGTTTTCTTATTTATTCCAGTAAGGCCTTGAACTGACCTCGTCACTACTCTACCGAGGTTAGGCTTGACACTTACTGGGTACCATTGTGGTGTAATCATGCTACACTTCTGCACAGCTTTTTGTGCAGATCCAGATATCTCTTACCAGACCAGGCACCAATGAGTTGAGTTCAGATTCAGAGATTTCAAGGTACACTTGCTGGCGTCTGCAGGCCTCGTAGTCACCCTCTATCTAGTCCATTTCATTTTCCCTTTTATGGACATTGTTGCATAGGGATGTTCAGTACTTTCTTGTAGAGCTTGTGACTTGTATTTGCCAAATTTTGGGGGAGTTGTGTTCTGTTGAGTTTCAGAGTTTCGTTATATGATAGTTGTTGAGTCATTTGAAGGTTTTTATAAACTCTTAGTTAAATTCTGCTAGTAGGTTAGGCTTACCTATTATTAGAGATTAGGTGTCATCACGATATCCTACGGAGGAAAATTGAGGTCGTGACATGAAAATTGATCGAGGCAAATTGTGGATTGAGACTCATAAGAGGAAAGATGATAGTTATGTGAATGATGAGGCTAGGGAGATTGGGGTAAATATTAGTTGACTATATTTCTTACCAAAGATTTGAATAGGTTCGGGTGTTTGCTAGTTAAAATGTTTGTTTTATGCTCTTGAGCTTTATGTCTGTTTAGAAGTATATTTTAAAGTTAATGTTCTTTAGCAGTAGTAGTAGAAAATTTGTAGTTGTCAGGGGTCAAATATGCAGCCGTCAGTATATCGTGGTATTATATAATTAGTTATGATGTACATAATATTCATTTACGCACCATAACTATTGCTGTATTGGTTCTTTTTGGGTTTTGTATGCTCTGTTCTAAGGGGAAAAAGTTAAGGAAATTTGTTTGCTAATTTTGCTTCTTCATTGTCATAAACTTTATTTTTCTTATTCTTTATCTCTGATATAGCAAAGGAAGAGTCATTCTTTTTTTATTTATTAATAAGCAGTTCCTATTAGTAGCTTGTTTTCCTGGCTCAGAGAAAATAATACAGTGGCAGGAATAGGATTGATCTTGCACAAAATTCTGTTTGCTTTTTGTCCATTTGAGAACAAATATGTCCTTGCACGAGAGATGATCATATGTTGTGTAGCTAGAGATTAATATACATTCTCCTTTTATAATTATTTTTTGTTTTTCAAGTAGGAGAAAATTGAAGAAATTCGAAGTCAAAGACCAGAAACTCTTGCAGAAGCTTTACCTAATGATGCGCTTGGTGTAGTCTTTGGTCCCGAGCACCCTGGCCATGTTCGGAGGTTAGGCTTGGGGGTAGTTCCAAGTATGGCATTCAAGAAAACATTAAGTCGAGTTGTTAGTTTCTGTATGAGTTCATCTAGTGCTAGCGCTCTACCTCTACAGTGGCAGCAAGAGGTGTCGGATATGAGATCACAATTAAGTGCGCTAACAAGTTTAAATCGAATTAATATCGGGAATATCTCTGAGGAGTTTGTTCATTTATTTCCAACTCCCCCACATGTACAAGTACTTATTTTTTCTTTATATAATAGATTTATGTATGATGTTGCTTTAAAAATCATGATTCCCCCTCTTTCGTCGAATAGTTGAGAGAGACTATGAGACAATAGAAAACTAAGTTTGGCATTTGTTACTATAATGGTTTGGGGTTGGTAGGATTCTAAAATCTGTGGTCCTTGCTCAAGCAAACGTGCTGTTGTTTTTTGTGTGCTATTGGTTGTGCAAATTGGCAGAATACTTGTTTTGTGCATCTTTATCAATGATGATGTCTAGTTCTTATGAGAAAGCTCCTGCAACTAAACCAATGGTATTAAATTGCAGCCGTCCTAAAATCTGGACACAATACAATATGGTTTGCTTATGGATTTATCATGACACATGTAGTAAATATCATAACTATTGGAGTAGCTAATTTGATAAATATTTTGTTGCAGGCACACAATTTAGGAAGCAGCGCTCCGTCACCAATTTGGCCGAGAAGATCTTTTGATGGAAGTAACTGATAGGGTCCATCTCATTCAAAAGCAAAAGTAATAGGCATGTGTGCCTAAGGAAAATATTTGGCTGAGAATTTCTTTCGTTTAGTAGCCAACTTTGTTGAATTTCTTTGGTTTAGTAGCCAACTTTGTTGAATTATTAACATTGAAGAAAAAGAAGGAAAAGCTTATTTCTACACACCAACAAAGAGAGAAAGAAAGAGTGAGGTTTCACAGACAAGGTATAAGAAAATAGTTTGTGAGAAAAATAGAGAGTAAGCGATATTGTAGTGAGGTGGGAATATCAAAAGAGAATTATTTCTTTTGAGCGTTGTAGTGGTCTTTGGAGTATTTTACTCGGACCTACAAAGTGTAAAATTACTTGCTATAGTGATATCAGTTGCTCGCCTCGGGACCGTGGTTTTTTCACTTATTCAAAAGGGGTTTTCACGTAAAAATCTTGGTGTAGTTGTCACTCTTTTATTCTTGTTAATTACCGTATCTCGGTGCTCCGTTATTATTTCGCTTTTATTACTGTGAATATTATTTCTGTAGGGGGTTTATTCCCAACAACTGGTATCAGAGCATAGGTTCTGCTCGTTCACAAAAATACTATTCACTGTCGGTAGTACTATACTCGGTGAAAAACAAAAATGTTCGGAGTAAAGTACGAGGTAGCAAAATTTAATAGAGATAGCGGTTTCTCAACATGACAAAAAAGGATGAGGGATCTGCTCATCCAACAAGGATTACACAAGGTACTAGATGCTGATGCCAAGAAGCCTGATACCATGAAAGCTGAGGATTGGGATGACTTGGATGAAAGGGCTGCTAGTGCAATCATGTTGCACTTATCAGATGATGTGGTAAATAACATCATTGATGAAGACACCACATATGGCATTTGGACAAGGTTGGAAAGCCTATACATGTCCAAAACACTAACAAATAAATTGTACCTGAAGAAGCACCTATACACCCTATACATGGGGGAAGGTACGAATTTTTTGTCACATTTAAATGTGTTTAACGGACTAATCACATAGCTCGCCAATCTCGGTGTAAAAATAAAGGAAGAAGATAAATCCATCTTGCTGTTGAACTCGTTGCCATCTTCGTACGATAATCTGGCAACAACCATCCTACACGGTAAGACTACCATTGAGTTGAAAAATATCACATCGACTCTTTTACTCAATGAGAATATGAGAAAGAAGCCTGAAAATCAAGGACATGCTCTCATCACAGTAGCTAGAGGCAGGAGTTATCAAAGAAGTTCGAGCAACTATGGTAGATCCGGAGCTCGTGGGAAGTCTAAGAACCGATCCAAATCAAGATCCAAAAATTGCTACAATTGTGATCAACCAGGTCACTTCAAAAGAGATTGACCAAATCGAAGGAAGGGCAAAGCTGAAACTAGTGGCCAGAAGAATGTCGACAACACAGCCGCCATGGTGCAAAATAATGATAATGTTGTCCTATTTATGAACGAGGAAGAGGAATGCATGCACTTATCAGGTCCAGAGTCAGAATGGGTGGTTGATGCATGAGCATCTTACCATGCCACACCGATAAAAGATCTTGTTTGTAGATATGTAGCAGGTGATTTCGGCACTGTGAGAATGGGTAACACAAGTTACTCAAAGATTCGGGTGATTGGTGACATTTGTATCAAGACAAATTTCGGTCGCATATTGGTTCTAAAAGACGTGCGACATGTACCTAATTTGCAGATGAAATTGATTTCGGGAATTACTTTAGACCGAGATGGATACGAGAACTATTTTGCAAATCAAAAGTGAAGACTCACCAAAGGATCATTGGTGATTGCAAAGGGAGTTTCTTGTGGCACGTTGTACAGGACAAATGCAGAAATATGCTAAGGTGAATTGAATGCGGTACAAGATGAGATTTCTGTAGATTTATGGCACAAAAGGATGGGTCATATGAGCGAGAAGGGATTGCAGATTCTTGCCGTGAAATCACTCATTTCTTATGCCAAAGGTACAACGGTAAAACCTTGTGACTATTGTTTATTTGGTAAGCAGCATAGAGTCTCATTTCAGACATCGTCTGAAAGAAAATTGAATATACTTGATTTGGTATATTCTGATGTTTGTGGTCCAATGGAAATTGAATTGATGGGCGGTAACAAATATTTTGTTACTTTTATTGATGACGCTTCACGAAAATTATGGGTTTATATTTTGAAAACTAAAGATCAGGTGTTTCAAGTTTTCCAGAAGTTTCATGCTCTGGTGGAAAGGGAGACTGGCCAAAAACTAAAGCATCTCTGAAGTGACAATAGAGGTGAGTACACTTCAAGGGAATTTGAAGAGTACTGTTCGAGCCATGGGATAAGACATGAAAAGAAAGTTCCTGGAACCCCACAGCATAATGGCGTAGCCGAAAGGATGAACCTCACCATTGTGGAAAAGGTGAGAAGCATGCTCAGAATGGCTAAACTGCCTAAGTCATTCTAGGATGAAGCGGTTCAGAGAGAGTTTGGACCAACAAGGAGGTGTCCTACTCGCATCTGAAGGTGTTCGGTTGCAGAGCTTTTGCACATGTACCAAAGGAGCAGAGAACAAAGCTAGATGATAAATCTGTTCCCTGCAAATTCATCGGATATGGAGATGAAGAGTTCGGATACAGATTGTGGGATCCTGTAAAGAAGAAGGTCATCAGAAGCAGAGATGTAGTCTTCCAAGAAAGTGAAGTTAGAACTGCTGATGATATGCCAGAGAATGCCAAGAATGGTATAATTCCTAACCTTGTTACTATTCCCTCTACTTCTAACAATCCCACAAGTGCAGAAAGTAGGACCGGCGAGGTTGCCGGGTATGGGGAGCAACCTGGTGAGGTTATTGAGCCAGGGGAGAAACTTGATAATGATGTCGAGTAGGTGGAGTACCCCAGTCGGGAAGAAGAACAACCTCAACCTTTGAGGAGATCAGAGAGGCCAAGGGTAGAGTCCTGCAAGTACCCTTCCATAGAGTATGTCCTCATCAGTGATGAAGGGGAGCCAAAAATCCTTAAGGAGATGTTGTCTCATCCATAAAAGAACTATTGGATGAAAGCCATGCAAGAGGAAATGGAATCTCTATAGAAAATGGCACCTAGAAGCTCATTGAACTTCCAAAGGGAAAAAGACCACTCAAAGGCAAATGGTTCTTTAAACTCAAGAAAGATGGAAATGGCAAGCTAGTCAGATACAAAGCAAGATGGGTGGTAAAAGGCTTCGAAAAGAAGAAAGGTATTGATTTTGATGAAATTTTCTAACCTGTTGTCAAAATAACTTCTATTCGAATAATTTTGAGCTTAGCAGCTAGCCTAGATCTTGAAATGGAGCAGTTGGATGTGAAAACTGTATTTCTTCATAGAGATTTGGAAGAGGAGATTTATATGGAGCAGCCAGAAGGATTTGAAGTAGCATGAAAGAAACACATGGTGTGCAAATTGAAGAAGAGTCTTTATGGATTGAAGCAGGCACCAAGGCAGTGGTACATGAAGTTTGACTCATTCATGCAAAGTCAAACACACATAAAGACCTATTCTGATCCATGTGTATACTTCAAAAGATTTTATGAGAAAAACTTTATTATATAGTTGTTGTATGTGGATGACATGTTAATTGTAGGAAAAGACAAGGAGCTGATCGCAAAGTTGAAGGGAGATTTGTCTAAGTCATTTGATATGAAGGACTTGGGCCCAACACACTAAATTATGGGTAAGAAGATAGTTCGAGAGCGAACAAGAAAAAAGTTGTGGCTGTCTCAAGAGAAGTACATTGAACGTGTACTGGAACGCTTCAACATAAAGAATGCTAAACAAGTCAGCACACCTCTTGCTAGTCATCTAAAGTTGAGCAAGAATATGTGTCCTACAATAGTGGAGGAGAAGGGGAACATGGCTAGAGTTCCTTATTCTTCAGTAGTCGGAAGCTTGATGTATGCAATGGTATGCACTAGATCTGATATAGCTCATGAAGTTGGTGTTGTTAGCAGATTCCTTGAAAATCCTGGAAAGGAACATTGGAAAGAAGTCAAGTGGATAATCATGTACCTAAGAGGTGCTGTAGGAGATTACTTGTATTTTGGAGGATCTGATCCAATCTTGAAGGGATGCACGGATGCTGATATGGCCGGTGATACTGATAATAAAAAATCCACTACTGGATATCTATTTACTTTTTTAGGAGGAGGTATATCATATCAGTCTAAATTGCAGAAGTGTGTTGCCCTTTCAACAACTGAAGCAGAGTACATTACCGCTACAGAAGCTGGAAAGGAGATGGTATGGATCAAAAGGTTTCTTCCAGAGCTAGAATTGTATCAAATAGAGTATGTCATCTATTGTGACATTCAAAGTGCAATAAACTTGAGAAAGAACTCCATGTACCATACAAGAATAAAGCATATAGATGTGAGCTATCATTGGATTCGTGAGCAGGTGGAGAACGATATCTTTACTGGTCAAAACGATTCACACGAGTGAAAATCCTGATGATATGTTGACCAAGAGACAAGTTTGAGCTATACAACGAACTTGTCGGCATGCACTCAAAGTAGAAGATAGTGCTACCTCATCTAGATGAACGAGACTGAAGGGGGAGATTGATGGGGTCCATCTCATTCAAAAGCCAAAGTAATAGGCATATACTTAAGGAAAATATTTGACTGAGAATTTCTTTGGTTTGGTAGCCAACTTTGTTGAATTTCTTTGGTTTGGTAGCCAACTTTGTTGAATTTCTTTGGTTTGGTAGACAACTTTGTTGAATTGTCAACATTGAAGAAAAAGAAGGAAAGATGTGTGCAAATTGTCAAATACAGTAGGCTTTAGAGAGTGAGGCTTCGGCTATAAAAGGAGAGCTTTAGCTCTCATTTTTACACACTAACAAAGAGAGAAAGAAAGAGTGAGGTTTCACATACAAGCTATAAGAAAATAGTCTGTGAGAAAAATAGAGAGTGAGCGATATTTTAGTGATGTGGGAATATCAAAAGAGGGTTATTTCTTTTTAGTGTTGTAGTGGTCTTTGGAGTATTTTACTTGAATCTACAAAGTGTAAAATTCCTTGCTATAGTGATATCAGTTGCTCGTCTCGGGGCCGTTGTTTTTACCCTTATTCAAAAGGGTTTTCCACGTAAGAATCTTGGTGTCGTTGTCACTCTTTTATTCTTGTTAATTACCATATCTCGGTGCTATGTTATTATTCCACTTTTATTACTGTGAATATTATTTTTGTAGGGGGTTTATTCCCAATAGTAACAACGGAGATAGAGTGAATGAACATTAGTAATCATTGTTAGCATCAACTATGTTTTGTCTTAGGTACATTTGTTGAATAACTCTTTGAAACATCATGATATAATTTTTGGATACCTATATTGTCACGACCAAAAGCTCAACCTATCGTGATGGCGCCTATCATGATACTAGGCAATCTGACAACTCACACATACCAGCACTTTCAATTTAAAAATATACTAAAACAAGTTTAACTAAGTGAAAATCGCATAAAACTGGATGAAAACGCCTCAACTCATACAAAGGTTTTTCCCAAAACCTAGGTGTCACTGAATACATGAGCATTTATACAGTAACACAGTCTAAGAAAGTATAACAGAATAATAAAAAACTAAGAGATATGGGAGGAGAGTCAAGGTATGCGGACGCCAAAATAGCTACCTCGATAATCTCCGAACACGTAAAACTCCACAATCAACAACCACCGTGCTCGGAAATGCCTGGATCTGGACATAAGGTGCAGGGTGTAGTGTGATACAACCAACTCAATAAGTATCGCAAATAAATAAGGCAAGGTAAGAGAAGCTTAAATTATTGAGGATACTAGTTATTTCAGTGTAATTCTACTTCTTTAAACCAGCACAACACAATATTTAAAACTAACTCATAAGGCTTCGTGAGAAGAATATCCGTGTGTGCATGTGCACTATTTCTCAAATACCCTACTCAGACAGTATTATGGCATGTAGAGGAAGGAAACAAGTAAATTAGATAAATGATCAAGAAAATACAAGTTCCACACACTGCACGGACAACTCACATGCTAACAATAAAACCTGCACGGACAACTCACGTGCGACACACATAACTCACGTGTCAATATTATCAATATATGGATCGACAAAAACAACTTCCGTGCTGCACAGACAACTCACGTGCCAATAATATCAATACATGGATCCGCACAAACAACTCACGTGTCAATAATATAATCCGCTCGGCATAGCCACAGGCCCTAGCCCAAACATATCATACAGAAGCAATAAAGCAAGTATACAGGTATATGATGAAAGTCAACTCAAAAGTCTCAAAATCCAATAAAATTTATAATATTCGAATGCTCATTCAACCACGAGTCTAACCATACCAAATTAACAAAATTCCGACACTAAATCGTCACTCAAATTCCCAAATTTAACTCTCCAATCCCTAGCCTAGAAATCCCAAAATTCCACCTTAAAAACACACAATCTGGGTGGGAAATTCAATGGGGAAACAATATTACTGAATAAAAATGATCAAGAGTGACTTACCTCAAAACCCCCTCAAAAATCCTCTAAAAATCGTCTTAGTCTGAGCTTGAAATGACCAAAATGATTAAAATCACGAAACCCTCGAGTTTTAAACATTGCCCCAGCCCTTTTCGCTTCTGCGGATCATTTAACCGCACCAGTGGTTTCGCTTTTGCGGTAAAAGCTCCGCATCAGCGGAGTTACACTGGACACCGGCCTTGCGCACCTGCGACCACTAGTCTGCACTTGTGACCCCGCCTCTCTGAGAAGACTTCCGCTTCTGCGGACCTGCCTCACCAGGCCTCCTTTTGTTTCTACGATGCTCCTTCCACATCTACGAACTCGCAGGTGCGAAAATTCCCTTCGCACCAGCGCAACTCCCCAGCTCACCCAAATCCGCTCCAGCAATGACTCCTTCGCTTCTATGATCGTGCATCTACGACTAAATTCATCGCATGTGTGATCGCACCAGACCCGGTGCACAACAACAATCCTTCAATTCCAAACCTCGATCCGTTAACCTTCCAAACTACACCTGAGGCCCCTGGGACCTCAACCAAACATACATACAAGTTCTAAAACATAATACGAACTTAGCCGAGGCCTCAAATCATATCAACCAACATCAAAAATATCAATTGCACCTGAATTCAAGCCTAACAAAAACTAAGAAATTTCAACTTCTAAAATCGATGCCGAAACCTATCAAATCACGTCCGATTGACCTCAAATTTTGCGCATAAGTCATAAATGGCACAACTGACCTATTCCAACTCCCGGAACCAAAATCTGAGCCCGGTAATTACAAAGTCAACTCTCGGTCAAACTTCGTAATTTCAAAAATTTCTAATTTTCCAACTTTCGCCATTTCGAGACTAAATCAACTACAAACCTTCAAATCATTATCCGGACACACTCCTAAGTCCAAAATCACCCAATGGAGCTATCGGAACCATCAAAACTCTATTTCGGAGACATTTACACATAAGTCAATATTTGGTTAAACTTTTCAACTTAAGCTTACAACCTTGAGACTAAGTGTCTCAACTCATTCCGAAATATCCTCGGAACCGAACCAACTACACCGGTAAGTCACATAACGACAATTGAGCATAAAATAAGCAGTAAATGTGGAACAGGGCTAAAACACTCAAAATAACTGGCTGGGTCGTTACATCATCCCCCTCTTAAACAAATGTTCATTCTCGAATGGGTCTAGAATCATACCTGAAGTCTCAAATAAGCATGGATATTTGCTCTGCATATCCCGATCGGTCTCCCAAGTAGCCTCCTCGATTGGTTGACCTCTCCATTGCACCTTCACTGAAGCTATGTTCTTTGACCTCAACTTTCTAACCTGCTGATCCAAAATTCCTACTAGCTCCACATCATAAGTCAAATCACCATCTAACTGAACCATGCTGAAGTCCAAAACATGAGACGGATCGCCGACATACTTTCGGAGTATAGAAACATGAAACAGTGGATGAAAAATCAACAAACTAGGCTGCAAGGCAAGATTGTAAGCCACCTCTCCAATCCTCTAAAGCACCTCAAACGACCAGATATACCGAGGGCTCAACTTTCCCTTTCTTCCAAAACCTCATAACACCCTTCATGGGTGAAACCTTGAGTAGTACCTTCTCCCCCACCATGTAAGCAACATCGCAAACCTTTTGGTCGGCATAACTCTTCTGTCTAGACTGCGCCTTGAGAAGCCGATCCTGAATCAATTTAACGTTGTCCAAAGCATCTTGAACTAAGTCAGTACACAATAGCCTAGCCTCGCCCCGGCTCAAACCACCCTATTGGAGACCGATACCGTATCCCATACAAAGCCTCATACGAAGCCATCTGAATGCTCGATTGGTAGCTGTTGTTGTAGGCAAAGTCCGCAAGCGGTAGAAATTAATCCCATGAACCCCTGAAATCTATGACACGAGCACATAGCATATCCTTTAATATTTGAATAGTGCGCTCAGACTGACCATCCGTCTAAGGGTGATAAGTTGTACTTAACTCAACCTGTGTGCCGAACTCTCCCTCATCCAAAACGGCGTAGCTTAATGATGAAACTACGCCGTTTCATTAAGTGAATCAAGATTAAATCTCATCCATTCATCTCTCCCTCATCCAATGGTCCACAATAAATATCCCAATTAGGTATTTAAGACTTAGAAATACTGATAGAGCTCCTAAAGACCTACCTGTTGATGTCAATTCCACCCCAAACATTCGGCGACCAAAAATCCGGCCAAATTCTGGTGACCTCCCCGAATGTTCCCATTTAGCATACCACCATTATTTTGGCCACTTGAATTGTGAAATGGTAAAAATACTATTCTTTTTTTTCATGGCTGATTTTTTATTTTATTTTTATTTTTTCAGATTTTATTTTGTCTCTTATTAATTATTTTAGCATTAGCTTTTGAAGTTTGAAATACTAAATTTTATGTTTTTGCACTTGTTGAAGTAGTATAATAGTTTTGTATTGATAAAAGTGAGCTAGTGAAGGAATACTTGACAATATAGGGTACTTGTTTGGTTGCTTATTTACTGCTTCAGAGATTTTTTGAGTACAAAACTCAAAAGTCATTTGTTTGGTAAGAAAATATGGACTTTTGGACAGTTTTTGAACAAAAGTCTGTCTTTGAATAGTGAAGAGCAGATTTTAATTGAAATACTCTCTTTTGGACAAGATTGAACAAAAAAGTCTTGCCTTTTGAATTTAAATGCAGATTTTGTGGAAAAATCTGTCAAAAAAGACTGAGTTTTAATCATGAAATAGCTGGTTGTTTCTCATATATAAAACATACATCTTCATAGCAGTAGAGATCTGGACACACAAAATAAAAGGGAGAGAAAAATCAGCAGCTAAGGCATTCTTTAGTAGATAAATATTGTGAGTTGAGTTGATTCTTAAGTGCAAAACATTTTTTTCTTAGAAAAAGATAGTAGTCTTGAAAGCTTCTTCTGGAGTTACATAATTGCTGGTTTCAACTGTTCTGCTGGGTATTTTTGGTTCATTTGCTTGGGTTTGAAATGTGCTGGTTGTCGTTGTCTTTTGCTGTGTTGCTGCCCGTTTAATTATTTTACTGTCCGCTTCTTGATTTTGGAAAGAGCTGACTTTGCTGTATTTGTTCTTCTTTTTTCAGTCGAGGTAATTTTCGGACCATGTAAACTCCTAAAATCGAGTTGGAATGAAAGATAATGATGCTAGAAAATATTAGTAGTTCATTCTTCTATTGTAATTCATTTTTATATGCTCTTGAATGTTGGATAATGTTATGACTATATGTTAGCTAATTAAACTGTGTCAAGCATCTTTTTTTTTTTTTTGCTAAAGCGTTAGATATAATTCTACTGGGACCTCAGTTGCTTGGTTGTATAAAAGGAGTATATATTAAATTTTTAACCCATGTAGCTATGTTTGTCCCTTTGTTGTTGCCAAGCTAAACTTTGTTTTTAATTTTTAATTTTAATTTTTAGAGTCCCAATAATCTTGCTTATTTTTTGCAAAGGTTTATTTTTGTAAGGTAGTTAAGCTGTGAATAGAAAGATACTCTCTATAAACTTATTTTTGTAAATAGTTGGCAATGGATTGCAAATAGCAAGATAGGGCCAGATCTGTAATGTGGCTCTAAAAGGACATATGTGCAGATTTGAAGTCCAAGAGCATATGGGCCTCTTGGATTTCATCTTCGACATGAGCCCATTGGCTCCATCAGCCCAATAGTGGGCTGCCTCATTTCAATGTCATCACCAGCCCACATCTTACTAGTTTTAAGCAACATAAGTTAATAATTGTCTAGCACTAGTCTCATCTTTTAAATTAGTATTCGTAATAATCGCAAAGACATTTCATTTAGCCATACACTATTAATTTTTCCATAACAATAATAACGTAGTAATAATTCTTGGCATGACTGCGGATTCGCTTGCGTAGCACTGTTATGACAAAATTAATAAAATTTGTCTCGGTCGCGCATTCGATTGCGTGGTGTGGTTAGGACAATTTAATATTATTCAAATCTTTTCTTCAATATTTTTAATAAATAGTAGCGGACATAGGAAACGCATAAAAAATCAAATAAAGCACAAGTTATCCAAAAACTAATTGAAGCCAATTTTAGTTAATAAAAGCAATCGTGCTAGAACCACGGGACTCGGGGAATGCCTTACACCTTCTCCCCGGTCAACAGAATTCCTTACCCGGACTTTATTTTTGTAGACCAATAATAATAGAGTCAAACCTTCCTTTGACTGGGGATTCAAATAAAAGGTGACTTGGAACACCCAGAAACTCAATTCCAAGTGGCGACTCTATAAATAAAATAATCCCTACTCACGTTTGTCACTTTAATTAGAAAAACTTTTTAACCCACAATAGTTCATAACATACATTATCTTTTGGGGGGTAGAAAAGGGGTGTGACACCAACCAAACTGCGTGATGAGCCAACTCTGAAAACTTCATTCATACTGGGTCACTGACATGCCCTCCTGATGTAGCTGCTTGAACTGCCTGCGCATCTCCTCCTTGCGGTTCTGTGGCACAAACTTCTCCAAGAAGAGAATGGAGAACGCATGCCATGAAAGTGGTGCTGCACCGACTGACCTGCTCCTCTCATAGGTCTCCCACCATCTGAAAGTTGCCCCAGTCAACTGAAAAGTAGTAAATGAGACCCTAGTGGTCTCTAGAATACCCGTCATGCGAAGAATCCGCTGGCACCTATCCAAGAAGTCCTGAGCATCCTTTGACTCAGCCCCACTGAATGATGGAGGCTGGAGCCTCCCAAACCTCTCTAGTCTTTTCTGCTCCTTATCACTCATAACAGGACCCCCCTGGGCCTGAGCAACTGCAACCGACTGGGCTGGTAGTACCCCCGGTGTCTGAAGTCTCTGCACTACTTACTCTAGAGTACGAGCGATGGGAGTGTGAGTACATCTCTCGACCCGAGAAGTGGCTGCTGCAGCCGGAACTGAAGCCGCCTAGGCAAAGCTAGTGCAAAAAGTTAATATCTAGGCCAAAGCCTGTGATGGCACCTATCATGATACCAGGAAAGCCGACAACTCACACATACCAATACTTTCAATTTACAAATATACTTAAACAGGTTTAAATAACTGAAAATCTCATAAAAGTAGATGGAAATGCCTCAACTCATACAAAAGTTTTTTCCAAAACCTAGGTGTCACTGGGTACATGAGCATCTATACAGTAATACAGTCTAATACACTGTCTACCAAAATAGAATAGAATAATAAAAAACTGAGAGATAGGGGAGGAGAGTCAAGGTTTGCGGACGCCAATACAGCTACCTCGATAATCTTCGAACAGGTAAAACTCCACGATCAACAACCACCGTGCCCGAAAATACCTGGAGCTGCACATGAGGTGCAAGGTGTAGTGTGAGTACTACCAACTCAATAAGTATCGCAAATAAACTAGGCAAGATAAGAGAAGATTATATCATTGAGGAAACTAGTTATTTCAGTGTAATTCTGCCTTTCTGGACCGGCACAACACAATATTTAAAACTAACTCATAAGGCTTTGTGAGAAGAATATCCGTGTATGCATGTGCACTACTTCTCAAATACCCTGCTCAAACAGTATTATGGCATGTTGAGGAAGGAAAGAAGTAAATCAGATAAATGATCAAGAAAATACAAATTTCGCACACTGCACGGACAACTCATGTGCTAACAAAAGAACCTGCATGGATAACTCACGTGCGACATGGATAACTCACGTATCAATATTATCAATATATGGATCCGAACGGACAACTCACGTGCTAATAATATAAATACATGGATCCACACGGACAACTCACGTGCCAATAACATAATCCGCTTGGCATAGCCGCAGGCCCTAGTCCAAACATATCATACAGAAGCAATAAAGCAAGTATACATGTATATGATGAATGAAATAAGATTCTCATGTCCTTGGACTGGTGTAAATGACATGCTAAAGTGTAGGCATGTGCAAAGTGGGCTATCATAGCTCAAACCGGCAATTTCATCAATGAAAAACATTTATCAAGTTCATTCAGGGGTTAAACCTCTAAATAGCCTCATTATGGCTCAATTAGATGACATAAACTATTACAACATGTGAGATATCAAAGCTTAAAGCTTAACAGTCATTTCTAGGCTTATAAGAGCCCGAGCACAACCCAAGCATGAATAGATAGTCCTGGTGCTAGCACATGGGCTCATCCTCATGCACGTGCGCACCCAAAAGCACATGGCTATCATAACAATTCAGGCAACTGGTGCCTTAACCGAGTTTAAATATGATACTTACCTCAAGCTAATCGAATCACTCTGCTAGCAAGCCCTTGCCTCGAATCTAGCCACAAACAATTCGATACAATTGACTCAAGCTATTGGAATCAATTCCACATGAAAATTCTAGATTCTTAATCAAAGTCAAAAAGTCAACTCAAAAGTCATCTCCTGGGCCCACATCTCAGAATCTAATAAAAGCTACAAAATCCGAAAGCCCATTCATCCACAAATCCAACCATACCAAATTTACCAAATTCCGACACCAAATCATCTCTCAAATCCCCAAATTTAACTCTCCAATCCCTAGCCTAGAACTCCCAAAATTCCACCTCACAAACACGCAATCTAGGTGGGAAATTCAATGGGGAAACAATATTATTGAATAAAAATGATCAAGAGTGACTTACCTCAAGAAACCCTTGGAAAATCCTGTCACAAATCGCCTTAATCTGAGCTTGAAATGTCCAAAATGATTAAAATCACAAACCCTCGAATTTTAAACACTGCCCAACCCTTTTCGCTTCTGCGGATCATTTAACCGCACACGCAGTTCCACTTTTGCGGTCAAATCTCCGCATCTGCAGAGTTACACTAGACACCGTCCTTGCGCACCTGTGGCCTCGCTTTTGTGAGAAGACTTCCGCTTCTACGGAGCTGCCTCACCGGGTCTCCTTTCGCTTCTGTGATGCTCCTTCCGCATCTGCGAACTCACAAGTGCGGAAATTCCCTTCGCACCTACGCAACTCCCCAACTCACCCAAATCCGCTCCTATGATGACTCCTTCGCTTTTGCGGTCGTGCACCTATGACCAAATTCATCGCAGGTACAATCGCACCAGACCTAGTGCACTTCAGCAATCCTTCTATACCAAACTTCGATCCGTTAACCATCCAAACTCCACTGGAGGGTCCTGGGACCTCAACCAAACATACCAACAAGTCCTAAAATATGACACAAACTTAGTTAAGGCCTCAAATCACATCAACCAACATCAAAAACAGGAATCACACCTCAATTCAAGCCTAATAAAAATTAAGAAATTCCAACTTCGATAATCGATGCCGAAATCTATCAAATCACGTCCGATTGACCTCACATTTTGTACAAAAGTCATAAATGGCACAACGGACCTATTTCAACTCCTGGAAAATCCGATCCCGATAACCACAAAGTCCACTCTCGGTCAAACTTATCAATTTCCAAAACATATAATTTTCCAGCTTTCGCCATTTCAAGCCTAAATCAACTATAGACCTACAAATCACTATCTGGACACACTTCTTAGTCCAAAATCACCCAACGGAGCTATCGGAACCATTAAAACTCTATTCTGGTGCCATTTACACATAAGTCAACATTCGGTCAACCTTTTCAACTTAAGCTTCCAACCTCGAGACTAAGTGTCTCAACTCATTCTGAAACATCCCCGGAACTGAACCTACTACCCCGGTAAGTCACATAACGATAATTGAGTATAAAATAAGTAGTAAATGGGAGAACGGGCCTATAATACTTGAAATAGCCAGCATGATCGTTACATATATTTTATATGATGAATACTTTACTTATTTAATTCTTTATAATTTGTGTTACAATTATTATGAAGGGTGTTAAATTGCATAGAGGTGCAATAGGAAGGATCAAAATGTGAAATTATAGAATCGTGAATAATTTAAAATATTACGATTATGAAGTTTTAAACTGTCGTAACATTAAATTAGAAAAAAATGGTAGTTTTTGGTTGCAAAACTAGCGGCTCAAAACTACCACAGTAAACAATGAAAAGTCCATACTAAGAATTGTAATCTCTTAAAATTTTGATAGCAATAACGGTGGTTTGTAAATTCCATAATTAACATCTTACAAAAGGCCACAATAAAAAATGCATATTACGACGGATTTGAGCTACTATTATGGCGGCTAAGATGAAACCGTTGTATACACTTTGTGGCGGAAGGGTGATAAGTAGGGATTTTGACTACTTATAAGCGCCTTTTAGCTTTTATTTTTGTCCAAAAACTTTTAATTGTGTTCTCGAAAACTGATGAAATATGCTTAATTGTAGGAATATTAGAAAACAAGACTCCAAGAAGAAATCCAACTCACAAAGGAGTGATCTAAACTCAAGGATAAAAACATACATAGAATCTTAAAGTGCGGACCGCAGAATATCATCTGCGGCCACAGATTGTGCAGAAAAACTTATTAGAGATCTAGGAGAAGTGAGGTCCGCACATGAAATGTGTGGCCACAGAAGCTAGGCAAGAGCAAAGGTTCAGAGAACCTACATATCAAGTTCAACGGAAGTGCGGAATGCATAATTATTGTGTGGCCGCAGAAGATCAGCTACGCGACCGCAGTTGCATTTGTGCGGTCCACAAAAAGATCCATGTGCGGCCGCACTCAAAAATATGCGGACCACAAAAAGAGAGAGATGCGTCCGCGGTTCAGAATTGTGCAGCCGCAAGATTCCAATCCTGTCAGGTTGAAGCAAAGTGCAGACCGCATATGGAATTGTGCGGCCGTAGAACCTCCGAAAGGGCATTTTTGTTCGAAAATTTTAGCTCTGTATAAATAGAAGAGTTCCATTTTTTTAGTTTAAGTTTTTGACATCAGCAGCTACAGTAGCCGTTTTTCTCTACTCTCTTTAGTAGTTTTTGCCATTTTGAGCTTTTTGAACATAGATTTCTTTATTTTAATTATCAATATGGGTTTAAATATCATTTCTTCTTCTGTCTTAAGCATGAGTAGCTAGATTTTCACTAGGGTTGTGACCCAGCCCTAGAGTGTAAACTTAATGGGTGTTTGATTTATTGTTTGTTTATTGTTGGGTGTTTGTTATTTAGCCTTGTTCTTGCATTTAATTGTAGAATTATTGGTTGCAAACATTAGTTCATGCCTATTTGACTTGGTCTCTACTTGAGAAAGAGAGACTTAGTCTAGGAAAACTTGGCTAACAAGTAATTGGGGTGAATCAAGAGATTGATAGTCCCAATTAAAGGGTTGAATCTAGAGATAGTAAAACTCGACTTGAGCTTTGTATCAATTGTTTTGTTCAACACCCATTTGGACTTGAGAAAGCCAAATTGGGCAAAGTCACTCTCTGGCCGAGAGGTATTGAGTGGGTACCCAAGTGTTGATAGTTATAATACACCCCGACCAATAAAACAAGCTTTAACGTTTACAACCCGTTAGGCAAATACCTAGGTGAAGGTCATATCTCTAGGCCTTTTACAACAACAAAAACAATTTCTTAGTTTCATTACATAATCTTGCAATCTTAAATTAGAATAGACATAGAACATGCATCAATTTGTGGAAGTGTAATTTGTGATAGTTCACACTCATACACTGCAATTTACACACCTAAATCCCACGTATAGCTCTCTGTGCAATTCGACCCCGACTCCTTGTTGGGTATTACTATTGCAATCGACCATTTCATAACCTTTAATTGAGGTGTGAACTTGGACGAGATCAATTTTTGGCGCCGTTGCCGGGGGAGCTAAAAGTGGATTTAGCTATATATTTGGTTTTGTGTGTGAATTGTCTTCTTTTTCCTTCCTTGTTACTGATTTGTGTGAATCAATTGTAGGTACCATAATGGCAAACAACAACGATCAACTCGGAAACATGCCTTTGGGGGATGTGGACGTTAAAGATGATCAAGTTGAAGAGGTTCCACTCAAGACAATGTCCTAGTTTGACCTCCACCTCCACCAAGAGCAGCTCCACCGGGTGTTGTCGAATGAAGGGTATGCAAGTTCCATTGTCCCTCCCAGCATTAGGGTGGGCAACTTTCAAATCACGCATGCAATGCTCACATTGTTAGAGCAACGAGGATTCTTCACCGGGCACCGAGTCAAATGCATAAAAACACTTGAAGGGGTTTGTGGACACTTGTTGGGGGAGTAAACAGACAAACATCTCCGAGGATGCTTTAATATTGAGGCTATTTCCTTTCTCTCTATGGGGGAAAGCCTTGGATTGACTAGAAAGATTGCCAAATCACTCCATCCATACATAGGATGAATTGGCGGAGAAATTTATTTTCAAGTTCTTTTCTCCTGGGCATATGGCTACTCTTAGAGATGAGATTATAGCATTCAAATAAGAGCCCAATGAGTCGTTGCATGAAATATGGGAGAGGTACCGAACTATGGTCAAAGAGTGCCCAAATAATGACATGACGGAAGCTATGATTCAACAAACTTTCTATCGGGGGATCAATACTACCAATCAGTGCGTCGTTAATTAACCTGCCGGTGGAAATTTCATGACAATGCCGTATGTGGAAGCTTGTGAGATTTTAGATGAAATGGCGGATACTTCTTCGGCATGGAAAAGTAGAGCAAATGTTCCTCAAGGTGATCCGAATGTGATTCAACTACATAAAGAATTGCATGATTGTGGGCAAGTCATTGCCAAGTTGACCACCACAATGAATCAATTAGCCAAAGCTCAACTTCAACAAGTGCAAAATCCTAAGCAAGTTAATGCTATGGAGGGAGTTAGTATAATGGTGAACAAGAGAAGGCCCAAAAGTCCACAAGTGCAAAACCGAGTGGATAATTATGTGCAAGCAGATAGTGGGTTTGATCAAGATGAATCTTACAACAAACAAGAGGAGGAAGTGCAATATGTGAACAACTTTCAAGGGCAACCTGCCTCCTTATCCTTCCCATTGTCCAAATTCTTCCAACAATGAGATGGGACAAATTGAGAACATGTTTAAGCAAATGATGGAGAAAAGTATCGACTCCGATGCCCAACTTGCCTCTAACAATACATCTATCCGAAACTTGGAAGTCCAAATGGGGCAAATCTCTCAAGCCCTAAATACTCGTCCTAAGGGGGCACTACCAAGTGACACGGTGGTGAACCCAAAGGGTGGAAACAATATGGAACATGCCATGGTCGTTACTACAAAGAGTGGAAAAGGTGGGATGCACCCACCTCGAATCAATGGAAACTTGTGGATGATGAGCAAGTGGTTCAAGAAGATGAGATTCCGGACAATGTGGTGAAAGCAAATGTGGAAGTGCAGATTGATATTAGTGACAATGTGGAGGAAGCTCAAGAGGAAGTGAACCCATCTAAGGATCACATTATTGACATATCAGAACCGGTAGTGCAAAAGGCTAAGGCACCAATACCTAGGCTGTTACAACCCAAATTCGCGTAGCTTAGATCACATTGTAAGTTAGTCGACGTAAATCCAAGAAGAGATTATCTTTGAGATGATAAGAAGTTAATCCTATTGGTCTTAAACGATACAAGGGTGTATAAGAGTGGTTAACAAGTATTTGAAGTTAAACGAATCAAGGATGTTGTAACCCGTATTTTCGGGTAACACTAGAGGTGATTAATTGTCCCAAGAGGTCTTGTTTTAATTTATTTGAATCATATAATATCCGCATCATAAGTCTTGAAGTCAAGCGAGTTATGAAACAAAAGTCGATAAAAGTTGTCGCAACTTAGGTTTATAATTTTACTTAAACTTTAGGTCAAATGTTACTGCATTTTTCTCCCAATGTGCTTGGAATTATGGGGTGATATACCTATCAAATTAAAGATCTATGAGTCTAGTTTCCAACGCATTAAACCGTTCATCGATACAATCTCGGAATAGAGAGATATTCGCGTTTTCGCGAGAGTGCGCCAAGCTGCTCTCTATGGGGCCCACAAAGGCGGTTTAAGACATATGGACATATATAAGATACCTCAACCCCGTTTTAAGTCATTATTTTTCAGTATATTCAGACCTTATAACCCTAAAAACAGTCTCTCAAGGTTCTCTCATGATCCAAGACCCAAACAAAGGGCAAACAACACAAATCAAATGTCGGGAATCCCGTGGCGCTAGTAAGTTTCTTGTTCTTCTTGTTGTTGCTGATTTTTGTGTTGTTCCAGCTCGTGTGGGAGGTTGTTTTAAGTGTTTTATGTCCTGTAAATACACCTTTAAGTTTTTAATATCAACCCTAGGTGATTTCAAGTCTTCTAAAGTAATTCTAGTGCCGAAAAACCCGAATTAATTGCTAGTTTCGCTTCCTTGTTCTTGTGGCAGAATTGAAGGGATATTTCGTGGAAAAGTAAGGTCAAATTGGAGTTGTTCTTTCTGTTTAAAGGTAAGGAACCTCTTACTCTATATATATTTAAGATTATCCAAGTTGCAGCTAAGTCGTTGAAGCTAGAACTTGTGAAATATATATCGAAAGGCTTGGTAGTAATGTTGTTGGTTGGTGGACTGTTTTGGAGGCTCAATATGATTATTAATGATGTTGTTTGGGCTGTTTGGTGATTTTATTGACTTGTGGGAAGTCATATAAATAGGGGATGTGCGGTCCGTTTCATCGTAAAATAGGTTGCGGTCGATACATAATAGTTACGACGCTTAAACGATAATGATAGTGTCATTTCTCTTATTGTAGACTAAGGAGTCATGACATTTGCATAGCTTGAGGTTGGGCAGTATATACAAGGTATGTGAGGCTATCCCCTTCATTCTTTTGCACGACTCCGATTGTACATAATGTAATGAACGAGCTCCCAAAGATACTCTACTCTTAGAAGCTAGCAGTACTTACATTGATGCCCTTCTTATGAAACAATTGATATTGATGTTACTTCTCTTATTCTTATATTATCAATGTTGTTGGTAGTTCCTGATTCTTATAAGATTCTTGATGAAGAGTTAATCCTAATAACGTGTATGAAGGATACCGACCTTACGTCACTCCGAAAGGTTCAAAATGTGATTCCAATGAGTCCAGCATGCATCATATATATGTATCTATTTTACTCTACCGAGCCGCGCTATAGTCGGCCGGGTATGGCACCTATTGTGCAATCACTAATCAGTTGGGTTTTACCGAGCTCCACGTGGCCGGGTATGATTCTACCGAGCCCTATGATGGCCGGGTACGTTTTACCGAGCCTATTACGGCCGGGTACGATATGATGATGGTGATGCCCACAAAGGCGTATGTTTTAAAAGTTTATGTATATATATGTATGTATCATGTGTTTCATGTCAGTAGCCCTCAGAGGTACCCAGATGTCACAGGTTGTATATTCTCTATCCCTGTTTACATTACTGTTCTTACTTATGCTTTCTTGCCTCACATACTCAGTACTTTATTCGTACTGACGTCCTTTTTATTTGTGGACGCCGCATGTCGTGCTGCAGGTCCTGATAGACAGGTAGACGTAGCTCCCCCACCACAGTAGGCTGTCCAGTTCAGCGGTTATTGGCGAGATCCCTTCTCCGGACTTTCCGTGGTCTTGGTATGCATTTTTGTTATAGACATTATGGGTATGTCGGGGCCCTGTTCCAGCAATGTTGTAGCACTTATGTTCCTTTAGAGGCTCATAGATAGGTGTCGACTTATGTATGGTTTAGAATGCCTTTTCGGCTGATTTTTGTTGTATAGTCTTTCATGGCATCATGATAGCTCGTACCTTATATATAGTTTCTTGACAGTCTTGTCGTCCCATGTTATGTATGTTCATGACATTATCTTTCATTGTTGGATGTTCATGATCCATGTCTACTATTTATATTGATCTTGTCGGCCCTTAAAGATAATAAGGAAGGTTAGATAAAATGTACGTTGGTGCTCGGCAAGTATGGCCCGGGTGCTAGTCATGACCCTCCAGTTGGGTCGTGACATAGGCCTCATCCTCCATATCCTTAAAGGCTTGCCAAGAATAATGGCGAGAATCAATTCAAAAAGTTCATTGTCATGATGAAGAGCCCATCTATCAATGTGCCATTAGTTGAAGCCTTAGAGAAAATGTCCGGTTATGCAAAGTTTATGAAGGATTTAGTGACAAGGAAACAATCGATGAATTTTGAAACTATAAAAATGACTCATCAAGTGAGTGCAATTGTGCATTCAATGGCTCCCAAGTTGGAGGATCCCGACGCTTTCATGATTCCTTGTACCATTGGGAGTGCCGAGTTTGTAAAAGCTCTTTGTGATCTTGGGGCAAGTATCAATTTATGCCCTATTCGATTTTTAAGACTTTGGGAATTGAGCAACCAAGACCCACATCTATGAGATTACAAATGGCCGATCGTACCATGAAGATACCATTGGGAGTGATTGAAGATGTATTGGTTCGTGTTGATAAATTCATTCTTCCAGCGAATCTTTTCATTCTTGATTGTGAGGTTGATTATGAGGTGCCGATTATTGTAGGTAGACCTTTCCTTGCTACGGGGAAGGCTCTAGTTGCTGTTGAAGCCAAAGAACTTACCTTCCAGGTTGGTGATGTAAAAATGGTTTTTGATGTGTGTAAGTCCATGCGGCAACCCAATAGCAAAGAGGTGTGTTAGTTCGTAGACTTGGTGACCGATGTGATTGTAGATGAAACAAGTGTTGTGATGAATGTTGATGATACATTTGAGGCCGTGTTGCTCAACTTTGGTGATGACGAAATGGATGGCTTCATGGAATGTGTAAACTCGTTGCAAGGAATGGGGTCGTACACTTATGAGCCCCGTAAATTGTCCTTGGATCTTGAAAATAGGACAACTCATCCAACAAAGCCCTCGATCTAGGAGCCTCCTATCTTGGAGTTGAAGTCTTTACCTCAAAATCTTTGGTATGAATTTATTGGCCCTTCTTCTAGTTTACCATTTATTCTTTCCTCTTGTTTGACTAACGTGCAGGTGGACTCTACATTGGCGGTGCTACAAAAGAGGAAGAAGGCTATTAGATGGACATTGGCGGATATTCGGGGGATAAGCCCCGCATTTTGCATGCACAATATTAACTTGGAGGAAGGTTCCAAACCATATATTGAATATCAAAGGAGACTCAACGAAGCCATGCAAGAAGTTATCAAAAAAGAGATCATCAAGTGGTTGGATGTCGGGGTTGTCTATCTCATTTCTGATAGTTTGTGGACTTGTCTGGTACAATGTGTCCCAAAGAAGGGGGGCATGACGGTGGTCACCAATGATAAGAATGAGTTGATTCCTACAAGAACGGTGACCAGGTGGAGAGTGTGTATGGACTATCGTAAGCTCAACAAAGTCACAAGGAAGGACTATTTTCCACTTTCCTTCCTAGATCAAATGCTTGATAGATTGGCCGGCCGTACTTTCTATTGTTTTCTTGATGGGTATTCTAGGTACAACCAAATTCTTATTGCTCCGGAGGA
Organism: Nicotiana tomentosiformis; assembly: GCF_000390325.3. NCBI lineage: Eukaryota > Viridiplantae > Streptophyta > Magnoliopsida > Solanales > Solanaceae > Nicotiana > Nicotiana tomentosiformis. The sequence continues at coordinate 119,411,288 of NC_090814.1, forward strand.
TTAAGAGAAGACTACTTTTACATGTCCTTATGGTACTTTTTCCTTCAAGAGGATGCCATTTGGGTTGTGCAATGCACCGACGACTTTTCAAAGGTGTATGATGGCGATCTTCACGGACATGGTGGAGGATTACCTTGAAGTCTCCATGGATGACTTCTCGGTGGTCAGGAATTCTTTTGATGATTGTCTCGCAAACATGGATAAAGTGTTGGCAAGATGTGAAGAAACAAACTTGGTGCTCAATTGGGAGAAATGTCATTTTATGGTCGAGGAAGGCATTGTCCTTGGCCACAAGATCTCAAAGAATGGCATTGAAGTCGGCAAGGCAAAGATTGAGGTGATTTTTAAACTTCCACCTCCAACTTCAGTAAAAGTTGTGCGGAGTTTCTTAGGTCACGCGAGATTTTACCGGCGTTTCATCAAGGATTTCTCTAAAGTTATGAACCCTTTATGCAAGCTTATGGAGAAAGATGCTAAGTTCCACTTTATTGATGATTGCATGAAAGCCTATGAATTGCTAAAGTTCAAGTTGACTACTACTCCCATTATTACCGCTCCAAATTGGAGTGTTCCTTTTGAGCTCATGTGCGATGCAAGTTATGTAGCGGTAGGGGCTATTTTGGGGCAACGCATCAACAAGATTTTTCATCTGGTCTACTATGCTAGTAAGACCATGAATAGTGATCATGTCAACTACACCATTACAGAGAAAGATCGCCTTGCCATTGTCTTTGCTATGGAGAAGTTCTGCCCATACTTGATGGGTGCAAAAGTCATTGTCCACACGGATCATGTGACACTTCGCTATCTTATGAGCAAGAAATATTCTAGAGCCCGGTTGATGATATGGGTGCTTTTATTGCAAGAAATTGATATTGACATCCAAGATCGCAAAGGAAGTGAAAACCAAGTGGCGGACCACTTGTCTCGTTTGGAGAAGGAGGGGAGGCCGCATGATGGCCTTGAAATCAATGACTCCTTCCCCGATGAGAAACTCTTGGCTATTTCAATGAAAGAGGTGCCATGGTTCGTGGATCTAGCAAATTTCATTATAAGTGGTATCATCCCAAATGAGTTCTCTTCAAACCATAAGCTCAAACGGGATTGTCAAGACTATTATTAGGATGAACCATACCTTTTCCAGATTTGTATAGATAGAGTGATTAGAAGATGTGTACCGGAGGAGGAACAACTTGAAATTCTTGTGGCTTGTCATTCTTCGCCATATGGTCCTCACGATGGTGGAGCAAGAATGGTGGCCAAAGTGCTAAGTTGTGGTTTCTATTGGCCCACCCTTTACAAGGATGCAAATGATCTAGTCAAGCATTGTGATGAATGTCAAAGGGCCGGTGGAATCTCAAAGAAAAATGAAATGCCCCTTACCACCATTTTGGAGATTGATATTTTCGATGTGTGCGGTATTTGCTTCATGGGTTCTTTTGTGAGTTCTTGTGGAAACACCTACATCTTGGTCGCGGGTGATTATGTGTCCAAATGGGTTGAGGCCGTTGCTCTACCCAACAATGAAGCGAGAAGTGTGGTGGCATTTTTGAAGAAAAATATTTTCACAAGATTTGGTACTCCAAAGGCTATCATAAGTGATGGGGGATCACATTTATGCAACAAAGCTTTCGACACCTTACTCTCCAAGTATGGTGTCACTCATAAAGTCACGAGTCCCTATCATCCATAAGCAAGCGGTCAAGTGAAAGTCTCCAACCGGGAGATAAAGAGTATTTTGTCCAAAAGAGTGAATGCTAACCGAACGGATTGGTCCAAGAAACTTGATGATGCTTTATGGGCCTATAGGATGGCTTACAAAACACCTATCAGAATATCTCCATACCGGTTGGTGTTTGGAAAAGCTTGTCATCTTCCGGTGGAACTTGCGCACAAAGCCATGTGGGCTTTAAAGAAGTTGAATCTTGAGTGGGATGTCACCGCCAACTTAAGGGTGGCACATTTGAACGAGTTGGATGAGTTCTGGTGTCATGTATACACAACTTCGTCCTTATACAAATAGAAGATGAAATATCTTCATGAAAAATGCATTTGGAATAAAGAGTTTAAAGAGGTTGATCTTGTGTTGTTGTTCAATTTGCGATTACGGATGTTTCCTGGAAAGTTAAAGTCTAAATGGAGTGGCCCGTTTTAGGTTGTGGGTGTTACACCCTTTGGTGCTTTGAACTTAAAGAATAAAAATGATGAGGTATTTAGAGTCAATGGTCACCGGGTGAAGCATTATCTGGGAAAATTTGGTGATGGCCACGTCGTGGCAGTAATTCATTTCAAATAATAGTAATCTGCGTCGTGCCGTGACGTTAAATCAGGCGCTTCTTGGGAGGCAACCCATGTTTCTTTTCCTTTCTCTTTTTTTTTTCTTTTTCTTTAGATAGGCTTTATTTTGTGCTAACTGGTTTTGAAGTGTGTTGTAGGAATGAGTGTTCTATGCAAGGACCGTGCTGAGAAAAATTGGCTAAGTATGGAAAAAGTGCGTACCGCACAATTTTGAATGCTATAGCAAAAGTCAACTGCGACCGCATAATTTAAGGAATTCTGCGGCTGCACTCGTCTCTTAAAACCTTAGCCAAACCTGTTTATGATAAATAGTAGCCCTAATGCTATTGTTGAAACTATCCAATCTCTGAGAAATTAAAACAAAAGCTAAAATCTTGCACACAACTAATTGAATCATATGCCACTTAATTGAGCATCTGTGATGACTCCTCAATACCACTTCATCACTGGTATGTTCAGAGCATTTCTAGGATTCTTCAATTTTCTTAGTTTAGTTTACAATTTGTTAGTTATTTTAGACCATTGGTCAATTTAATATCTATATGGGGTGTGAATTGTGTTGGGTTGTGATGACCCAAAAATGTCATCTTTAATTTAAACATTAATTTCTGTGTTTTATGAAGATGTTGGGAGCTTACCTGCTATGAGTTACGTATCACCTGAATAGTTGATGTTAATGTCATTTTTTTTCTAGAAATATATTGCTTATGAAGCCACTGTTAGTATTGTTTTCATGTTATGTTACGTTGATTGGATTATGTATGTGTTGTTAGGATTGGTTTCTGGGATTTTCTGGCAGATGGATAGGCCCAGTTACAAAGGAAACTCTGGCGAAATTTTTGAAAATTTTGGGAGTTAGTAAAATTCGGGAAATTAAAATGTGTGAAAGAAGAGATAAGTTATGTTATGTGTTTGGGGGCGGACTCTACTTCTAATTCGAGGACTATTAACATGATGGACACCTATTGGATATGATAACAAGTGTAGGAGGCATATTATAAGTGATATGGGGTCTAAGGAAAGTCCTAAGTCTAAGCCAAGTTGGAAAATTTCATAATAGACTAAAGTTCCAAATGAGTACTCATAATACCACACTATGGACGATCATTTCTACATATATATAAGGAGTTATGTGATGGACAACCTATCAAATGAAAGATCTTCGAGTCTAGTTTCCAAATGCTTCAGACTTTTTGTCATTTGGATATGTATACAGAATGTTATGGCCATTTGAGACTTTCTGCCTCAAATCAGTAGCTACGACAGTAGGATGGGTGTTATGAGTGGGGGAACATTGGACACATTAGGAGGTATTGCCCTAGGTTGTCGAGTAACAGATCTCGGCAGGATTCCCGTGCCATCATACTGGCATTGGTTGCATCACCGCCTGCTCAACAAGCTAGAGGTAGGGGTCAGGCAGCTAGAGGTGGTGGTTATGCAATTAGAGGTGGAGACCAGGCTGTTAGAGGTGCAGGCCAGTTAGTTAGAAGTTGTCCTAGAGACGTGGTTTTGAGTAGTGGGCCCCAGCCCTGATTCTATGTATTCCCTGGTAGGCCTTAAGCCGAGTCATCCAACGCCGTGATCACAGGTATTATTCCAGTTTGCTATAGAGATGCTTCAGGTTTGTTTGAACCAGGATCTACTTATTCCTATGTGTTCTCCTACTCTGCTTTATATTTGGTTGTGCCTCTTGATTCTTTGAGTGCTTCTGTGCACGTGTCCACGCCGGTATGGGATTTTATCATTGTAGATCATGTCTATCATTCGTGTGTGGTTACTATTGAAAGTCTTGAGACTAGTGAGGATCTTCTACTTCTTGATATGGTAGATTTTGATGTCATCTTGGGTATGGATTGGCTGTCACCTTATCGTGCTATATTGGATTGTCATGCCATGCCGGGGTTGCCTCGATTAGAGTGGAAAGGAACTCCTGGTCATTCTACTAGCAGGATTATTTCTTATATGAAGGCTCGACGTATGGTCGAGAAAGGGTGTCTAGCCTTTTTGGCTTATATTCGCGATTCTAGTGTGAATGTTCCTTCTATGGACTCAGTACCAGTTGTTCGTGAATTTCTAAAAGTATTTCCTACAGATTTGCCTGGGATGCCACAGACAGAGATATAGACTTCTGTATTGATTTGGCTCCAGGCACTCATCCTATTTCTATTCCACCATACCGTATGACCCGACCAGAACTAAAAGAACTGAAGGAACAGTTACAAGACTTGCTTGATCAGGGATTTATTAGACCTAGTGTCTCGCCTTGGGTGCACCAGTGTTATTTGTAAAGAAGAAAGATGGTTCAATGCGAATGTGTATAAATTATCGACAGTTGAACAAGGCTACTATCAAGAACAAGTATCCACTGCCAAGAATTGATGACTTATTCGATCAGCTTTAGGGTGCCAAGGTGTTTTCAAAGATTGACTTGAGGTCTGGTTACCCTCAATTGAAAATTAGGGCATCTGATGTCCCTAAGACAACTTTTCGGATTCAGTATGGGCATTACGAATTCGTGGTGATGTCATTTGGGCTGACAAATGCCCCATCAACATTTATGGATTTGATGAATCGAGTGTTCAAGCCCTATTTTGATTTTTTTGTGGCTCTATTCATTGATGATATCTTGATTTACCCCAGCAGTTGAGAGGACCATGAGCAGCATCTTCGGAGTGTGCTTCAGACTTTGAAGAATAATCAGTTATATGCCAAATTTTCAAAATGTGAATTTTGGTTAGACTCAGTTGCCTTTTTGGGGCATGTTGTATCGACAGAAGGCATAAAAGTGGATCCTAAGAAGATTGAGGCTGTTCAAAAGTGGCCTAGACCTACTTCAGTTAAAGAGATCCGGAGTTTCCTTGGTTTGGCAGGTTATTATCGACGGTTTGTGGAGGGATTTTCGTCTATAGAATCTGCATTGACCAAATTGACCCAGAAGGGTGTTCTATACAGATGGTCAGACGAGTGTGAGTTGATCTTTCATAAGCTCAAGACTGCTTTGACTACGACGCCAGTGTTGGTATTGCCCACATGTTCAGGATCTCATACGGTATATTATGATGCATCTCACATTGGGCTTGGTGTTGTATTAATGCAAGATGGCAGAGAGATTGCATATGCGTTGCGACAATTGAAAGTTTACTAGAAGAATGATCTTGTTCATGACTTAGAATTGGCAGCCATTGTTCATGCACTAAAAATTTGGAGGCATTACCGTTACGGTGTCTTGTGTGTGGTATTTACTGATCATCGTAGCATACAGTATTTGTTCAAACAAAAAGATCTCAATTTGAGGTAGAGAAGATGGTTGGAGTTGTTGAAAGACTATGATATCACCATTTTGTATCACCCCAGAAAGGCCAATACGGTGGTCGATGCTTTGAGTAGAAAGGCTATGAGTATGGGCAGCCTTGCGTATATTCCGGTTGGTGAGAGGCCGTTAGCCGCAGATGTTCAGACTTTGGCTAATCAATTCATGAGGTTAGATGTTTCAGAACCTAGTCGGGGTCTAGCCTACACAGTTGCTCGATCGCTTTTATATGAGCGCACCAGAGAGCGACACGGTGCGGCACGGTGGTGTCAAGCAGGTTGATGTGGGAGATGATGGAGATCTGAGGATGCATGGTCGTATTTGTGTTCCTAATGTGGATGGGCTTCGTGAATTAATTCTTGAAGAGGCCCATAGTTCCCTGAATTCTATTCATCCGGGTGCCACCAAAATGTATCAAGATTTGCGGCAACATTATTGGTGGAGGAGAATGAAAAAGGATATAGATGCATATGTAGCTCGGTGTCTGAATTGTCAGCAAGTTAAGTACGAGCACCGGAGACCTGGTGGTTTGCTTCAGAAGTTAGAAATTCCTGAGTGGAAGTGGGAGCGTATCACTATGGATTTTGTTGTTGGACTGCCACAAACTCAGAGAAAGTTTGACGCAGTATGGGTCATTGTGGACAGGTTGACCAAGTCACCGCATTTCATTCAAGTAGCAGTTACCTATTTTTCAGAGCGGTTAGCGGAGATTTACATCCGCGAGATTGTTCGCCTTCACGGTGTGCTTGTGTCTATCATTTTTTATCGAGGTACACAGTTCACCTCGCACTTCTGGAGGGTTGTACAACGTGAGTTAGGCACGTGGGTTGAGTTGGGTACAACATTTTATCCACAGACAGATGGACAACCAGAATGCACTATCCAGATATTGGAAGATATGCTTCGCGCTTGTGTTATAGACTTTGGAGGTTCTTGGGATCACTTCTAGCCACTTGCAGAGTTTGCCTATAAAAATAGCTACCAGTCGAGCATTCGGATGGCTCCGTATGAAGCATTATATAGGAGGCGATGTTGTTCGCCAGTTGGATGGTTTGAACCAGGAGAGGCTCGGTTGTTGGGTACCGATTTGGTACAGGATGCCTTCGATAAGCTCAAAATTATTCAGGATCGACTTCGCACAGCTCAGTCTAGGAAAAAGAGTTATGCCGACCGTAAGGTTCGTGACCTTGCATTCATGGCGGGAGAAAGAGTATTGCTTCGAGTTTCACCTATGAAAGGTGTAATGAGATTCGGAAAGAAGTGCAAGTTGAGCCCTAGGTATATCGGAGCCTTTGAAATTCTTGAAAAGGGGGGGTGAAGTAGCCTACAGGCTTGAACTACCACCTAGTGTATCATCAGTTCATCCGGTATTCCATGTATCCATGCTCCGGAAATATCCATACAAAGGAGAGGTCAGCCGATTGAGGCAGCTATCTGGGAGTGTGATTCACACATACGGAGCAAATATCCACATCTTTTCACCAGCTAAGGTACTTATCTAATTCCGTTCGAGGACGAACGTTTGTTTTAGAGGTGGAGAATGTGATGACCCAAAAATGTCTTCTTTAATTTAAACATTCATTTCTATATTCTATGAAGATGTTGGGAGCTTATCTGCTATGAGTTACGTATCACCTGAATAGTTGATGTTAATGTCGTTCATTTTCTTGAAATATATTGCTTTTGAGGCCACTTTTAGTATTGTTTTCATGTTATGTTACCTTGATTGGATTATGTATGTTTTGTTAGGATTAGTATCCGGGATTCTCTGGCAGGTAGATAGACCCAGTTACAAAGGAAACTCTAGCAAAATATTTGGAAATTTTGGGAGTTAGTAAATTTCGGTAAATTGAAATGTGCGAAAGAAGAGATAAGTTATGTTATGTGTTTGGGGGCGGACTCTACTTCTCATTCGAGGACTATTAACATGATGGACACCTATTGGATATGATAATAAGTGTAAGAGGCATATTATAAGTGATATGGGGTCTAAGGAAAGTCCTAAGTCTAAGACAAGTTGAAAAATTACATAATAGACTAAAGTTCCAAATAAGTACGCATAATACCACACTTCGGACGAGCTTATCTACATATATATAAGTAGTTATGTGATGTACAACCTATCAAATGAAATTGCTTCGAGTCTAGCTTCTAACGCTTCAAACCATTTATACTTTGGATATGAATACAAAATGTTATGGCCATTTTACTGGACATGTGTCATATGCGCGCCCAGATGTGCGGCCGCGCACGTAGGAGCTCTTTTAATACCCCCAAGGCCGGGTAGGGAGAGGGGTTAAGTCATTTTTGAGCTAAAACCTGATATTTTAAGAGAGAAGTGAGAGTGTTCTAGAGAGAGGAAGAAGCTCAAGTGTCTTGCTCATCAAATCTTGCTCAAGCCTTGAAATCCAACATGAAATCTCTCAAGTTCTTCATCTAAGAGGTAAGGTTTCATACCCTTGTTTTTCAATTTCAGATTTGGGGAGAAGATGGTTGATTAGGAGTATGATTTTTGGGTGTAAGAGTATTATTTATATATGCTTATACCAATAATGTTTGTTGGAAGATTTTTGACTTCAAATGAATAAAGATTGGGCTAAAAATGGTAGAAATCTTCAAAGACATTATATTAAGATTTGAAGGTCCATTTGACATCGGAATTTGATAATTTTTGTATGATTGGACTCGTCTTGGAACGCGTGTTTGTATTTCATACGTTTTTCCGAGATTCGAAACGTGGACCCCACTAATAATTTTTGAGATGAATTTCGGACTTTAATCCGAAAAATTAGTAAATTCATATGGAATTAATTTCTACGATTTGTATTGAGTATATTGAATTGTTTATTACTAGATTTGAGGATTTCAGACATGAATTCGCGAGGCAAGGGTTTATTGGATTCTTGAATTTGGTTGCAAAGCGAGATAAGTGGCGTGGTTAACCTTGACTTGAGGGAATAGAACCCTTAAATTATTTGTTATGTGAAATGCATGTGAACGATGTATAGGCGAGGTGACGAGTGTCTATACGTCGTCAAATTAATTGTTTGCATAATTACTTGAAAAATCATAAATCATTTTAAATCATGAATTAATTATTATATTAATTGTTCTCTCGTGTTCTTTGCTCAATATCATGCCTTGAATCCATGCTATAATTGCTACATGCTTTATTTGATTTATGTGACTTAATTGCCAGTTGACGTTTAGCATACTAATTATTAAAATGCCTATTACATCCTTAAATTTTCACAATTAATTGCTAATTGTCATCACTTATTTCTAATAAATCATAATTATTGTATGCTTGGTGTCTTATAATTTCATATTAATTATTGCATTTATTGGAGTAATTTCTTTTATGAGAATTGGTAAATGAATATATTGGAGGAGCGGGTTGTATGTCGCAACAGAATTAATTGAAATGAATATATTGGAGGAGCGGGTTGCACGCCACAACAAAATTGATTGAAATGAATATATTGGAGGAACGGGTTGCATGCCACAACGGAATTGATTGAAATGAATATATTAGAGGAACGGGGTGAACGCCGCAACATAATTGATTGAAATGAATATATTGGAGGATCGGGTTGCACGCCGCAACAGAATTGAATATAGATATATGGTGGGATCGGGTTGCACGCCGCAATGGAAACTGATTGAAATGATAATTAGTTATGACTGCCGAGTTGGCTTTAACTATTGAAAAGAGACACCTGTTTTATTTCTATTATTGTTGTTATTATTGTTATTGCGTACAGGTTAATGTATGTGACCTGCCTTAGCCTCGTCACTACTTCGTTAAGGTTAGGCTCGACACCTACTGGGTACATGGGGTTGGTTGTACTCATATTACACTCTGCACTTCTTGTGCAGATACTGGAGTTGGTCCCAGCACCGTATAGTACATTTGCTTGGATTCAACTATTCGCAGGAGACTTGAGGTATAGCTGCATGTCGTTCGTAGTTCTAAAGTCCCCTTCCACTTTATCATAGCTGTGTATTTCTTTCAGACAGCTTTATTTTCATTCAGACCTTTATTTGTATTATTCTAGTAGCTTGTGCACTTGTGACACCAATTCTCGGATGGTATTTGGACATCGCTATTATTATGGATTATTCACTACAATTCAGACCTTACTTCCGCATTTGTTTCTTTGTTATTAATTAATTTAAAAATTATTTAAAATGGCTAATATTATTCTAACGTTGGCTTGCCTAGCAAGTGAAATGTTAGGCGCCATCATGGTCCCAAAGGTGGGAATTTTGGGTCGTGACATGGGTAAACTCCTAGTTGCTATTTGGGAACTCGGTATTTGGTTTTTCATGTTTAAGTGCTACTACAATGTCCAATTTGTCTATAAAAGCGAAACCCTAAGAACTCTGCCCGATTAAGTTCTGAAATGTGCGGCCGTAAAAGGAATTGTGCGGTCCGCATAAGTATAGATTATGGATTTGGTGAAGCAAGATTCTGCGGTCCGCAAAAATTCAATCGCGGCCACAGAAAAGTGTGTGCCGCCGTAGATCCGGGCATTCTCTGTCTTCAGAGAGTTGCTATTTTCATATATCCATTGTGCAGACGCTTTTAGAAAAGTGTGGACCGCACTTCAACTCTGCGATCGCATTTAAAATTTTACGGACCGCAGTTACTTTGCTACGGCCGCACTTCAAAATTGTGCAGTCCGTACAACCAGACCTGCGGCCACACTTGTAATTGTGCGGACCGCACTTCCATACCCTGCAACATGTTTTGATTTGTGAACTTCTGATTATCTGCACATGAATTAGAACTGACTCCTACTGTTGTGTGTTGCAGAAAATTATTAGATCCTGTGGTCGTGGTGATACATCAATGGGGAGGGATGAACCTTCCAGAGGCAGAGGCAAAAGCACTTTACCCCTCGGCATCCAAAGAGTAATCAATAAGAAAGCCACAGCAGGCCGAAGTAGACAGCTGGAGCCTGCCGAATCAAGTTCATATGCCCAATCTAGGGAAGTATCGGAGGGCGACTCAGTGGAAGAGCAGCCTGCTGTGCAATCACTGCCACAGCTACGTCAGGACAGATACCAACTTAGAAACGAGCCTGACTCTTCTAAGAGCACTTCTGAGGGTTCGGAAGGTAACAGTTAAGCTTCGGAACCTTCATCCACACATGCCCCCATTGCACCTGCTACCACAGTACATGTTGATGATCTCCCGAACGATGGCCAAGGGGGTGATACCAGAGTAGCTGGCCGAAGAAGAAAGAAATTTGGAAGATAGGTTCGTCAATCTTGCAGTCTTCTCTAGTTTCAGAGAGTGGTGGCCGTCAAGATCGCTCACTCTTGAGCATCAGTTCTTGTTGAAAAACCTTGATAAATACAACATAACGGTGTCGAGGAAGTTCTAGGAGCGGAAGGGGTGGACATGGTTCACTAAAAGTGTGGTAGATGCCAAAGAGTACTTGGTCCGGGAATTTTATACCAATGTGGAGCACATAAAGAAGGGGACCAAAGTGACAAAAGTGAGTAACCTGAAAGTAAGGTTTGATCAGAACACCTACTTGGTGTTTGAAGATGTTGAGCCAATGTAATATTTGGAAAAGCTGACTATGGGAGATGCAGCTCGCCCATGGCTAGCTGAAATTCTAGCAGCCCCAGGACCACCACAACCATGGATCACATCAGGGGTTCCTATTCACAGGAACACCCTGAACTTCAAGGCAAAGGAATGGCAGATGTTCATATGCAGCATATTAGACCCATGCCAGAATGAGACAAATCTTCCAATTCCTCGGGCAGTGCTAGTTGCCTCTATTATGGCCAGGTACCCAATCAATGTGGGTGTCGTGATGTCGGCCAACATATCTTTGGTCGCCAAGCAAGGTGACACCTCCTACCCGTATCCTAACACTATCACTGAATAACTTACGAATGTGAGGGTGGAGCCAAGGGATATTGATACTAAGGTGCGGGCAAAGAAGCCCTTTCTCATGGTATTCTTTGATGGGTGGTGGAAACCCAAAGAAAAAGGGTCAACCGACTACTACCGTAGGCCAGTCTGATGAGACTTCGATGGTAGATGTAGAGTCAGCTGTCATGCCTCCACCTCCTTCTTCAGAGCCTTCAACATCAGTTCCCTCCACCTCGACTTTAAGGCCGGTACCTACGCCCACTTATCCGCTATCTGCGCTGTGAGTCTCCCAGACACTGGTGAGCATCAACAACTGGATGCAGACAACTACTGCAAAGTTGTCTGACTTATCCAATGCTGTTACAACACAGTCATCCACCCCGGCACCACAGATTCCCCCAACACTGGAGGATACATTGACGAAGATTTTGGAGAATCAGCAGACCATCATGAACACTTTAGTAGCACATGGAGCTGTGATTGAGAAGCTTGGGAAGCAGGTAAAGAAGATGAAGAAATCCCAGGCATCCAAGAAATCATTAGACATACTGAGGAGAGAGGTCACCATGATAGCAGCCGTTGGGGACCTTCCATTTGATATGCTGATGGAGACAGATCCAGCAGCACCAGTAGATCCAGCAGCACCATCAGCATCAGTGGCACCAACTGGCCAGTCTGAGGAACCTGACCTAGCTGCCGACAGTGTTGAGGAGGTGCGCCAGATGTTCACCAACCTAGTTACTCCCAGAGCCGAGGATGATGAGATCCAGTTAGAGGAGACTGAGGGCGGTGATGCTGCTATGGACACAGCCACATAGGGAGTCCTCTTCACTCTTACCCTTCTTTATTCTTATTTTGTTAAGCATTGGGATAATTCTTACTTTTATTTGGGGTGGAGCTTATTTGATTAGTGGATGATTTGACATTTGGTTTGTAATAACTGATAACATTTTCCTTTAGCTTTTTATCATGTATAGATCACCCTCTTTCTCACTCTATTAATGTATATATTTTCTCTTTTCCTCTCTCATTATGTATATTCATTATGCTTGCAGTAGCTTGCTTTGTAGCTTCTTTATTTTATTTTCTTATTAGTCAATGTTTAATTCAGTAGCTTCTTATTTAATCTAATAGCTTCTTTTTAATCTAGTAGCTTATTTTTATGTTTGAGCGGACAATAAGCCTTTGGTTTTCTTAATGCCACAGTTATTTCCAAATGTAGTTTTTGTGTGAATCGGGTGTCTTTTCCCAACGATGGATGGCGTGAGAACCTTCTTAAGGGATTAAGTCAGTTTTTAGTGTTTAGGTAAGAATAGTAGTAATAAGGAATAAAAAGACCTAATTGAGTCAGACTCGAAGAGTCAAACATGCTTCACTTAGTACCAACACACTTAACTACATACTTATGATTAAAAACAAGTTTTTGGAAAGAAATAGCTCTAGTTAATGACCTTCTGACTCTTGTGTTGACTTAAGCAACCATCAAGTGGTTTAGTCAAACCATAGTGATTTTTAATCTTGATTATGGTCGTTGTGGGTCCTCGACTCTATCCTCTTTAACAATCCAGCTGTGTGAGAGGTGAGATATTTTTGTTGCAAGTCCAAGTACCCATGCGAATGGTCTAGAACTTGCTCTGAATGTGTTTCGAGGCAAAATATTAATTTTTGCTTGGCATGAAATTTTCCATGTCCACCAATGTTGTTATCCCTAGTCAACCCATTTGAGCCTAAAACCTTTCTCATTTGATCACCATGTTACAAGCCTTTACTTGTTCTGTCGTGACCCTCTCTTGGCACCCGAGCTTTCCTTAACACTCTTGTGCAATAATAGGATAAAAACATAAGTTTGGGGGAGAGACGATGAGTTTGAAAAAGGTACTAAGGCACAAAAAGTGAAAATAAATGAAGAGAAGGAAAGGCAAGAAAAGGAAAGAAGAACAAAAAGAAAAATGCAAAAAGAAAGTGAATAAGTTGCAGATTTGAAGGGTTTTTAAAGAGTAGTAATGATGCAAAGCATGGATAAAAGAAACAAGGAGAAAATAAATATCATGACCAAGTAAGAGTGATGTTAAGTATCTCTAGTTCCCCTAAGGAAAAGAAAATGCCTTATAGAGTTGGCAAAACATGAGCCGATAAGAGGAAGTGGAATGCTTAAGGAAAGATGAACCCGTTCTATTACAACATATACAAAATTAGTCAAAAAGACTTCATTGCATTCCGAAAAAGTCCTACGTGATTTCAAGCTGAGAGAACTTACATTAGTGGTGATCTACATGTGGGGTAAGCATATGGTACTTAGAGCCGTACTTGTGACATTCTTTTGAGAGAGATGAGCAAACCTTTCACAAATCTTTGAATTGGGGGCTATATTCTTTAGTGAGATATGCTAACGGAGAGTAGAGGAGGAGGAGTTTGGGATCCATAATGACCTACATGAAAGAGCGAGCTTCCTTGATGAATAAATTCAACTCTTGATGCTCAAGTGTCACATTAGAACTATTTGCTCTTAAAAGCTCAACTCATCGCCTTGTTGATAATTGATAAGTGTTGTGGGTAATTACTGGTCCCAATTGATGTGTGATTGATGCATCTTTGATTAGCTAGAATAACACTTAACTTGTGGAGGTGGGAATTACCTCATTTGCTTGAGGACAAGCAAAAGCTTAAGTTGGGGGGAGTTGATAGGTGGGAATTTTGACTACTTATTAGTGCCTTTTAGCTTTCATTTTAGTCCAAAAGTGTTGAATTGTATCCCGAAACTGATGAAATATGCTTAATTGCAGGAATATTGGAAAATGAGCCTCCAAGATGACATCCAACTCACAAAGGAGTGATCTAAACTCAAGGAAAAAAACAGACACAGAAGCTTAAAGTGTGGACCGCAAAACATCATCTGCGGCCGCAGATTGTGCAGAAGAACTTATCAGAGATATGAGAAGTGTGATCCGCACATGAAATGTGCGGCCACAAAAGCTAGGCAAGAGCAAAATTTCAGAGAACCTGCATATCAAGTTCAATGGAAGTGAGGACCGCACAATTATTGTGCGGCCACAGAACATCAGCTACGCGACCATAATTGCATTTGTGTGGTCCGCAAAAGAGCCATGTGCAGCCGCACTCAGAAATGTGCGGACCGCAGAAAGAGAGAGAGATGCGGCCGCGGTTCAGAATTTTACAGCCGCAAGATTCCAATCCTGTCAAGTTGAAGCAAATTGCGGACCGCACATGGAATTGTGCGGCCGCAGAACCTCCGAAAGGGCATTTTTGTCCGAAAATTCCAGCTCTGTATAAATAGAAGAGTTTCACTTTTTTAGGTCAAGTTTTTGACATCAACAACTATAGTAGACGTTTTTCTTTACTCTCTTTAGTAGTTTTTGCAATTTTGAGCTTTTTGAACATAGATTTCTTTATTTTAATTATCAATATGGGTTTAAATATCATTTCTTCTGTCTTAAGTATGAGTAGCTAGATTTTTGCTAGGATTGTGACCCAACCCATAGTGTAAACATAATAGGTGTTTGATTAATTTATTGCTTGTTCTTGCTTTTAATTGTAGAATTAATGGTTGCAAACATTAGTTCATGCTTATTTGAGTTGGTCTCAACTTGAGAAAGAGAGATTTTGTCTAGGAAAACTTGGCTAACAAGAAATTGGGGTAAATCAAGAGATTGATAGTCCCAATTAAAGGGTTGAATCTAGAGATAGTAAAACCCGACTTGAGATTTGTATCAACCGTTTTGTTCAACACCCATTTGGACTTGAGAAAGCCAAATTGGGCAAAGTCACCCTCTGACCGAGAGGTATTGAGTGGTTACTCAAGTGTTGATAGCTATAATATACCCCGACCAATAAATCAAGCTTTAAAGTTTACAATTCGTTAGGCAAACACCTAGGTGAAGGTCATAGCCCTAGGCCTTTTACAGTATTTGAAAAACAACAACAAAAATAATTTCTTAGTTTCATTACTTAATCTTGCAATCTTAAATTAGAATAGACATAGAACAAGCATCAATTTGTGGAAGTGTAATTTGAGATAGTTCAAACTCATACACTGCAATGTATACTCTTATATCCCGCGTATAGCTCTATGATGATCCAAAAGGGTCATCTTATATTTTAGAACTTGAATCTACGCTCTTAAGGCTTAAAAATCTCATTTTTAACCTCCTTGATTTGCATGCGTAGTCCGGGCAGGTTTCTAGAAAGCTTTTATGTTGAAAACTAATGAAAATAAGAATTTTTGCCTTAAAAGTTAATTTTAGTTGACTTCGGTCAATATTTTTGGTAAAGAAGACCGGATCTATGCTTTGATGATCCCGGTAGGTCCGTATCAAATTATGGGACATGGGCGTATGCCCGGAATCGAATTCGGAGGTCCCTAGCTTGAATTATGAATTTTTGATGAAAATTAAATGTTTGGAAATTATTTGTTTTTAAGAATTTTTTTATATTTGGCATTGTTATTATCGGGTTCGTATTTTGGTTCCGGAGCTTGGTACAGGTTCATTATGATATTTAAGACTTGTCTGTTAAATTTGGTGAGAAACAAAGCTAATTTGACGTGATTCGGACGTCCAGTTGAGAAAATAGAAATTTTAAAGTGTTCTTGAGAATTTCATTTGATTTGGTGCTAAATTCCTAGTTCTAGGTGTTATTTTGGCGATTTGATTGTGCGAGCAAGTTCGTATGATATTTTTAGACTTGTGTGCATGTTTGGTTTGGAGCCCCGAGGGCTCGGGTGAGTTTCGGATAGGCCACGGGATATTTTGGACTTTGAAAATCTGGTATGTCCTTCTTTGCGTTTGCGAAGGTATTCTCGCAAACACGAAGAGTAAAATAGGCAGCTGAAGTTTTCTTCTTCGCGAACATGAAGCGATGGGGGCGTCACCCTTCGTGAACGCGACCAGCTCCTCGCGAACGCGTAGTGTTAGGCACATCTAGGGGGAGGGTTGGTCGTTCCTTCATCGCGAACGCGAGCAATGCCTCACGAAGGCGAAGGCCAGGGGGGAGTAACCATTGCGAACGCGAGCAGTATCTCACGAACACCCTTCGCGAACGCGATGCACACTGTCGCCCAGTGCATAAAACAGAATCAAACACGGGTTTAAGCTATTTCTTCAACATTTTTCAAGAACCAAATGGGTAGAGGCGATTTTCAAGAGCCATTTTCTTCCCCAAAGTGTTGTTAAGTGAATCTAAACCATTTTCTTTCAATTACCCATTACATTTCTTGAATTATCAACCTAAAATCTAGAGTTTTCACGGTAAAATTAGGGGTTAGGGTAGAAACTAGGAATTTCGGGAATTTGGGGATTTAGACCTCAATTTGGGGTCGGATTCCAAAACCAATTATATATTCGGGCTCGGGGGTGAATGGGTAAATGGATTTTGGTCCGAACCTCGGGTTTTGACCAAGCGGGCCCGGGGTCGATTTTTTGACTTTTTTGAGGAAAATTTGGGTAATTTAATTTATGCAATATAATTGATTCCTCTAGAAGTATTTGATAATATTGAATCATTTTTGATTAGATACGAGGGGTTTGGAGGTGAATCCCAAAGGAAAAGTTGTGATTGAGAATTAAGTGGCCATTAGAGCGATGTAAGTGTTGTGTCTAACACTGACTTAAAGGAATTAGGAACCTTAGATTACTTGCTAAGTTAAATCCATGTGAGCGGCGTATATGTGAGGTGACGTGTACTTATGCGCCGCCAATTTACCTATTTTCCATGTTTCTGTGTTTTTCTTATATTGTCTCTTTCATATGCCAAATTGCTACGTGTTATACTAGTGTTGTTCAATTTATCGTTCTTATCATGTTTATGGATTTTCTGGCGATAATTGAGTTTTTATTTCAAAGTTGAGATTGATATTATGGAACCAAATGTTAAAGTAAGGTTTGTACTTGTTATTCGATCTCACTGTTGTTATTTATGCATTGCATTATGGTAAGGGAGAGTGTTAATGCACGAAGGGTGATGTCGTTCCATATTGTGAGTGTCAATGCACGAAGGGAGATGCCGTACCATATTGTGGGTATTAATGCACGAGGGTGATGCCATGCCATATTGTGAGTGTTAATGCACGAAGGGTGATGCCGTGCCATATTGTGAGTGTTAATGCACGAAGGGTGATGTCGTGCCATATTGTCAGTGTTAATGCACGAAAGGTGATGCCGTGCCATGATATGAGAGTTAATGCACGAAGGGTGATGCCGTGCCATTACTATTAATTTTATGGTGAGACTGAGAGTAAAAGCACGAAGGGTGATGCCATGCATTTTTCCTTACTGTATCCACTAATCCTGTTGATTCATGGTATATTGACTGCTCTGGTGATCATTCTATTGTAGTTCTTTATCTTGTATTCCCCTCAATATGTTCCCCTCCCGACAATTCCTGTTTAGTTCTTCATTTCTGTTATTTATATATATACTGTTAAATTGTACATGTTGATTTGTAGGTGCCTTGCCTTAGCCTCGTCACTACTTCGTCGAGGTTAGGCTCGACATTTACCAGTACATGGGGCCGGTTGTACTGATGCTGCACTCTGAACTTTTTGTGCAGATTTTGATACCGGCTCAGGTTGATCGAGATTTTGTTATTGGTCCGCTGTACGATGACTCAAGGTAGATCTGTCGGTGTTCACAGACCTTGAAATCCCTGTCTATCTTTTATGCCCTACTATTTTCTTTCATTCAGACAGTTGTATTTCTTTCAGACTATTACTTGTAGTAAATTCTAGAATGCTTGTGGATTGTGACTCTAGATCCGGGTGGCAGTAATTAATATAGTTTTATGATATTCCGCACTTATTATATTTTATCTTAGTTAATTACTGTTAATTACTGAATGGGAATAAGGAATTATTTTAATGATTCTCTAACGTTGGCTTGCCTAGCAAGTGAAATATTAGGCGTCATCACGGTCCCGTCAGTGGGAAATTTTGGGTCGTGACAGCTGGTATCAGAGAACTAGGTTGCCTAGGTCTCACGATTCATGAGCAAGCTTAGTAGAGTCTGGAGGATTGGTACGGAGATGTCTGTGCTTATCTTCTAGAGGCTATGAAGTTTAGGAACAAGTTTCACTTCTATTCTTCTCCGTCGTGTGATTTTGCTTTCTCAATACTGATTGAACTCTTCTACTCTTATTCTCTTGCAGATGGCGAGAACACGTACCGCTTCCTTAGTTGAGCAGCAGCCAGAGCCTCTGGTGACAGCTCTTACATAGGGTAGAGGTCGAGGTCGAGGCAGGGGCAGGGCTCAGCCTAGGGGCCGAGCAGCAGCCCCGGCAGTAGAGCCTCAGATAGAGATTGATGAGGAGGGTCCGGCCCAGACTGTTCCTGCCAGACCAACTCAGGTTCCGGAGGGGTTCATTGCTACCCCAGTACTTCAAGACGCTTTAGTCCGTTTGGTGGGCCTTATGGAGTGTGTGGCTCAGACTGGCACATTTCCCATAGAACCAGCAGTCTCTCAGGCTGGAGGAGGAGCCCAGACTCCCACCACTCCCGCTCTGAAGCAGATAGCTCCCCAGTATCAGGCTCCAGCACTTCAGTCAGTTGGATTAGTTCAGCCGGTTATTGTGGCATAGGTTGGAGATAG
The DNA here is from genome assembly GCF_000390325.3 of Nicotiana tomentosiformis. Lineage (NCBI taxonomy): Eukaryota > Viridiplantae > Streptophyta > Magnoliopsida > Solanales > Solanaceae > Nicotiana > Nicotiana tomentosiformis. Next base: position 119,430,390 of record NC_090814.1, read on the forward strand.
GCCAGCTATGTCTTCTGAGGCTTTATGGAGATTGGACAGGTTTACCAAGCTCTTTCCTGTTCACTTAAGTGGTGCTCCTTCAGAGGATCCTCAAGAGTATCTTGAAAGCTGTCATGAGGTTCTACAGAACATGGGTATAGTGGAGACAAATGGGGTCAATTTTGCTGCATTTCAGATGACTGGTTCCGCCAAGAAATGGTGGAGAGATTACTTGTTGACCAGACCAGCTGGGTTGCCTGCTCTTACTTGGGACCAGTTCTCTCAGCTCTTTATAGAGAAGTTTCTGCCTATCACATTGAGAGAGGAGCGTCGCCGTCAGTTTGAGCATCTCCAGCAGAGCAGTATGACTGTTACTCAGTCTGAGACCCATTTTGTGGATTTGGCCCGTCATGCGATTCTTCTACTTCCCACCGAGAGAGAGAGAGAGGGTGAGGAGGTTTATTGATGAACTTGCTCAGCATATCAGATTGCAGATGGCTAAGGAGTCTGAGAGTGAGATTTCTTTTCAAGCTGCTACTAATGTCGCCAGACGATTCAAAATGGTTCTTACTCAGGGAGTTCAGGGGTCTGACAAGAGACCTCGTCATTCTGGTGAGTTCAATGGTGCCTCCTCTAGAGGCAGGAGTACTTTTGGTAGAGGCCATCCTCCCAGGCCATTTCATTCAGCGCTCCAAGCATCCCACGGTGCCTCAGGTGGTCGAAGCCCTCATATGCATTATTTCGACCAGCTAGCCTACAATGCACCACCAGCTCCTATTAGTGCACCTCCACTCAAGAGTTATCAGGGTGGTTATTCAGGTTGACAAGGTCAGTTTCAGGGTTAGCAGTCACAACAGCCGATGTTGTGTTATACTTATGGTGATCCGAGGCACATTGCTAGATTTTTCCCTCAGGCAACGGGTAGCTCACAACATCAGAGTTCTCGTGCCATGGTTCCGGCACCAGTTGTTGCACCACCTGCTCAGCCAGCCAGAGGCAGGGGTCAGGCGGCCAGAGGTAGGGGCCAGATAGTTAGAGTTGGAGGTCAGGCCGTTAGAGGTGTAGACCAGCCAGCTAGAGGTCGTCCCAAGGATGTAGTTCAGGGTGGTGGGGCCCAGTCCCGGTATTATGGTTTCCCTGCCAGGCCTGAGGCTGAGTCATCTGACGTTGTTATCATAGGTACTGTTTCAGTTTGTAGTAAAGACGCTTCAGTTCTATTTGATCCGGGATCTACTTACTCCTATGCGTCATCCTATTTTGCTTCCTATTTGGTTGTGCCCCGTGATTCTTTGAGTGCTCCTGTGTATGTGTCCACACCAGTGGTAGTTGCTATTGTTGTAGATCGTGTTTATCTTTCATGTGTGGTCACCATTGGGAGTCATGAGGCTCGTGTAGATCTTCTACTTCTCGACATGGTTGATTTTGTTGTCATACTGAGTATGGATTGGCTGTCACCTTATCATGCTATATTAGATTGTCACGCCAAGAAAGTGACCTTAGCCTTGCAGGGGTTGCCTCGATTAGAGTGGAGAGGGAATCTTGGCCATTCTGCCAGTAGGGTTATCTCTTATGTGAAGGCTCGGCATATGGTCGAGAAGGGGTGTCTAGCTTATTTGGCTTATGTCCGCGATTCTACTGCGGAGGTTACTTCCATAGATTCGGTGCCGGTTGTTTTAAGTTTCCATAGGTGTTTCCTGCAGATCTGCTGGGGATGCCACCCGACAGGGATATTGATTTTTTCATTGATTTGGCTTCGGGCACTCAGCCAATTTCCATTCCGCCATATCGCATGGCCCTGCCAGAGTTGAAAGAATTGAAGGAGTAGTTGCAAGATTTGCTTTATAAGGGCTGCATTAGACTTAGTGTCTCGCCCTAGGGTGCACCTATGTTGTTTGTTAAGAAGAAAGATGGATCGATAAGTATGTGTATAGATTATCGGTAGTTGAACAAAGTCACCATCAAGAACAAATATCCATTGCCGATGATTGATGATTTATTTGATCAGCTTCAAGGTGCCAAGGTGTTTTCAAAGATTGATTTGAGATCTGGCTACCCTCCGTTGAGGATTAGGGCATCCGATGTTTCTAAGACAACTTTTCGGACTCAGTATGGGCATTATGAGTTTCTAGTGATGTCATTTGGGCTGACAAATGCCCCAACATCATTCATAGATTTGATCAACCGGGTGTTCAAACCCTACTTGGATTCCTTTGTAGTTGTGTTTATTGATGATATCTTGATCTACTCCCACAGTCGAGAGGAGCATGAGCAGCACCTTCAGATCATTTTTCAGACTCTAAAAGACATCCAGTTATATGCTATGTTCTCAAAATGCGAGTTTTGGTTGAGGTCAGTTGCTTTATTGGGTCACATTGTATCAGCAGAGGGTATTCAGGTGGATCCTAATAAGATTGAGGCAGTCCAGAACTGGCCTAGACCCACATCAGCTATAAAGATCCGTAGTTTCCTGGGTTTGGCGGGCTATTACCGTCGATTTATGGAGGGGTTTTCATCCATAGCAGCCCCGTTGACCAGATTGACCCAGAAGGGTGCCCCGTTCAGGTGGTCAGACGAGTGTGAAACGAGCTTTCAGAAGCTCAAGACTGCTTTGACCACGGCACCGGTATTGGTGTTACCCACAGGTTCAGGATCTTATACAGTATATTATGACGCATCTCGTATTGGTCTGGGTGCGGTATTAATGCATGGTGGCAAGATTATTGCATATGCTTCATGACAGCTGAAGGTTCACGAGAAGAATTACCCTGTTCATGATCTAGAGCTGGCAGTCATTGTTCACGCACTGAAGATTTGGAGGCACTATCTTTACGGCGTGCCATGTAAGGTATTCACTAATCATCAAAGCTTGTAGTATTTGTTCAAGCAGAAGGAACTCAATTTGAGGCAGAGGAGGTGGCTAGAGAAATTGAAAGACTATGATATCACTATATTGTATCATCCCGGGAAGGCCAATGTGGTGGCCGATGCTTTGAGTAGAAAGTCAGTCAGTATGGGTAGCCTTGCATATATTCAAGTTGGTGAGAGACCTCTTGCATCGGATGTTCAGACCTTGGCCAACCAGTTCGTGAGGTTAGATGTTTCTGAGCCCAGTCGTGTTCTAGCTTGTACAGTTGCTCAGTCTTCTTTGTTTGAGCGCATCAGAGATCGGCAGGATGACGATCCTCATTTACTTGTCCTTAGAGACACAGTGCGGCACGGTGGTGCCAAGCAAGTTACTGTTGGATATGACGGAGTTTTGAGGATGCAGGGTCGTATTTGTGTGCCTAATGTGGATGGGCTTCGGGAGTTGATCCTTGAGGAGGCTCACAGTTCTCGGTATTCTATTCACCCGGGCGCTGCCAAGATATACCAGGACATGCAACAGCATTATTGGTGGAGGAGGATGAAGAGAGATATAGTTGCTTATGTGGCTCGGTGCTTTAATTGTCAACAGGTGAAATATGAGCATCAAAGACCCGGTGGTTTGCTTTAGCAGATGGAGATTCCTGAGTGGAAGAGGGAGTGTATCACTATGGACTTTGTTGTTGGACTCCCACGGACTCAGAGGAAGTTCGACGCCGTGTGGGTTATTATGGATTGGCTGACTAAGTCAGCGCACTTCATTCCTATGGCAGTTACCTATTCCTCAGAGCGGTTAGCAGAGATTTATATTCGGGAGATCGTCTGTCTTCACGGTGTGCCCGTGTCTATCATTTCTGATCGAGGTACACAGTTTTCCTCGCACCTTTTGAGGGTAGCACATCGTGAGTTGGGTACGCGGGTTGAGTTGAGCACAGCATTTCATCCTCACACGGACGGGCAATCCGAGCATACTATTCAGATCTTGGAGGATATGCTACGTGCTTGTGTTATAGACTTCGGAGGATTGTGGGATCAGTTCTTGCCCCTTGCAAAGTTCGCCTACAAAAATAGCTACCAGTCGAGCATTAAGATGGTTCCCTATGAGGCATTATATGGTAGGTGATGTAGGTTGCCAGTTGGGTGGTTTGAGTCGGGGGAGGCTCAGTTGTTGGGTACAGATTTAGTGCAGGAGGCCTTGGCCAAGGTCAAGATCATTCAGGATCGACTTCGCACAACTCAGTCCAGGCAGAAGAGTTACTTCGGTGTACCACCCATGAAGGGTGTAATGAGGTTCGAAAAGAAAGGCAAGTTGAGCCCTAGGTATATCGGACATTTTGAGATTTTGGAGAGAGTGGGAGATATGGCTTACAGGCTTGCGTTGCCACCTAGTTTAGCAGTTGTTCATCCGATATTCCATGTGTCCATGCTTCGAAAGTATCACGGCGATCCGTCCCATGTGTTAGATTTTAGCTCTGTCCAATTGGACAAGGATTTGACTTACGAGGAAGAGCCGGTGGCAATTCTAGCCCAGTAAGTTCGCCAGTTGAGATCAAAGAGTTACCCTTCAGTTCGAGTGTAGTGGAGCGGTCAGCCTATTGAGGCAGCTACTTGGGAGTCCGACTCCGATATGCGGAGTAGATATCCCCACCTTTTCACAAGCCCAGGTACTTTTCTATGTTCGTTCGCGGACGAACGGTTGTTTTAGAGGTGCAGAATGTGATGACCCAAAAGGGTCATCTTATGTTTTAGAACACAAATCTACACTCTTAAGCTTTAAAAATCTCATTTTTACCCTCCTCGAGTTGCGTGCATAGTCCGGGCAGGTTTCCAGAAAGCTTTTATGTTGAAAACTAATGAAAATAAGAATTTTTGCCTTAAAAGTTAATTTTAGTTGACTTCGGTCAACATTTTTGGTAAACGGGCCCGAATCCATGCTATGACGGTCCCGGTAGGTCCGTATCGAATTATAAGACCTGGTGCCCGGAATCGAATTCGGAGGTCCTTAGCTTGAGTTATGAATTTTTGATGAAAACTAAAAGTTTGGAAATTACTTGTTTTTAAGAATTTATTGATATTTGGCATTGTTAGTATCGGGTTCGTATTTTGGTTCCGGAGCCCGGTACAGGTTCATTATGATATTTAAGACCTGTCTGTGAAATTTGGTGAGAAACGGAGTTGATTTGACGTGATTCGGATGTCCAGTCGAGAAAATAGAAATTTTAAAGTGTTCTTGAGAATTTCATTTGATTTGGTGCTAAATTCGTAGTTCTAGGTGTTATTTTAGCGATTTGATCGCACGAGCAAGTTCATATGATGTTTTTAGACTTGTGTGCATGTTTGGTTTGGAGCCCTGAGGGCTCGGGTGAGTTTCGGATAGGCCACGGGATGTTTTGGACTTTGAAAATCTGGTATTTTGCTGCAGCAGATGTTCTGGCATGTCCTTCTTCGCGTTCGCGAAGGTACTCTCGCGAACGCGAAGGTACTCTCGCGAACGCGAAGGTACTCTCGCGAACGCGAAGAGTAAACTGGGCAGCTGAAGTGTTCTTCTTCGCGAACGCGAAGGCTTTATTGCGAACGCGAAGCGATGGGGGCGTTACCCTTCGCGGACGCGACCAGCTCCTCACGAACGCGTAATGTTAGGCACACCTGGAGGAGCGTTGGTCGTTCCTTCATCGCGAACGTGAGCAATGCCTCATGAACGCGAAGGCCAGGGGGAGTAACCATCACGAACACGAGCAGGATCTCGCGAACGTGAAGTCTTGGCAGCCAGTACCCTTCGCGAATGCGACAATGGCCTCGCGAACGCGATGCACACTGTCGCCTAGTGCATAAAACAGAATTAAACACGGGTTTAAGCCATTTCTTTAACATTTTTCAAGAAACAAATGGGTAGAGGTGATTTTCAAAAGTCATTTTCTTCCCCAAAGTGTTGGTAAGTGATTCGAAACCATTTTCTTTCAATTACCCATTACATTTCTTGAATTATCAACCTAAAATCTAGAGTTTTCACGGTAGAATTAGGGGTTAGGGTAGAAACTAGGAATTTCGGAAATTTGGGGATTTAGACCTCAATTTGAGGTCGGATTCCAAAACCAATTATATATTTGGGCTCGGGGGTGAATGGGTGATTGTATTTTGGTCTGAACCTCGGGTTTTGATCAAGTGGGCCCGGGGTCGATTTTTCGACTTTTTGGAGGAAACTTTGGGGAATTTTATTTATGCAATATAATTGATTCCTTTAGCAGTATTTGATATTATTGAGTCATTTTTGAATAGGTACGAGTGGTTTGGAGGTAAATCCCAAAGGTAAAGTTGTGATTGAGAATTAAGTGGCCTTCGGAGCGAGGTAAGTGTTGTGTCTAACCCTGACTTGAGGGAATTAGGAACCTTAAATTACTTGCTAAGTGAAATCCATGTGAGCGGCATATATGTGAGGTGACGAGTACTTATGCGCCGCCAATTTACATATTTTTCATGTTTATCTGTTTTTCTTATATTGTCTCTTTCCTATGCCAAATTGCTACGTGTTATACTAGTGTTGTTCAATTTATCGTTCCTATTCTGGTGATAATTGAGTTTTTATTTCAAAGTTGAGATTGATATTATGGAACCAAATGTAGAAGTAAGGTTTGTACTTGTTATTATATCTCCCTATTGTTATTTATTCATTGCATAATGGTAAGGGAGAGTGTTAATGCACGAAGGGTGATGCCGTGCCATATTATGAGTGTTAATGCATGAAGGGTGATGCCGTGCCATATTGTGAGTGTTAATGCACGAAGGGTGACGCCGTGCCATGATATGAGAGTTCATGTATGAAGGGTGATGTCGTGCCGTTTCTATTAATTTTATGGTGAGATTAAGAGTGAAAGCACGAAGGGCGATGCCGTGCATTTTTCCTTACTATTTCACTATTCATGTTGATTCATGGTATATTGACTGCTTCGGTGATCATTCTGTTGTAGTTCTTTATCTTGTATTCCCCTCAGTACGTTCCCCTCCCAACAATTCTTGTTTAGTTCTTCATTTATGTTATTTGTATAAACACTGTTAAATTATACAGGTTGATTTATAGGTGCCTTACCTTAGCCTCGTCACTACTTTGTCGAGGTTAGGCTCGACACTTACCAGTACATGGGGTCAGTTGCACTGATGCTGCACTCTGCACTTTCTATGCAGATTTTGATACCGGCTCAGGTTGATCGAGAATTTGTTATTGGTCTGCTGTCCGGAGACTCAAGGTAGATCTGTCGGCATTCACAGGCCTTGAAGTCCCCGTCTATCTTTTATGCCCTACTATTTTCTTTCATTCAGACAATTGTATTTCTTTCAGACTATAACTTGTAGTAAATTCTAGAATGCTTGTGGATTGTGACTCCAGATCCGGGTGGCAGTAATTAATATAGTTTTATGATATTTCGCACTTATTATATTTCATCTTAGTTAATTATTGTTAATTACTGAATGGGAATAAGGAATTGGTTTAATGATTCTCTAACGTTGGCTTGCCTAGCAAGTGAAATATTAGGTGCCATCACTGTCCCGTCGGTGGGAAATTTCGGGTCGTGACAAGCTCCCTGTGGAATTCGACCCCGACTCCTTTTTGGGTATTACTATTGCAATCGACCATTTCATAACATTGAATTGAGGTGTGAACTTGGACGAGATCAAAGGGATTGTAGCATTTTGGAAGTGCCGTTAAATCATATTGTAGCAGTTATAAACCGCTGTTAGATGTAAATAAAACAGCCACAATCACCCTTTTCTTGTATTGGATCTCAAAATTCACATGTTAAAGTAGTTGTTATCCAAGATTATATCCTTCATTTGCCACACTACGCTTGTGTTCCCTTTAATCATATTGATTACTACCATAGAGTCACATTCAAGGAAGATGTTTTGGAAACCCTGTGAAATACACAACTTCACCCCAGCTATGCTGCCTTTGCCTCCGCCAAATTACTACTGTCCATTCCCATGTTTACATAAGAGTGGCTTTGTTCGTATACCTGAACATAGGTCTGTCATTTCACTGCTATTCAAAATTTCTTCTCCCCTTTAGTTTTGTTGAGTAAACTCTTCACTTTCCTTTTGTTTTTCTTATTTCTCTATCATGCCGCCTCCAGGCTCCGCCTAGTGGCGAAGCCAGAAATTTTCGCAAGGGAGTTCAAACTTGAAAAATATGAAACAAATTCCCTGAAAAGAGTGTTCATTATATATTATACACCTCTAAAACCTAATATTTTATCTATATATAGTGTAATTTTCGATGAAGGGTGATCGGTTGAACACCCTTCGGATAATGTAGCTTCGCCCCTGGCTCCAGCTATGGTGGCTCGAATACTAGCCTGAATGTTTGGCAGCTCTGATCCGAAAAGATGGAAATTAATTCATTGCATCCATTCACATATTGGCTCTACTATTTTACATATATCGATAATGAAATAGACGTGCATAAGAGCATTATATTCCAATAAACGCAATGAAGATTTCACTCTGAAGTTTAAGATTGTGAATTGCTCATAAACTTATGTAACAGGGAGAAAGAAACATATATGTGCACATTATAAAACAAATAGTGTATTAGATCCAACACTTTTATACATACACAACATAACATAAATTAAATACTAAAGTATTTTAATTGTTTAATCACTTGCATGCAGTCGACCACAACTTTGAACCTAATTTCATTGCAATTAAGCATCTGTATTATGGAGGAAGTTAGAGATGATCTCACCTTTACTTCGGCCTTTTTCATTGTCTTGATCATGTATCTGTCATTATTTGTCATGTCGAGAAGCTTCCACTTTTTCAGGGGAGCTTAGTTCTTTGAGAGGTCCATAAATAGACAACATATACTCTGTTGCATCCACCTTAAATAATATCCTTAAAGCCATAGACAATATACTGGTCGAAAATGCTTAAACTTTTATTTTTTTACACGCAAAGTCTCCTAACTCTTAGCACCAACTTGCTCTGTGTATTTCTTGTTGTTAGAGATTATGTTAGAGTGTGGCCAGTAAAAATATTTCTTGTTGTAATGATATACAGAAGATGTGACCAGCAGTTCCAATCTGTATTGGGAACAAAGAGTATAAATTATATATTGTTGAAAGCATAGATTTTTTTTTCTTGTTGGAAAGGCAGGAAGATCACCAAGCTGTCCACTTGTACACAATACATAGAAAACTTAAAAAGATATTGAGATGAAGATGATTATGCATTCTGTAGGATATTTCCTATTCCCCATAGGGAGACATAGAATGCCACCAAAATTTTGAAGTTGTTTAAGATAATTGAAACCTCCAGAGAGTGCCAAAGAATGTTGTAGAATTTGTTAAAGCTCATGGATAAACATATAACACCCCCTATTAACAGTTATATAATTTGTTAAAGCTCATGGATAACAATATAGTACCCCCTATTAATGGTTTTTATATATATATATATATATATATATATATATATATATATATATATATATATATATCTGTGTGTGTGTGTGTGTGTGTGTGTGTTTCTCCCAAACGCACACGCAATTATACGTGGTCGTACAAGTAATAAAGTGATAAATCGAGTGTCGAATCCACAGAGACTTGTGTTAACTACCCACTAGTTTCACCAGGATTATTATTCAGTTGATTCAATCAGAGTTCAATAGTGTGATTACACTAAGCAATAATTCTAACAAGTAACTAATTAATGATGCAGCAAAATAGTTGTTGTGTATTTAATACAAATGAATATTCCAAGGTTGTGATCGATTCACCAATCCTATTGTGTTCTAATTAACTCTCCATGGTTGCTAATTAATTGAATAATTGCTCTCGTAGTATTCTCCCGAATTACTACTTGCCTATTCAAAATAGATTAACGCATATATTCCTATGGAATCAATCTACTAAGAATGCATTAATATTACGATATTTAATTAATCATGGTGACTAGGTATATTCCTATCCTAACCAAAAAATCCGCCCCCCACTCAGAGTTAAGATCATGCACTCTTCAATTCTTCTCTAATCTAGATGTAGCTTTCCCAAGCATAACATAGATAGTAAATAGAACCTAATTGTTGGCCAGACAATTAATCAATTAATCACATAATTAAAGAAACAATCATATATTAGCAATTTGTAATCAAGGTTAAGTCAATGTCAAACAACAATATTCCTCGCTAAATCACAACCCCATAACTATAGTTTTTATCCACTTATGATAATATCAAAACAAATTCACAAGTGTTGAAAAATTGAGAATACTAAGAAAAGATGAAGAAAACTGAGATATACTCGCTCTCGGATGCTCCTCCATTGTATTTTTTCCACAAAGTGGTGTGTCCCCTCTCAAAATGAGCTTAGTCATGCTTTTATACGCGTTGTGGGGGAGGGGTCTTGGGCCGAAATAACCTTGTCCTGAGCGAACTAGGAGAATTTTCCCGTCACCAGCGCCCAGGATAGCGTGGGGCGCTAGACCTAGCGCTAGACTTTTTAACATTCTGACTTCTGCGCCACAGGTAGCGGCCCACGGTACCTTTGGCGCTACTTTGTGACTTTTTCCCTTTTCTACCCCTTTTCACTTCAATTCACACACCTTCGTCCCAAATTGCCTCCAGATGATTCCTACACATAAAAATACAACAAATTAGCACAAATCATTATATTACACATCCGAAATCTAGGAGATGTGAGTAAAATATGAGGCAATATGCATATAAATATACAGACTTTAAGCTGAATATCAACACCCCACACTTAGACTCTTGCTCGTCCTCGAGCAATGGGACTATCAACTACACCCAACAACGTACACATCTCAACTAGAGAGGAGCACTTCAATTTTTAATCATACAATCTACTCTTGACTATGATCGATCCTGGCAATCAAGCATGAACATACAAATTTCACATTCTTCCCATTTTAAACATGCCCAAGTATAAACAGTTCAATTCAACCAACTCAAACAACCTATCCATAACCACCCTACCTCAAGATCCGACTCGTTACCACTAAGCACTCTCCACTCGCGTACTCACCAAACAAGAGAAATTCACGACATCACCAATCTGTCATGAGATCATGTGCCCTCACCAACAAATACAAGAGTGAATATAGAATAAACTACACATTCAAGTATGACTTTGAACATAATTTAAGGACACCACACAATTTGAACAAAAATTTCTCACTCTCACAAAGAATTCATGTGCATCCCGTGATCGTACCATAAGCTTTCCCGTAGTGTACATCTCTACAAATCTAAGTCAGCAAAGTCTAGGATCAATTAGGACTTTATGGGTTGTAATGTAGTCTAAGAGACGGGTAGGATACATTTAGGAATAGTGACTAACCCTCCTAAGAACTTTAATACACTAAACACAAAATCTAGCACATCTTCTTCTCAACCAATTCACTCGCACCACCATATACAACATAGCCCTTTTTGTTGTGAAATAAGGATTTTTATATTCCCACAAGCACAAATTAGTACGACTAGAAGATGTGTATTTTTCTACATTATTTGAATTATTTTTTCGTTTTCTCTTTTTCTTCTACACACTCCATACATTAAGGTTCATCGGCTAGTGACCTTTTTTCACAACTTTAGTGCACCTTAGGGGACCTTCCATGTTTCCACTCGAAATCTACTTCCCAATCTCTTGCCTTACTTCTTTTAGCGACTAAGTGCCTTCGAAGGTAAAGGTTCAACAATCTCAAATTCAGAACAAAATAGGGGTACGACTTGTAATGTGGGTGACAAGCACATCTATTATCAATCAAAGAACTGCCTACGTCATCTCCTAGACTAGAACAAGTTAATGATTTCGCTTTGATTAACACACGAGGGAAGTTCTATACTACACAAAATAGCACAAAATAACACAAATCCTTACACACACATTGCACATGACTCAATCAAGACGGTTCTGTTCAACTCTCAAGTAAAGAAAGCACATATAGTTGAGAAATTTTAAGCAATATTGCATTAGGTGACATACAAGTCAAACAACTGAGAAAAGGCGTCATAGAGTAGGCTATTTATTTTATTAAGCCATCACAATTCAAATCAAATGTACGGGAGGATAGAGCACATGCCATCGCCTAATGTGCCAGCACCAAATATGTAAATAGGTACCTCAGAGCAATTCAGTTTTCTACCTATCCTACTCCTTAAAAAAAATAAAGTACCCTATTCGAGCTACACCCTTGGAAAAGAACTGACGCCCAAAGAAAAACCAAGGGATACAACCTAACTATCCTAAAAAAATCTTTTTGGTGTTTTTCATTGGACTTTAATCCCTCAAGAAAATTTTCCAAAAGATCCATCATCAGGAAATGTCCGAGCTTTTTCTAATTTTTTTCTATTTTTATATTTAATGTTTTTTAAACTAGACTATGTCTACTACAGGTTCCTAAAAGAAAAATTAATAAAATAAAATAAAAATAGATTTATACAATTTACATCATATAAAGTTGTTCCCCCACCCCACACTTAGCATATGCATAGTCCCCGATGATGGAAAGAAGAGCTCCCTGCTAATCGGATTCCACCTCAACAGAATACCCACCAGCAACAGCTTCAGGCTCATCATCTTCATTCACTCCCAGGGGCACCAAAATCATGGGCCCGTGACGTCAGCATTAAGATCATCCTCAGTATCTGAGCCTTTGTGGGTGTTCTCATCCTCTGACGGGTGAACATGACTGCCAGGTATGATGCCCAACATCTCTTTGGAAGAACTGGACAGGTCATTGCGTGGATGCATATGCTCCTCGTTCGACATGCCCAACCTGAACATGATTACATTTAGGGAGCTATAGAGCTACTTGTTGAAGTTCCCGTCCCTCACATTCTGTGCCACCTGGCTTAGCTTAGACGTAGACTCCAACAAGGATGTGATGTCCATCAACCTCTTATGAGCCTGCACAACCTCGTCGTAACCGGGGTATTCAGGTACCTCCCGGGACAGCATGTACTGCGTAAGGAAGTTACCAAAGAAGAATCTCTTGATTTTTTGCCCAAATCGTGTGCGGGCCATCTCCCCTAATATGATCTCGCCCAGTCATCATAAAAAATATAAAACACACTCGAGCTCTAGTGCATTTAATGTTGTGCTCAACCGGCATTAGTCTGTTTTGCACGAAATTCTGTCACACCTTGGCAGTCTTGTTGAAGTCGAAGCGGATCATCTCAGGATGGGCATTTGAATCGACACACATAGAGTGTGAGGTATAAGCTTGTAGCTTGGGCAATTTGAAAAACTTTTGTAGCCTTCGTGGGTTAGGGCAATCAACTCCCAAAACATTGTATAAGGAACGCCTATCCATTGGCACCTACTTTCTGCAGACCCGTGACTTGAACAAGTCCCCATTCCAATTTGCGTAAAGTGCTCGCACAATGCTCAAATTTCCATGGCCCGGGCACTTTAGGAACTTATCCATCTTCATTTCTCTTAACCGAGCAAGCACGCCCAAGAAGTTCTTTTCCAGAGTTTTCACATTAATTCCCATTTCGGAGACATACTGCCCATATGGCACAAAGTTATTATCCCATTGGATGGCATCCTCACGAACTAGAACCAAATGAGGCCTTGGTCCCGATGGTGCCTTCTTCGATCCCTCGGCAACATGTTTCCCTTTAGCTTGCCGAGATGACCCTTCCCCTTGTTTGTGCTTTTTAGGAGCGGGAACAGTGGTTGAGGACTTCCCCACTCCTTTACCCCTTCTCACATTATCACGATCCATATCAACCTACAACAAAACTAATCATGAATGTGATAATGAATCAAGAAATCCGTCGAAGGTTATCGTGAGAGTCAAAGATGACCCCACCCTTAAAATCGAAGGCTTTATGTAATATACTCACAATATTGGTTGAAAACGCACAAGTGTTGCACCACAAGGCGATGGGTACTCAAGACTTTCCCATGTCGCACAATTATAATGCACTAACTATTCCACACAAATCAAACAGTCGATCATGGCGAAGTGACTTAGCCTTAGTGCAAGAAAATAACGCATGTCCCAATCTCTACAACTAATATACTACACTAGCTAATTCTAACAAAGTGCTACAACATACATAGTACAAGATAAATGGTGTGGGTGGCATGGTTATAGCATGTGAACATTAAATACAAGGTTTGGGTTAGGTAAACGGACCCCCAACACCCCACACCTAGCCCGATATCACATGCGACTACACTCGGCTACTCGGACTTTACCGGTGCACAATTGATTCTTTCAAGCATTTTATCAAACACATGGTGGGCAATAAGTGTGTACAACTCAATTCAACAATGGTGGAATATGGTGGCCCTCCCAAACTTCAACGAAGTATAGGGAATTATAGTTTACTACTCCGTATACAACATAAAACCAAGTTGTAACAACCAATTTTGTTCCACAATCAGGTCACCCACCATAGAACAAGTTCTAAGAAGCAACGTATGGGGGAATTTGGAGATGGGGCATTTAGGACGGGGGATGGGCATTATAATCTACAAAATAAAAGAAAAAGGGAGAAGGGAAACATACATGGGAGATTTGTAGATAAATGCAAGAGGAGAAGAAAAAAAAACTATAAGAATTGAGAGAGGGTCGGAGATCGAGACGGGGGCAGATAGGAGGAAAGTGTAGCGGGGGGAGAGAGAGAAGGGCTTAGGAGGTTAGAGTTATTTTAATTAGGAGGGGTTTGGGTTGTAATGTGAGGGTATATGGATAAGTGGGTCAGGTTTTAGGGGTAGGTATTTTAAATACAACAACATACCCAGTATTATCCCACACTATAGAGGAGTTATTTTAAATAAAAAATGAAAGAGAAAAAATATTTATTGACCCCCCAGCCCAGCGCGTTGCGCTAGGCATAGCGTTGGAGGAAGAAATCTTTATGTTTTCTGAGCCACAGGTAGCGTTGGGCGCTATTTTTCCTTCTTTTTTAATGAAATCCCCGATCCCTCCGAGCATTTTATATATCCAATTTACTGGCACGCCCGGAACCTAGGAGCGAGACAAGCACCCGGTGCCTCACCTAACCTGGTGTACCAAATTGCGACTAAGGGACTCTGAACACATTATGTCATACTTTGGCCATAGGGCCACCTTGCAAGACAATTTGCGAAGCAAAATATAAAACTGAATGGAAACTAGCGCTAACTAAACATCAATATAAAGCTAGGCTGAAAAGGCCGTCATAGCTACTACAGCTGACAAACCACCAAATTATACATACCAGGCCTACAAACCCAACATACTGCACTAACCAACAGGATATGTCTACAAGCCTCTACTGATAGATGTACTATGATCGGAACAGGGCCCCGACCTACCCATAACATATATACAGATATACATAAGATGTACACAACACTCTAGACCTGGCAACTCCGAAAGGCGTGGAGCTTACCGATCAGGCTGAACTCGGGAAACACCTACTGAGGAGATCTACTCGTCTGTCTATCTGAACCTGCATGCATGAAATGCAGCGTCCCCGGAAAAGGGACGTCAGTACGAAATAATGTACCGAGTATGTAAGGCAATAACATAACTGAAAATCGAAACTGAACTGATAATATAATAACTGGAAGTAACTGGGAGTCAAAGATGATCTGGAGATATACTTACCTGCTGATACTGACTCAACTCCTTCAATGTAGTAAGTAAAATAATTGTACGGCCTTATAAGGCTCGGTATATATAACTGATGTGCCATAGTAGGCTCGCTCATAGGCGCTCGGCCATACTAGGCTATGTATCTCGACCATGCTGGGCTCGCTCATAGGCGCTCGGCCACAGTAGGCTCGGTATATAACTTTCCATCTGATCAGTGGTTGCCCAATAGGGGCCTGCCCATCGATTATAGCTCGATGGTAATGAAAATACTGTAATACTGTATATATAGGCTTGTTGCTCTCTTGACTAGAAGAAGACAATACTAAATTGAATATAGAATCTCGATAAGGAATAATATTGTAACTTATGAGACTAGAATAGTGTGAATAAATTCATGAATATGAACTTCTCTTTTTGTCTCATTACTAACACATGTAGCTACGAGATCATGCCAAAATGAAGGAAGGCTTAGCCTTAACATACCTTATCACAATCTTTCCAATCACCAAGTTGAACTCACCTCTTTGCACCTTAATCTACAAGAACGATAATAATACTATCGTTAAGTTACGAAAGGTACAACTATCGCACAACGAACGACAAACTTATTTTGTATTAAAACGGGCAGCATCTCCCCTATAATCCTTACTTCCTCCAAATTCAAGATAACACCAACAATACAAGAACAGAACAATAACAACATATATACATCATTTTCCAGCCCTATATACACCATCAAATACTACAAAACAGCCCAATACACCCCAATCTCTTCGTACACAAAACGACCACCGTAGTAGTGTCAAACGACGCGAAAATGTTATGATGAACGACCAGCCAACCACCCTACATTTATATGGTGTTTATAAACCCCCTTCCTCCTCCAAAACTCCACAAAATAGTAGTAAAACACGCAGCCCAACAGCAACACAAAACAGTCCACAAAACAGTCCGCTACAAGTGAATAACTCGAACTCACGGCTTCCGATCACCGTCCCGTGAGTTCTCACAAGTATAGAACGACTTACCATGAATTTATAGAAGAAAAACTGGATGAAAGAGAGCAGTAAACTCACCTTATTTGTTGGATAACTCAGCTCCTATCTTGGTTCTTCAAACTCTAGGTTTTACCTCCAATTAGAACTTGAAAGGGAGAGAAAATCAATTAGGGTTTGTGGAAAATTTTTGGGAGGATTCTTTGCAGAGCTTATGTCTGGTTATTATGCTCTATTTTAAGTCTAATATATGAAGAAAATAGGCCCTTAAAAGGCCTCTTTGGACGACCCGAAATGGCCCATTTTTGGGCTTTCATTTAAGCAAGTAGGTGACACACCTACTTGTCACCTAGCAGCTTGCGCAGTATCGCACAAATGCCCATATCTTTCTACTCCAATGTCGTATTGACAAACGGTTTAATGCGTTGGAAAATAGACTCATAGATATTTAATTTGATGGGTGGAACACCTCATAACTCTAAGTATATTGGGAGAAAATCGCAGTTACATTTGACCCAAAATTTCAATAAAACTTATGAGTGTAACTTGTGATGACTTTCATCGACTTTTGTTCCACAACTCGCTTGACATTAAAACATAACACACGGATGTCATACGACTAATATAAATCATAACATAATCTCCTTATCATGTTAATCACCCTAGTCTCACCCCAAAGGTACATGTTATAACATTCCCAACTTGTCGACTTTCGACGAAACATTGTTTTATTTAATTGCTTTAGCTTCTGAACTGTCCAACCCTCTTTGTACTTGTTGTTCATGATCTTCAATATTTGTAACCTCAGAGGTAACATGATTAACTTACTTTATATACTTTTAAATATTATCTCATTTTTGGTCCTACATTAGTTTGCTTACGACGCATTTTTACGTACGAAAATATAGGGTGTAACATCACTCCCCCCTTGGGAACATTCGTCCTCGAATGTTTACTCTTAGAGACTTTGGAAAATTTTGCCAAAGTATCCTTCGTACACTAGGTTAAAACCAACCTGCACGTAGCCAGAAACATACTATGCATGCCACATATGGCCAATCTTTATAAATAGCAGCAATTTGCCTCACCGACCGTAAATCATAAATATTGAAAGTGAAAAATAAAAGCTTACCTGATGACCTGCTAGCCTACATAGAGCTATGTTGTAGCGTCCCATCTCGAACCATATCTTCAGTTTGAAATAGGTGGGGGTATTTAGACTTCATTTCTTCCTCCGATTCCCACGTCATCTCTTCTACATTCTTGCTCCTCCATAAAACCTTTACGGAAGCTACCTCCTTATTTCGTAGATTGCGGATTTGTCGGTCTAGGATGGCAACTGGAATTTCCTCGTATGACAAGTCCTCTGTAATCTGTACATCATCCGTGGGCACCACTCGGGTAGGATCGCCAATGCACTTCCATAGCATAGATACGTTAAAAATCGGACGGACAGACTCCAATTCTGAGGGCAACTCTAACTCATAAGCTACTTGGCCCACTCTCCGAATGATCCTATAAGGCCCAATATACCGTGGGTTAAGCTTGCCTTTCTTGCCAAACCTCATCACGCCCTTCATAGGTGATACCTTTAAGAATACCCAGTCATTAATCCTGAACTCTAAGTCTCGTCGCCGCACGTCAGAATATGACTTCTGATGACTCTGAGCTGTCAACAGTCGCTCCCGGATAAGCTTTACTTTCTCTATGGCCTGTTGAACCAGGTCTGGCCCATATAACCCAGATTTCCCAACATCAAACCACCCTATAGGAGATCTGTACTTACGCCCATACAAAGCCTCGTACGGAGCCATCTGAATACTGGAGTGGTAACTGTTATTATATGCAAACTCGACAAGAGGTAGATGTTCATCCCAACTTCTTTTAAAATCCAACACACATACTCGTAACATATCCTCGAGCGTCTAAATTGTGCGCTCGGCTTGTCCATCAGTCTATGGATGAAAAGCTGTGCTGAGATTCACTTGAGTCCCTAGACCTCTCTGAAATGACCTCCAAAAATGTGTTGTAAACTGAGCCCCACGGTCAGATATAATAGAAACTAGTACTCCGTGTAGCCGCACTATCTCCTTAATATATAACTTGGCATAATCTTCTGCTGTATATGTAGATCTGACCGGTAGGAAGTGAGCTGATTTCGTGAGCCTATCGACTATCACCCATATGGAATCGAACTTACAATTAGAACGAGGTAAACCCGTGATAAAGTCCATGTTTATCGCCTCCCATTTCCATGTCGGGATCTCTATAGTCTGCATTAGCCCTCCAGGCTTCTGGTGCTCTATCTTCACTTGCTGGCAACTAGTACATTGGGCAACAAACTCAGCAATGTTCTTCTTCATATCATTCCACCAGTACACATCCTTAATGTCATGATACATCTTCGTCGACCCAGAATGGATGGAATACCATAATAATGTGCCTCTGACATAATCCTGTCTCGTAGCCCTGCTACATCTGGAACACACAAACGACCCCTATATCTGAGAACCCCATCTCCCTTTAGCTCTAACAGTGGCTTCTTCTGCTGCGGAACTCGCTCTCTCAGCTCGACCAACTCTGGGTCCTCGTACTGCCTTTCCTTGACTTCCGCTATGAGGGATGATTTTGTAGTGTTTTGGAGTACAACTCCACCATCCTCAGAATCTACTAACCGAACCCCCAACGAAGACAATTGATGAATCTCTCTAGCTAATTGTCTTTTCTCGGGCTCTACATGTGCTAAGCTACCCATAGATCGGCGACTTAATGCATCTGCTACAACATTAGCTTTCCCTGGATGGTAGAGAATGTTAACATCGTAATCTTTCAATAACTCAAGCCATCGCCTCTGTCGCAAATTCAACTCTTTCTGCTTGAAGATATATTGTAGGCTTTTATGATCAGTAAATACATCAACATGAACACCATATAAATAATGCCGCCATATCTTAAGTGCATGGACAACCGCAGCTAACTCGAGGTCGTGGGTCGGATAATTCCTCTCGTGCTTCCTCAACTGCCTTGAAGCATACGCAATTACCTTCCCATGTTGCATCAGGACACATCCTAACCCGACACCTGATGCATCACAATACACGGCATAACCCTCTAGACCCTCTGGAAGTGTTAGAACTGGAGCTGAGGTCAACCTGTTCTTAAGCTCTTGGAAACTCCGCTCACAAGCCTCTGTCCATTGAAACTTAGTTTCTTTCTGTGTCAACTTCGTCAATGGTGCCGAAAGGGAAGAAAAACCCTCTACGAACCTCCGATAGTATCCTGCTAAGCCTAGAAAGCTACGAACCTCTGTCGGAGTGGTAGGTCTAGGCCAATATTTCACGGCCTCAATCTTCTGAGTGTCCACCTTTATCCCTTCATCTGATACAATATGCCCCAAGAATGCTATAGACTTCAACCAGAACTCACATTTAGAAAACTTAGCATACAACTTACGATCACGGAGGGTTTGGAGTACCGCTCGCAGGTGGTCCGCATGCTCATCCTCTGAACGGGAATAAACCAGAATATCATCAATAAATACTATCACGAACAGATCTAAAAATGGCCGGAATAGGCTATTCATCAAGTCCATAAATACAGCGGGTGCATTAGTCAACCCGAAGGACATGACAAGGAACTCGAAGTGGCCATATCGGGTCCTGAAGGCTGTCTTCGGAATATCTTTTTCCCGAACTCTGACCTGGTGGTACCCCGACCTCAAATCTATCTTTGAAAAGCATCTAGCCCCTGCAACTGATCAAACAAGTCATCGATCCTTGGAAGTGGATACTTATTCTTAATAGTTACCTTGTTCAGCTGCCTATAATCAATACACATCCTCAGCGAGCCGTCTTTCTTCCGCACAAATAGTACTGGTGCACCCCAAGGTGAGGTACTGGGCCTGATGTAACCTTTCTCCAGCAAATCTTTTAACTGCTCCTTCAACTCCTTCAATTCGCCAGGTGCCATTCTATACGGAGGGACGGATATTGGTTGAGTTCCTGGAAGCAAATCGATGCTAAAATCAATCTCTCGCTCTGGAGGAATACCTGGAAGCTCATCTGGAAACACATCTGCATACTCTTTCACTATTGGAATAGACTGAAGTGTAGGTATCTCAGCATCTGCATCTCTAACTCGCACAATATGATAAATGCACCCTTTTGCGATCATTTTCCTCGCCTTCAGATAGGAAATAAACCTACCTCTGGGTGTTGGTGTATTACCTACCCATTCAAGGACTAGCTCACCCGGAAAATGAAATCTGGCTGCCTTTGCTCGGCAATCAACTGTGGCATAGCAAGCTGCCAACCAGTCCATGCCCATGATAGCATCAAAATCCATCATCTCTAGCTCAACTAGGTCAGCTGAGGTCTGACGACTACAAATTGTCACCGTACAACCTCGGTAAACCCGTCTAGCAATAATCGATTCTCCGACCGGTGTAGATACCGCAAAAGGATCACTTAGTATTTCAGGCACTATACCAAACTTCCTCGCGACAAATGGGGTAATATACGATAAAGTAGATCCTGGGTCTATCAAAGCATAAGCATCGTGAGAGCAAATGGTTAATATACCTGTCACAACGTCTGGTGAAGACTCCTGGTCCTGTCGACCCGCTAAAGCATAGATACGGTTCTGATTACCACTTGAACTGGAACCTCTACCTCTGCCTCGACCTCTACCAGCCGAAGACTGAGACTCGCGCCTTGAAGGATGCACGGACATAGATGATCCTGTTGCTGAACTCGCTGGTTGTGCCATTCCCCCAGAATCTCTATTTGGGCAATCTCGCATCATATGCCTCGGACGCCCACATGTATAACAAGCATCAGAACTTGCTCGGCATTGGCCCAAGTGTCCTCTACAACAGATGTCACACCGTGGAGGAAATGACCATGTCTGCGCAGATCCTCGATGTCACTGCAAACCCGACGCCCGTGAGCTCTCACCTGGTCCTGACTTAGTATAACAGTCATACCTGTAACCCTGTAACTGAGGTAGCAGAGGCCTAGGTGGCCGTCCGTAGTACTGGGTCCTATAACTACCCTGATATTGCTCCTGAGACCTGGGAAATCTCATCCTCTTACGTTGCCCTTGCTCAGCCCTCTCTGTACCCTACTGCCGACACCTAACCCTTTCTATATTCTGGGCGAATGCCTGAATCCGGGAGATATACATACTATCCTGCAATGCAGCGGTGGCACATGCCTCGGTTAACTCTGGGCTAACCCTGCTATAAACCTGTGAATCCTGTCCCGCATAGTAGCAACTATGGATGGTGCATATCTGGCCAATGAGTCAAAATGGAGACTATACTCTCGAACACTCATATTACCCTGCTTGAGGGCTAGAAACTGATCGACTTGAGCCTGTCGGATCTCCCGTGGTAAGTACTGGTCAAGGAAGGCATCTGAAAAATTCTCCCAAATAGCTGGAGGTGCATCACGTCCCCTGGACCTCTCCCATCCCTCATACCAAAGGATGGCTATATCTCGGAGTCAAAAAGCTGCTAGCTCAACTGCCTCTTTCTCCGTGGCATGCATAACACAAAAGATCCTGTGAAGCTGATCTATGAAATCCTGTGGGTCCTCCCTCTGATCTGTCCCCGTGAACTCTGGGGGACTCAAAGCAATAAAATCTCGGACCCTTGAACTCCCAGACCCCTCAAAAGTTCCTGCACTAGCTGATGCCCTAGCCTGTTGCTGGGTAGCTACCAACTGTGTTAACAAATGCACCGCACTCCTTAAGTCCTGATCTGATGGAAGTGGAGGGGGAACTGGATGTGCGGTTTCCCTAGGAATCTCCGTAGTTGGTGGAGGAGCCGGTAATGGCTGAGTAGGGGTCTCGCCTTGAGCCTCAGACTGGGCCCCATCTACTGGGGGTACCCTGCTGGTCCCCTCACCTACTACTGTATCTCTCCTTTGGCTAGCCGTAGTCTTCCTAGTCACCGTCATCTGTGCATGCAAACACCAACACATAAGTTTAATTCAAATTTCCTATAACTCAGTTCTATAGCACGATTTAGATTTCAAAGAAGGGTAACCAACTCCTAAATGCCCTGTAGTACCCTGCTTATATAATGTGGTGCACAACACATCTATAAACAAGACTCTACTAGGCATGGCTTGTAGACTCCCTAGGATAGAACTGCTCTGATACCAAGTTTGGCACGCCCCGAACCTAGGAGCGAGACAAGCACCCGGTGCCTCACCTAACCTGGCGTACCAAATTGCGACTAAGGGACTCTGAACACATAATGTCATACTTTGGCCATAGGGCCACCTTGCAAGACAATTTGCGAAGCAAAATATAAAACTGAATGGAAACTAGCGCTAACTAAACATCAATATAAAGCTAGGCTGAAAAGGCCGTCATAGCTACTACAACTGACAAACCACCAAATTATACATACCAGGCCTACAAACCCAACATACTGCACTAACCAACAGGATATGTCTACAAGCCTCTACTGATAGATGTACTATGATCGGAACAGGGCCCCGACCTACCCATAACATATATACAGATATACATAAGATGTACACAACACTCTAGACCTGGCAACTCCGAAAGGCATGGAGCTTACCGATCAGGCTGAACTCGGGAAACACCTACTGAGGAGATCTACTCGTCTGTCTATCTGAACCTGCATGCATGAAATGCAGCATCCCCGAAAAAGGGACGTCAGTACGAAATAATGTACCGAGTATGTAAGGCAATAACATAACTAAAAATCAAAACTGAACTGATAATATAATAACTGGAAGTAACTGGGAGTCAAAGATGATCTGGAGATATACTTACCTGCTGATACTGACTCAACTCCTTCAATATAGTAAGTAAAATAATTATACGGCCTTATAAGGCTCGGTATATATAACTGCTCTGCCATAGTAGGCTCGCTCATAGGCGCTCGGCCATACTAGGCTATGTATCTCGACCATGCTGGGCTCGCTCATAGGCACTCGGCCACAGTAGGCTCGGTATATAACTTTCCATCTGATCAGTGGTTGCCCAATAGGGGCCTGCCCATCGATTATAGCTCGATGGTAATGAAAATACTGTAATACTGTATATATAGGCTTGTTGCTCTCTTGACTAGAAGAAGACAATACTAAATTGAATATAGAATCTCGATAAGGAATAATATTGTAACTTATGAGACTAGAATAGTGTGAATAAATTCATGAATATGAACTTCTCTTTTGTCTCATTACTAACACATGTAGCTACGAGATCATGCCAAAATGAAGGAAGGCTTAGCCTTAACATACCTTATCACAATCTTTCCAATCACCAAGTTGAACTCACCTCTTTGCACCTTAATCTACAAGAACGATAATAATACTATCGTTAAGTTACGAAAGGTACAACTATCGCACAACGAACGACAAACTTATTTTGTATTAAAACGGGCAGCATCTCCCCTATAATCCTTACTTCCTCCAAATTCAAGATAACACCAACAATACAAGAACAGAACAATAACAACATATATACATCATTTTCCAGCCCTATATACACCATCAAATACTACAAAACAGCCCAACACACCCCAATCTCTTCGTACACAAAACGACCACCGTAGTAGTGTCAAACGACCCGAAAATGTTATGACGAACGACCAGCCAACCACCCTACATTTATATGGTGTTTATAAACCCCCTTCCTCCTCCAAAACTCCACAAAATAGTAGTAAAACACGCAGCCCAACAGCAACACAAAACAGTCCACAAAACAGTCCGCTACAAGTGAATAACTCGAACTCACGGCTTCCGATCACCGTCCCGTGAGTTCTTACAAGTATAGAACGACTTACCATGAATTTACAGAAGAAAAACTGGATGAAAGAGAGCAGTAAACTCACCTTATTTGTTGGATAACTCAGCTCCTATCTTGGTTCTTCAAACTCTAGGTTTTACCTCCAATTAGAACTTGAAAGGGAGAGAAAATCAATTAGGGTTTGTGGGAAATTTTTGGGAGGATTCTTTGCAGAGCTTATGTCTGGTTATTATGCTCTATTTTAAGTCTAATATATGAAGAAAATAGGCCCTTAAAAGGCCTCTTTGGACGACCCGAAATGGCCCATTTTTGGGCTTTCATTTAAGCAAGTAGGTGACACACCTACTTGTCACCTAGCAGCTTGCGTAGTATCGCACAAATGCCCATATCTTTCTACTCCAATGTCATATTGACAAACGGTTTAATGCGTTGGAAAATAGACTCATAGATCTTTAATTTGATGGGTGGAACACCCCATAACTCTAAGTATATTGGGAGAAAATCGCAGTTACATTTGACCCAAAATTTCAGTAAAACTTATGAGTGTAACTTGTGATGACTTTCATCGACTTTTGTTCCACAACTCGCTTGACATTAAAACATAACACACGGATGTCATACGACTAATATAAATCATAACATAATCTCCTTATCATGTTAATCACCCTAGTCTCACCCCAAAGGTACATGTTATAACATTCCCAACTTGTCGACTTTCGACGAAACATTGTTTTATTTAATTGCTTTAGCTTCTGAACTGTCCAACCCTCTTTGTACTTGTTGTTCATGATCTTCAATATTTGTAACCTCAGAGGTAACATGATTAACTTACTTTATATACTTTTAAATATTATCTCATTTTTGGTCCTACATTAGTTTGCTTACGACGCATTTTTACGTACGAAAATATAGGGTGTAACATTTACATTCCCACACCATTCTACCTATGATTTATATGCCTACAAAGAAAACAAAAAATCCTCTAGTCTACTCTAACTAAAAAAAAATTGAAAAGCTAAGCTATGAAAGCAATAAAAATTAGGTTGCCTCCCAACAAGTGACTGCTTTAACATCGCGGGACGATGCAAGGCCTCGCTTTCTCATCAGCGAGTATTACTTTCGACTTCACACGATCAATGACACCTCCCCAGTAGTGTTTGACTCTTTGCCCATTCACTAAAACTTTTCTTTTACCATTTAAAGCACGCAACTCAATTGCACCATAAGGGGTTACTTTCACCACCTCAAATGGAACTGACCACCTCGATTTTAACTTCCCAAGAAACAACTTAAGCCTAGAATTGAACAATAGTACCTTTTGGCCATATTCAAAGTGACGTGCTTGATTCGCTTGTCATGCCATCTTTTTGTTTTCTCCTTGTAAAGCTTAGCATTTTCATATGAGTGAAGCTTGAACTCATCTAACTCATTTAACTGCAAGAGCCTCTTCTTTCCCGCGGCTTCAAAGTCCATATTCAACTTTTTAATTGCCCAATACACATTGTGTTCAAGTTCAACCGGCAAATGACATGCCTTCCCATAAACAAGCTTAATTGCCCAATACATTTTGTGTGCAGTTTTATATGCCCACAAGGCATCATCTAACTTTGTAGCCCAATCCTTCCTATTCACACTCACTGTCTTCTCTAATATCTTTTTTATTTCACTGTTGGACACCTCAACTTGTCCACTTGTTTGCGGGTGATATGTCGTGGCAACTCTTTGGTGGACCCTATATTTAGTTAGATGGTTATTCAACAACCGATTGCAGAAATGTGTCCCTTCATCACTAATCAAGGCACGTGGAGTCCCAAACCTCGAGAATATATTTTTCTTCACAAAAGTAGCTACCACCTTGGCATCATTGGTTGGCAATGCAATAGCCTCCACACATTTTGACACGTACACCGCCAGAAAGATATATTTGTTTCCTTTAGACAATGGGAACGGTCCCATGAAGTCTATCCCCCGCACATCAAAAATATCTACATCCAGGATTTTATTCAAAGGAATCTCATGCCTCCTTGTAATTGTTCCTATTCTCTGACACTGGTCACACTTCTTAACAAAAGCATGGGCATCCTTCAACAATGTTGACCAAAAGAACCCAGACTGTAAAACTTTTGCAGTTGTCCTATCGCCTCCATGATGAACTCCATACGGCGAGGTATAACAATCATACAACATTAATTACACCTCATTTTCAGGAATGCAACTCCTCATAACCTGATCAGCACACTGTCTATACAAGAATGACTCATCCCAGTAATAGAAGTTCACATCATGTAGAAACCTCTTTTCAATTTTAGGAGGAAGTACCCCACTCACAATATAATTCACATAATCCGCGTACCATGGGGGAGGGTCTTGGGTGAGAGAAAAAGGCTGCTCATCAGGAAATGCATCCTTAATTTGTCCACCTTCCTCCACGTGCTCGTGATTTTCCAGCCTTGATAGATGGTCGGCTACTTGGTTTTCTGTGCCCTTCCGATATCATATTTCTACATCAAATTCCTGCAATAACAAAACCCAATACATCAATCTAGCCATGGATTCTATTTTTATAAATAGATACCTGATTGCTACATGGTCGGTATGGACTATAACTTTTATTCCCACCAAGTATGCCGGAAATTTCACAAAGGCCCACACAACGGGAAACAACTCCTTTTCAGTGGTGGTGTAATTCAGCTATGTATCATCAAGAGTCTTACTCACATAGTATGTGGATTAAAAAATCTTGTCCTTCCTCTAGCCTAGCACTGCCCTTGCATCGTACATAAGTTCAAATGGTAAGGACCAATCCGGTGCCACAATAATGGGGATAGCCACGCACTTCTTTTTTGAGCTCCCCAAATGCCTTCAGGCATGCTTCATCATAATTGAAGATTACATCTTTTCAAGAAACCTGCACAAAGGAGTAGCAATGTTTGAAAAATGTTTAATAAAGCTTCTGTAGAACCCCGCGTGTCCCAAGAAACTCCGAACACCCTTCACAGAAATGGGTGGAGGTAATTTTTCAACAGCCTCCACCTTCGCCTTATCAACTTCAATGCCACTCCTTGACACTCTATGGTCCAACACGATGCCTTCTTGTACCATAAAATGGAACTTTTTCCAATTTAGCACTAAATTTATTTCTTCACAACGGGCCAACACCTTGCCCAAATTCTTCAAACAATCATCATAAGAAGACCCAAAGACTAAAAAATCATCCATGAAGACTTCTACGAATTGCTCCACCATATTAATAAAAATGGCCATCATACACCTCTGGAAAGTGGCTGGTGCATTACAAAGACCAAATGCCATTCGCTTGAAAGAAAAAGTACCATAAGGACATGTAAAAGCGGTCTTCTCTTAATCCTCTGGGCATATTGACAATCTAGTTGTACCCCAAATAACCATCAAGGAAGCAATAATATTCATGCCCCGCCAATCTGCCCAACATCTGGTCAATGAATGTAAGTGGGAAGTGGTCCTTGCGGGTTGCTTTGTTGAGCCTTCTGTAGTAAATGCAAACTCTCCACCTGTCACAATGCGAGTAGGAATTAGCTCATTTTTCTTATTCTCTACAAAATTTATCCCCCCTTTTTAGACACACAATGCACTGGGCTCACCCAGTTGCTATCAGAAATAAGGAAGATAATACCTGCCTCAAGCCATTTAATTACTTCATTCTTCACGACCTCCTTCATAATCGGATTTAATCTCATTTGTTGCTCAACATTGGGGATGTGTCCATCTTCTAGAAAGATTTTATACATACAAAATGATGGACTGCTTCCTTTGATATCAGCAATTATCCACCTAATAGCTTTTTTATGCTCACGAAGCACTCTGAGCAATTTTTCTTCTAGCACACCAGTTAAGCTGGATGCAATAATCACTGACAATGTTTCAGAGTTCCCCAAGTAAGCATAGGACAGGTGCACTGGAAGAGGTTTGAGCTCTAGCTTTGGAGCTTCGTCAATAAATGATTTAGGAGGGGTCAGAGTAACAGGTTTGTCCAACTCCTCAAATCTCCCAAGCCCATGGACATATTTGCAAGTCATGTTAAGCACTTGCTCAGTATATTCTATCATCTCATCTTCACTTTCTTCTTCATCCCCCATCAAGGATCGCTCAAGAGGATCTATAGGGATTATATAAGTCACCAATGAAGTCACATCATTTTCCACCACATAAATCATGGATAGCTCTTCATAGTGGGCTGGCAATCTAAGTACTTTATACGGATTAAATACCTCCACTCGATCACCCACTCTTATTGTCATCTTTCCTTCACGTACATCGATAATAGCTCGGCCCGTGGCTAAGAATGGATGCCCAAAAATAAATGGGACTTCCTGATTAGGCTCATAGTCAAAGATAATGAAATTAATAGGGAATATGAAAGAACTTGTCACGACCCAAACCGATGGGTCACGACGGGCACTCGGTACCTTACTCAACCGAGTACTAACGTAACGTATATTTTGTATCATACTATCATAGGTAAATGAGCCAGAAAGACTATCACTATATAACTAGAATAAAGCATGAGGGAATACTAGACATAGGATGACCCAACCTGATATAGAAACTCATACTAGTGACATACGGGCCCATAAGGCCAATGTGATCCATTATATACTTAAAATATAAGCTAACAAGGCCATATAAGTATCCGTATATATGACATCTGTCTACAAGCCTCTAAGAGTACATAATTATCATAAAGGTCGGGATAGGGCCCCGCCATACCAAATAATACATGTCTAAATCAAATTGACCAAACAAGCAACTCCGGAGCAAATGGAGCGCATCAACATCTTCCGCTGAGTTGATAGCCTACTTGGAGGACTTTCGACCTTCTATCGGGACCTGCGGGCATGAAACGCAGCGTCCCCAGGTAAAAGGGACGTCAGTACAAATAATGTATCGAGTATGTAAGGAATGAAAATAAGTAAATAATAGACATTAGAGAAACATGGAGTAAAAGTCTCAACATGTATGCCTGAATAGGTCTTTGAATCATTTAATATTATAATGTCATGCATATGCGTATAAATGTCATACCATGCATAGGTATATACGTTCATAATATTGTAATGACCCGGCCGGTTGTTTTGAGAGTTATAGCACCGATACCCTATTTAACTGCTTCTTCCATAATAATTTCTACTATTGTGACTTGATGGGAGGTTTCGTTTTGGTTTTTGGAGTGTTTTGGGACACTTAGTCCCTAAAACAAGAGCTTAAATGTTAGGATTTTGACTGTAGTCGGAACTGTTTGAAGACGACTCCATAATGGAGTTTTATCGATTCCGTTAGCTCCGTTGGGTGATTTTGGACTTAGGAGCGTGTCCGGATAGTATTTTGGAGGTCTGTAGCTTATTTGTGCTTGAAATGGCGAAAGTCATATTTTTGGAGATTTGGACCGGTAGTGGAAATTTGGATATCGGGGTCGAATTCTGATTCCGAAAGTTGGAGTAGGTCCGTAATATTGAATATGACTTGTGTGCAAAATTTTAGGTCATTCGGACGTGGTTTGATAGGTTTCAGCATCGGTTGTAGGAATTTGAAGTTTCAAGTTCTTTAAGTTTGAATTGGAGAGTGATTCGTGATTTTAGCATTAGTTGATGTGATTTGAGGGGTCGACTAAGCTCGTATGGTATTTTAGGATTGGTTGGTATGTTTGGTTGAGGTCGTGGAGGCCTCGGGTGAGTTTCGAGTGCTTAACGGATCAAAAATTTGGACTTGTAATGTTGCTGAAGTCTTCAGGCATCTGGTATTTTCGTACCTACGGTGGAGAGACCGCAGGTGCGGGATAGCACGTGCGGAGAGGCAAGCGCAGAAGCGTAAAAGTGGAGGAGTGCCAGGGGTCGCAGGTGCGAGGTGAATTCCGCATCTGCGATGCCCGTAGATGTGTTAGGGTCAACGCAGGTGCGCAAGGTCCGCAGAAGCAGAAGGGATTTCCACAGGCTGGCCCTTTCATCGCAGGTACGGAGGCAGAGGGGGTAAGTGATTTGCGTAGATGCGCATATTGTCTGCACCACCGCACCCGCAGGTGCGAGCCCAGGCTCCGCAGGTGCGGAAATACCTGGGCAGTGGTTAAAACCGAAGGGACTTCGCGATTTATGTCATTTTGGACATTGCAAACTCGGTTTAGGGCTATTTTTGAGAGCATTTTTGAGAGATTTCTTGAGGTAAGTCCCTTGTGCTTATTTTGATCAATAATCTTGCTTCCCCATTTATTTTTCCACCTAGTTAGTGTGTATTTAAGGTGAAATTTGGGGGTTTGAGACTAGGGATTTGGAAAGTTTGAATTGTGGATTTGAAGGACCATTTGGTGTCGGATTTTAGTAACTTTGATATGGTTAGACTCGTGAGTGAATGGGATTTTGGATTTTGTGACTTTTACCCGATTCTGAGACGTGGGCCCGGATCGTGTTTTTAGGGCGAATTTCGGAATTTTTGTTAAAGTATTGATTTAATTAATTTGATGAGTCTATTATGGTTGTATTTATGATATATAATTGCTTTTGGCTAGATTTGTGCCATTCGGAGCCAAATATTTGTGGGAAAGGCATTCTTACCGATTGATTGAGCTTGGTTCGAGGTAAGTGGCTCACCTAACCTTGTGTGGGGGGACTCCCCGTAAGATTTGTACTGTTTTAGATAAATGAGTGCCGTGTACGTGAGGTGACGAGTACGTACACGGGCTAAATGTGTAAAAACCCAATTTTCTACTAAGTAATAACCTGATTTCTTTCTTATTTTAGTTTCATCAGCATGTGTAGTATCCCTCTAGATTAGAATAGCATGCCTACTTTCCTTAACCATTTACTTGAACTACGTGCAGCATGTTTAGTGAATTTACCTATCTTTCCTTAACTTGTACTTAGGTTGAACTATAGAATTTTGTGCCGTAACTATTGAATTCTATTGTTTTCGCTGCATATTTACTTTGGGACTACGAAACGGTATTCCGGGAGATCCCCCTGTGTTGCATATTTACATTGGGACTACGGAACGGTATTCCGGGAGATCCCCCTATACTGCATATTTACTTTGGGACTACGGAACGGTATTCCGCGAGATCCTCTTGCACTGTATAGTTACTTTGGGACTACGGAACGGTATTCCGGGAGATCCCCCTGTACTGCACATTTACTTTTGGGACTACGAGACGCTATCTTGGGAGATCCCCTATTGTATTTTTGTGTACTGAGTTGTTACCTTCTATGATTTCATTATTGTTAGATTTCAGCCTTTATTTTATTGAGGTATTGCACTCTATCTTGTTTTATTATATATTTACCAGTAGGGCCCTGACCTGACCTCGTCACTACTCGAACAAGGTTAGGCTTGGAACTTACTAGTCCCAATTGTGGTGCACTCACGTTACTCTCTGAACATGTTTTTTTCGTGTGCAAATCCAGGTGCTCCTTATCAGTCGCACTATTAGCGAGCCGGGAAATCTTTGGAGACTTCAAGGTATTTCTGCCGCTTCTGCAGACCTCGGAGTACCCTTCTACTATTCCCTATCTCCATTATCTTATGTATTTTCTTTTGATAGACTCTGATGTATTGAGACACTAGATTTTCCTCTTGTAGTTTGTGATTCACGATGTTCCGGTTTTGGTATTGTTGTGTATTATTGTATAGTTGGTTAAATTTATATATTTATTTCATTATTCCGCAAAATATTTGGCTTACCTAGTTGTAGAGACTATGTGCCGCCACGACGTCACACGGAGGGGAAATTAGGTCGTAACAAGTTGGTATCAGAGCTCTAGGTTCGTAGGTGTCATGAGTCACAAGCCGGTTTATTAGAGTCTCGCGGATCGTTACGGAGACGTCCGTACTTATCTTCGGGAGGCTATGGAACTGTTAGGAAAAATTCACTACTTTGATTCCTTGTCGTGCGAAAATTTGTTGACTTCAAAATTTCTAAACTTTTGTATTCTATTCTCTCACAGATGGTGAGGACACGTACAAGTGGATCTGATGACCAGGCACACGCACCCCCTGCTAGAGCCGCGAGAGGCCGATGACATCCACGTGGTGCAGCCAGAGCACCCACACGAGCTGCTACAGAGGAGCCCCCAGTAGCTCCAACTGGAGGGCAGACATATGAGGTACCTGTTTCTGCACCAGCCCTCCAGGAGACTCTAGCCCAATTTATGAGCATGTTCAGCACCTTAGCTCAAGATGGATTGATTCCACTTGCTCCTGCCATATCTCATGCCAGGAGAGGAGCACATACTCTCGTCGCTGGTACTCCAGGGCAGCGGGTTCAGGTCGACCAGGTTCTAAAGATTGTACCAATACAGCTGATAGCTCCAACTCAGTCTGAGGTTAGGGTAGCAGCTTCTGAGGTGGAGCAGCTCAGACTTGAGAGGTACAAGAAGTACCACCTACCTACCTTCAGCGGATTGGCTACAGATGATGCTCAGTGTTTTTTTGAGGAGTGTCATTGTATTCTCCGTACTATGGGCGTAGCGGAAATGAGTGGGGTTTCTTTTACTACATTCCAGCTTAGAGGAGCAGGCTATTAGTGGTGGCGTGCTTATGAGCTGAGTAGTCCGGATGAGGTAGTTTTGCTTACATGGACTCAGTTCTCGGACATGTTTTTGAGAGAGTATGTCCCTCAGAGTCTCAGGGACTCATGGCACGTGGAGTTTGAGCAGCTGCGCCAAGGATCTATGACTGTGTCAGAGAATGTAGTCTGTTTCAGTGATTTGGCCCAACATGCACCGGCGTTGGTTGTCACAGTTCGAGAGAGCGTACGACGGTTTATTGATGGACTCTACCCCAGCATCCAGATTAGTATAGCCAGGGAGTTGGAGATGGATATTTCTTATCAGCATGTTTTGAGTATTGCCAAGAGATTGGAGGGCATGCTTGCCCGGGATAGAGAGAAGAGGGAGGCCAAGAGGTCTCGAGAGACTGGTTATTATTCTGGAGCACGTGTCCCAGCAGCTCACCATGGTAGGGGTTATGTGAGTCGCCCCGTTCACTCAGCTCTTTCAGGCGCCAGTGGTGTTCCAGCTCCTTCTAAGCCCCAAGAGCCTTATTATGCACCGCCAGTATTTAGTATGCCTCCTACACAGGGTGTTCCTAGCGGCTAGTCTAGCAGACCTGGCCCGAGCCAGCCACAGCAGCCACGCCCTCCTATAGCTTATTTTGAGTCTGGCGACACTAGCCATATGATGAGGGATTGCCCCAGATTTAGGAGGGGTGCACCTCCACAGACTTCTCAGCCACAACGTGCTCCAGCAGGTCCTCAGGCTTTGATTACAGCACCAGCTGCCACCCCACCTGCTCAGCCAGCCTAAGGTGGAGGTCGGGGAGGTAGAGGTCGCCCTAGAGGGGGAGGCCAGGCCAGATATTATGCCTTTCCTACTCGTACAGAGGCAGTTGCTTCTGATTCTATCATTTTAGGTATTGTACCAATCTGTCATAGAGATGCGTCAATATTGTTTGACCCGGGCTCTATATATTCTTATGTGTCCTCTTATTTTGCCCTGTATTTGGGCATATCTCGGGATTCTTTGGGTTCCCCTATTTATGTGTCTACTCCTGTGGGAGATTCTCTTGTTGTAGACCGCGTGTATCGGTCGTGTTTGATTGGTCTTAGCGATTTTGAGACCAGAGCCGATTTATTATTGCTCAGCATGGTGGACTTTGATATTGTTTTGGGCATGGACTGGTTGTTGCCCCATTATGCTATTCTTGATTGTCATGCTAAAATCGTGATGCTGGCTATGCCAGGTTTACCGCGATTAGAGTGGAGAGGTACCTTAGAGTATACTTCCAGCATAGTTATTTCATTTCTTAAAGCTCAACGAATGGTTGAGAAGGGTTCTGACGCGTATCTAGCTTATGTGAGAGATGTCAGTATTTATACCCCTACAGTTGAGTCAATTCTAGTAGTGAGGGACTTTCCAGATTTGTTCCCAGCTGATCTTCCGGGCATGCCGCCCGACAGAGATATTGATTTTGGCATTGATTTGTTGTCGGGCACTCATCCTATCTCTATTCCTCCATATCGTATGGATCCTCCTGAATTGAGGGAGTTGAAGGAGCATTTACAGGAGTTGCTTGATAAGGGCTTCATTTGGCCTAGTGTGTCACCTTGGGGTGCTCCTATCTTATTTGTGAAGAAGAAGGATGTTTCTATGTGGATGTGTATTGATTACCGCCAGTTGAACAAAGTCATAGTGAAGAACAGGTATCCATTGCCTTGTATTGATGACTTATTTGATCAATTACAGAGTGCCAGAGTGTTTTCCAAGATTGACTTACGTGCAGGTTATCATCAGTTGAAGATTCGGGAGCCAGTTATCCCGAAGACTGCTTTCAGGACCAGATATGGTCACTATGAGTTTTTTGTTATGTCTTTTGGGCTGACCAATGCCCCAGCAGCTTTTATGCACTTGATGCACAGTGTGTTTCGTCCTTATCTTGACTCATTCGTCATTGTATTTATTGACGACATTCTGGTATACTCTCGGAGTCGGGAGGATCATGAGCAGCACCTGAGGACTGCGCTTCAGACCTTAAGAGAAAAGAAGTTATATGCAAAATTTTCAAAGTGTGAGTTCTGGCTAGACTCAGTGGCATTCTTGGGTCATATAGTATCGAGTGAGGGGATCCAGGTGGATCAGAAGAATATTGAAGCAGTGCAAAGTTGGCCCAGACCATCCTCAGCTACAGAGATCCGGAGTTTTCTTGGTTTGGCGGGGTATTACCGTCGATTTGTAGAGGGTTTCTCATCTATTGCAATACCTATGACCAGGCTGACCACGAAGGATGCTTCGTTCAGGTGCACAGAGGAATATGAGGAGAGCTATCAGAAGCTCAAGACAGCTTTGCCTACAGCCCTGGTATTGGTATTGCCTACAAGTTTGGGGTCTAATATTGTATATTGTGATGCATCGCGGATTGGTATCGGTGCGGTGTTGATGCAGGACGGTAGGGTGATTGCCTATGCGTCCAGATAGCTAAAGGTACATGAAAGGAACTATCATATCCATGACCTTGAGTTAGCAGCTATTGTTCATGCCTTGAAGATTTGGCGGCATTATTTGTACGGTGTTCCTTGTGAGATTTACACCGATTACTAGAGTTTGCAGCATCTGTTCAAGGCAGAAGGATCTTAATTTGCGTCAGAGGAGGTAGTTGGAGCTACTTAAGCATTATGATATCACTATTTTGTACCACCCTGGGAAGGCCAATATGGCGGCCGATGCTTTGAGTCGCCGGGCAGAGAGTTTGGGGAGCTTAGCATATCTACAAGCAGCAGAGAGGCCCATGGCATTGGATGTTCAGGCCTTAGCCAGCCAGTTTATGAGATTAGATATTTCTGAGCCGAGTCGAGTATTGGCTTGTTTGGTCTCTCGGTCTTCTCTTTATGATCGTATCAGGTAGCGTCAGTATGATGACCCCCATGTATGTGTCCTTAAGGACATAGTCCAACACGGTGATGCTAAGGAGGTCACTATTAGAGATGATGGTGCATTGAGGATACAAGGAAGGCTATGTGTGCCCAATGTAGATGGTTTGCATGAGTTGATTCTCCAGGAGGCTCACAGCTCACCGTACTCTATTCATCCGGGTGCCGCAAAGATGTATCAGGACTTGAAATAGCATTACTGGTGGAGGAGAATGAAGAAGAACATAGTAGAGTATGTGGCTCGATGTCTGAATTGCCAGCAGGTAAAATAAGAGCATCAGCGACAACGTGGATTGCTTCAGAAGTTAGATTCCGGAGTTGAAATGGGAGCGGATCACTATGGATTTCGTTGTTGGACTCCCATGGACTCAGCGGAGGTTTGATGCAGTTTGGGTGATTGTGGATAGGCTGACCAAGTCGGCTCATTTTATTCTTGTGATGACTACCTATTCTTCCGAGCAGCTAGGTCGAATCTACATCCGTGAGATCATCAGGCTTCATGGCGTACCAATATCTATTATCTCTGATCGGGGTACGCAGTTTACATCACGGTTCTTGAGAGCTGTACAGCATGAGTTGGGTACTCGGGTTGAGTTGAGCACAACATTTCACCCTTAGATGGACGGGCAGTCCGAGCGCACTATTCAGATATTAGAGGATATGCTCTGTGAGTGTGTGATAGATTTTGGGGGTGCTTGGGACCAGTTATTGCCACTTGCGGAGTTTGCTTACACAATAGTTATTAGTCCAGTATTCAGATGGCACCATTTGAGGCTCTATATGGTAGGCGGTGTCAGTCCCCAGTGGGTTGGTTCAAGCCCGACGAAGCCAGACTATTGGGTACGGACTTGGTTCAAGATGCCTTGGAAAAGGTTATGGTGATTCAGGATAGACTTCGCACAACCTAGTCCAGACAGAAGAGTTATGCGGAACAGAAGGTTCACGATGTAGCATTCATGGTTGGAGAGTGAGTCTTGCTCCGGGTTTCGCCTATGAAGGGCGTTATGAGGTTTGGAAAGAAAGGCAAGATGAGCCCAAGGTTCATTGGTCCATTTGAGGTGTTGTGGCAAGTTGGGGATGTTGCTTATAAGCTTGCCTTGCCTCCCAGTCTAGCAGGAGTTCATCCGGTATTCCATATTTCTATGCTCCGGAAGTATCATGGAGATTCGTCCCATGTGTTGGATTTCAGCTCAGTCCAATTGGACAAGGATCTATCTTATGTTGAGAAGCCAGTGGCTATTTTAGGTTGGCAGGTCAGAAAGATAAGGTCAAAGAACATTGCTTATGTGAAGGTTCAATGGAGGCGACATCCGGTCGAGGAGGCAACTTTGGAGACCGAGCATGTTATACGCATCCGTTACGCTCACATTTTCACCACTTCAGGTATGTCTTTTTGCTCGTTCGAGGACGAAAGATTGTTTTTAGAGGGGAAGGATGTAATAGCCCGGCCAGTTGTTTTAAGGGTTATAGCATCGACCCCCTAGTTAACTGCTTCTTCCATAATTATTTAATCTATTGTTACTTGCCGGGAGGTTTTGTTTTGGTTTTTGGAGTGTTTTGGGACACTTAGTCCCTAAAACGGGAGCTTAAGTCTTAGGATTTTGACCGTAGTCAGAACTGTGTGAAGACAAATCCAGAATAGAGTTTCGTCGGTTCTGTTAGCTCCATTGGGAGATTTTGGACTTAGGAGCCTGTCCCGATTATGTTTTGGAGATCCGTAGCATATTTAGGCTTGAAATGGCGAAAGTCGAATTTTCGGAGATTTGGACCGGTAGTGAAAATTTTGATATCGAGGTCAAATTCTAATTCCAGAAGTTGGAGTAGGTCCGTAATGTTGAATATGACTTGTGTGCAACATTTGAGGTTATTCGGACGTGGTTTGATAGGTTTCGGCATCGGTTGTAAGAATTTGAAGTTTCAAGTTCTTTAAGTTTGAATTGGAGGGTGATTCGTGATTTGCGTTAGTTGATGTGATTTGAGGGATCGACAAAGTTCGTATGGTGTTTAAGGATTGGTTGGTATGTTTGGTTGAGGTCCCGGAGGCCTCGACTGAGTTTCGAGTGCTTAACGGATCAGAAAGTTTGATTTGTGTTGCTGCTGAAGTCTTCAGGCATCTGGTATTTTCGCACATGCGGTGGAGATACCGCAGGTGCGGGGTCGCACGTGCGGAAAGGCAAGCGCAAAAGTGGAAAAGTGGAGGAGTGCCAGGGGTCCTAGGTGCGAGGTGAATTCCGCATCTGCGATGCCCGCAGATGCGTTAGGGTCATCGCAGGTGCGCAAGGTCCGCAGAAGCAGAAGGGATTTCCACAGGCGCGCACGCAGAGATGCGGCCCTTTCATCGGAGGTACGGCGGCAGAGGGGTTAAGTGATTTGCGCAGATGCATACATTGTTGCCACAAGCGCACCCGCAGGTGCGAGCCCAGGCTCTGCAGGTGCGAAAATACCTGGGCAGTGGTTAAAATCGAAGGGGC
The DNA here is from genome assembly GCF_000390325.3 of Nicotiana tomentosiformis. Taxonomy (NCBI): domain Eukaryota; kingdom Viridiplantae; phylum Streptophyta; class Magnoliopsida; order Solanales; family Solanaceae; genus Nicotiana; species Nicotiana tomentosiformis. The sequence goes on from NC_090814.1 coordinate 119,468,546, forward strand.
TTCGCGATTTTTATCATTTTGGACGTTGCAAACTCTGTTTAGGGCGACTTTTGAGAGCATTTTCTAGAGATTTCTTGAGGTAAGTCCCTTGTGCTTATTTCGATCAATAATCTTGCTTCCCCATTTATATTTCCACCTAGTTAGTGTGCATTTAAGGTGATTCAATTGTGGATTTGAAGGACTATTTGGTGTCAGATTTTAGTAAATTTGACATGGTTAGACTCGTGAGTGAATGGGCTTTCGGATTTTGTGACTTTTACCTGATTCCGAGATGTGGGCCCGGGTCAACCTTTTAGGGCGAATTTCAGAATTTTTGTTAAAGTATTGATTTAATTAATTAGATGAGTCTATTATGGTTGTATTTATGATATGTAGTTGCTTTTGGCTAGATGTGGGCCATTCGTAGCCGGATATTCCTGGGAAAGGCATTCTTACCGATTGATTGAGCTTGGTTCGAGGTAAGTGGCTTGCCTAACTTTGTGTGGGGGAACTCCCCATAAGATTTGTACTATTTTTGATATATGAGCGCCATGTACATGAGGTGATGAGTACGTACACGGGCTAATTGTGTTAAAACCCGATTTTCTACTAAGTAATAACCTGATTTCTTTCTTATTTGAGTTTCATCAGCATGTGTAATATCCTGCTAGATTAGAATAGCATGCCTACTTGCCTTAACCGTTTACTTGAACTACGTGCAGCATGTTTAATGAATTTACCTGTCTTTCCTTAACTGGTACATAGGTTGAACTGTAGAATTTTGTGCCGTAACTATTGAATTCTATTGTTTTCGCTGCATATTTACTTTGGGACTACGGAACGGTATTTCGGGAGATCCTCCTGTATTGAATATTTACTTTGGGACTACGGAACGGTATTCTGGGAAATCCCCCTGTACTGCATATTTACTTTGGGACTACGGAACAGTATTCCGGGAGATCCTCCTGCACTGTATATTTATTTTGGGACTATGAAACGATATTCCGAGATATCCTCCTATACAATACATTTACGTTTGGGACTACGAGACGGTATCTCGGGAGATCCCCTGTTGTGTTTCTGTGTACTGAGCTGTTGCCTTCTATGATTTCATTGTTGTTAGATTTCAGCCTTTTTTTATTGCGGTATTACACTCTATCTTGTTTTATTATATATTTACCAGTAGCCCTGACCTGACCTCGTCACTACTCGACCGAGGTTAGGGCTTGGCACTTACTGGGTACCGATTATGGTGTGCTCATGCTACTCTGTGCACATGTTTTTTTTTCGTATGCAGATCCAGGTGCTCCTTAATAGCCGCACTATCAGTGAGCCGGGACAGCTTTGGAGACTTTAAGGTATATCTGTCGCGTCTGCAGACCTCGGAGTCCCCTTCTACTCTTCCCCATGTCCATTATCTTCTGTATTTTCTTTTGATAGACTCTGATGTATAGAGACACTAGAATTTTCTCATGTAGTTTGTGATTCACGATGTTCCGGGTTTTGGGATTTTTGTGTATTTTTGAATAGTTAGTTAAATAAATATTTTTATTTCATTATTCCGCAAAATGTTAGGCTTACCTAGTTGTAGAGACTAGGTTCCGTCACAACATTACACAGAGAGAAAATTGGGTCGTGACAAACATCATCCAGCCTCTGAGGGCATCCCATCATATCATCTTGGCCACTGTGGGCAAAATCACCAACGTATACCAGTTGATCAGGTAGTGATGCATATATAACGCCGTAAACGTTTTTCATATCCCATATACATATAATATACGTGTATATAACACCATCTGGTCATGGGTCAATGTACATGTATAAATGAATGAAATGCATAAGAAATACGTTAATAAGATCAATATACCTTTAGGATAAACTTTATCAACTACGTATTTTTCTGAGACCCATGAACAGAAGATATAATAATAATTCACACGGGGAATCAAGAACGTAGGCATCTCTAATACTTCTATGAATAGAGTCATTTATGAAAGCTGTGCATTTGCTCATTTCGTTTGTATCGTACGGATCATGCCAAAATGAAAGAAGGGATAGCCTTAACATACTTTAATTGCTCATACAAGCTCGTAGAAGGTCATAGATGAAGAATCAAACATGGATAAAGAATTATCCTCAAAGTGGGAGCGTTGCTGCCAACTCTTCCTTATACCAAAGTAATTTATTCTCAAGATCAAAGTATGAATTTTTCGAGATAAAAGAATGAACTCCTAGCTAAAAGTGTTTTCTTCTGTTGGTATAAAAGAAAATATCGAGAAAGACATAAAGTTGCTTCACATATATATATATATATATATATATACTAACATGAAGCTATCTTTATAACTTCATCCAAAAAGATGTAACAAGTGTAAAAACTCTTTTGTGGCCACTTCCCCTTTAAGTATATACATATAAAAAGATAGCACATTGAAATAGACTGATTAAATAAAGAAAGAAACTTAATCTTCTTTCTAATAATTTAATAATATACTATGACATATATATCTATTATGGGAGCAAGTCCACGTGAACCTACCTAGAACGGTTAAAGAAAATACTAATCATTTTGTCTTCATCCTAACATAGAACTTTAAAAATATTTAATTACTAATAAATCATGGCATTTTATGAAGTTAAAACATACACTAATATTTCATAGAGACGTGAAGATTATGACATTGGTGAAAAAAAATAATATCCCATTCTAATATTTCCCATCTAACCTCAAAAGTCCAGATTTTTATACTATAAATTCTCAAAATGGGTAAAGATAATTATTATTATGAGAAAATAATTTCTATCTTTATAACAAAGAAAATCTCATTTATAAACTTTCTCGTATCAAGTGTATAATTTAAAGCATATCCGAAAATAGTAATAATAGTAACTATCCAAGATTATACTTGATATATATATATATATATATATATATATATATATATATATATATATATATATATATATATATATATATATATATATATATTTAACCAATTAGTCACACAATAATTTCTATGTCTTGTTTCACTTAAATACTAATAAACTTCATATACCTTACTATTATGGTCATGTGGTATAGCACAAGTCCATAAATACATGGTATTATAGCTTGAGCCTTTTTTTTTCTTCCCAAAATATCAAACTTCGACGAAACTCATTTTCTTCGATTCATTTACCCTCTAACCTTCACGACTTTACTAATTACTTATTATAAATAGCATAATGCTTATAATCTCAAAATAATCTCATTCCCGAACTTACGTCGATTAACTTACGACGAAACTTTAACATACGAAAATACGGGATGTAACATCATTCCACCCTTTGGAACATTCGTCCTCGAATATAGACTAATGAAGTTATCATTATCATAACATATAGTTCTTGCGAATTCTTTAGTACTCTTCTTCCCATCTAGGCAACTGTTCTATGAATAAATCCAAGGGCCAAGGAATTCCCCTATTTAGGTCTCTTTCTCATACAACGGCCTGTGGTCAGAATCCTTTCAATCTCGTAACTATTGCTACCTTCTATCATGTGGCATGTTATTCTTCTCTCGTTTTTCCTTCGGTTTTTAGCCAATCTCTAGGCCTTACTTTGTGAACATATATAGAGCTTGACAAGATGTCCCTCTGGGTATCTATAAGTATACTGAAGTTATTTGCTCGGTACTTTGTCGAACTTAGAATATTGCTATATCTAATTTCATAGCATCCCAATGTAATTCACTTTACGTGGGTATTTTAATCATGTGTCGTCCGCGAAATCCCCCTTTTTATTATATATATATATATTTTTTTTCAAACCATTACTCAATTAAAGGCACAAACGTCATCCTTTATCTATCACAATTACCCCCTTATTCTACTACCAGGGTAGTATTCTATCTTTTCTAAATGCTATTAGTCTTAGACTTCTTTGAGTTCATTCAGTTGCAACTGAACTTTCTATAACTTAGAGAAACCATCAACTCTCTTGTTTTCGTGGACTTAATCCTGATGGCTTGTCCATTCTCGTCACCTTCTCACTCGCCCTTTTTATTCCTTACTCCAGTCTTCCTAAAACCTTGTCGTTGTACCATACTTTAACTTGCAACACACACATATTTATTTATACTACTTGCAACTTTCCTTCAACTTGCTTATATCATAGATTTCTTTGTGTTATTCTGGAGCATCAAGCCAGACATAACATCGTCTCTAACTCTTCTTTACTCTCCTGACTAGATCTCTTGGTACCTAGAAACCATAGGCTAGAAGATATGCCACTTACGACGCCGCTATCATTCTTGGATATTGAATCCAAATGCTTCTAACCTTCTATCTGTAGTATGGATTATTCGCAACCTTCTGCATTTGAGTATCTCGTACGTTGTTCACCTTTACCTTACTTACCTTAAAACCTTGCATCACATCTTATATCTCTTTCATGACCTTGTTTTAACACAGGTATAATTCACATCCACAACTTGAAGCTCTATTATACTTGCACCTCTGGTGCATACACAATCCGGTGGGAGCTTCATACTGACTTATTATAAGGCTAGTACTCTTCTTACTGGCTTTATCGTAGAGCCGTTATAGAATATGGTTATAGTAGTATCTCTCTTGTACCTCTGATATTAAGAGTGATTCTGGTATGTTCTCAATCACGATTCCTAAAACTGTACTGGTCCAATAATCAGACTCTTGATTTACTTAGTTGGTGTAACTCTTTAATTTCCTCTTCCCTCTGATCAACCTTTATGTATGCTTAAGTTATCTTCCGATATGCGGCTCATGGTATGAGTTATTACTTTAGCCCTTCTTGGACGCTATGGAATATCCATACAACTCATATGATCTTGAATATCATTTTTGATTTTACTTCCCATTCATTAGCCACAGTAGGTGCCATTTTCTTATGGAGTGTATACAATGTTGTTGTGAGACTGTTGTTATAAGACCATTTCCTCCTTAGGTCACTGAGCTTAGGTTGAAGCCTTCTTCCTTACTTCCTCAGTTAGTCTTTCATTGTAGTATTTAGGGAGGATCCTCTGACTCTCGAAAAGCTGTAAGCTTATTACTGTAACACCCCGAAAAATTTTGAAGAACTTAAGTGTAAATTCCGGTAAAATTTGTAAAGAAAATAATGTTTCATGGTGCCGGACTAGGCTTATGTGTTTGAGGATTGTAGAAATTCTTCGCGGCGTGCCGCAGCTCGGACTTTTTGGGTTGAACAATGCACAGGAAAGTAAAAGAAAATTTTGGGCGGAAACAAATGCATTTCTGCGGTCCATTATGCGACCGCAGAATCACTCTGCGGACCGCATAATGGCTGCATAGTGAGGCAGTTGATTGGGTCAGTTGGAAGCAACTATGCGGTTGACTATGCAACCGCATAACTGTTATGCGGTGCATTATGCGACCACATAACAGTTATGCGGACCGCATAGTGACCGCATACTCAGGCTGGTCTTTTGGCTATTTTGTAATCAAATATGCGACGGATATGTAGTCCGCATATCGGTTATGCGATCGCATACCTTGTTCCGGGGCTCCATTTTTGGGTTTTTAAAACCCGACCCTATTTTGTTAAATACACTCTTTGGGTCATTTGGAGCTATTATCTGACATTTTAGAGTGACAGAGGGTGCCCTAGAGTGAGAAAGTGTTCTCCAATAATTGTTCTTCAATTCTTGCCCAAGTTTTTGAAGATTGAGAAGGGAAACTCACTGGGTCTTCATCATAGAGGTAAGATTCTACACCCTAACCCTCAATTTCGAATTTTGTGTAGAAAGGGATAATAAGCAAGATAATTTCTGGACAAGAGAGTTGGTTATTTTACATGCATGTGTTATCGAAGGGTGTAAAAAGATTGTTGAGCTAAAAATGATAAAGGTTGGGTTGTGGGATGATGGAATCCTCCATGAAAGGACCTTGAAACCTTAATGCACATCCAGTGTTTGATAAAATGATCAAATGAGCTAGAACCATGATCATCTTCCTAACTTTGGTTCAATTTGTTATATTTCTAAAATAGATTGAAGTTGCTAAGAATTCTGGAACATTTAGAGTGTAAGGATGCTCAAGTGAGGTATGTTGGCTAAACTCTTCTCTTAAAATTGAATCCCACGATATTCATGTAAATTATGTAAGTCCCAAGTGATATATTTTGAAATTGGCTATTCCGAGTAAGATTGGGTCGAATGATATATGTTCAACAAGCATCACAAATGCTCTATTCATGTTATGTTACCAATTGAGGATGTGTTAAAATATGGGCTGGGCATTAATAATGTTTCGACTTTAAGTCAAGTTCAAATGAAGGCTATTATGCCAAATTTTGTGAAATATCTCTATGTGCCTTAGACTCTAAATTTCTCACATGTGTATTACACACCTTGATTTGAATTGTATTTGTTGTTGATGATGATAACGATATTTGAAATTGATAAGGTGAGCATGAAATACTGAAGATGGCCAACGTGCCAAGAATGATCTAATAATTATGGCCATTAGTGCCAATGAAATAAAAAGATGTGAAAGTAATACGAAATGCATGATTGATATAAAAAGGTTGATGTCTCGAATAAGACGGCCTAGCCGATCGGGTCATGATCGGACACCATGCCGTACAGATGGTGGTGATTGTGCTGCAAATTGTAATTGAAATTGTGATTGTGGTCGATGTCCCTAATAGATAGCCTAGCCGATCGGGTCGTGATCGGACTCCGTGTTAAAGATGGTGGTATTGATATAGAGAGAAATTGTGGTTGATATTTCTAATGAGATGGTCTAGCCGATCGGGTCATGATCGGACTCCGTGCTAAGAGTACGGTGGTACTGGTTTTGTGAATACTGGTTTTGTGAATACTGGTTTTATGAGTAATAGTATTGTGAGTAACGGTATTGTGAATAATGGTATTGTGAATAATGGTATTGTGGACAAATGGTATATCGATACTAAAAATCTCCCAATGTGAGATATGGGAATTAATTTGAATGCCGTATTGATCCTAAACTGAGGGTTGATGCTAATTAAGGCTTTCATTGATATTATGATAATCTTGTTTGTATTATTTGTCATTCTATTGAGAGGTTGTTTAGTTATACATACTAGTGCTATTCGACGGTACTAACGTCCCTTTTGTCGGGGGCGCTGCATCTTTAAATGGATGCAGGTGGTTCCATAGCAGGAGATATTGATCAGTGATAGCAGTACACCTTCTTTCCAGCTGACTAGGTGAGCCCCACTTCATTTAGGGGTTATGTATATTTTGTACTTTGTGTATTCGGTTTGAGGTATAGCCGAGGCCTTGTTGCTGGCATTTCCATATTACTCTTCAGTTGTACTTACAGGCTCCGTAGATAGGTTGTGGGTGGTATTTGATGTTGGGAATTGGAATAGAACTGTTGGTATTTGGCAACATATTTTTTTTCATTAAATCTATAAACTCGTACTATTTTGGAAATATTGAATGATGCTGTTAATGGGAATGAAATGGAAGCGGTTAATGAAATCTCTTCAGTATTTGATTAACGGAGTACATCTCCTCTTTATTCACGAATGAATTTGGGTAGAATGAAATATAACAGGCTTGCTCAATCGGGTGAGCGCCGGTTGCGCTCCTCGGTTTTGGGGCGTGACAAACTTAGTATAAGAGCCTAAGGTTTTAAAGTGTCCTAGGATATCTCGGAGCTGTGTCTAGTAGAGTCCTTATTATCAGTGTGTTGTCGACCACATCTATAATTAGGATGCTACATGGGCATTTAGGAATAATACCCTTCTTTCATGTTCTTGATCGTACGATAAAGCTGGTTGTAAGATTATTCCTCCTTTAACTCCTGCGTTGCTCTAATTTTCAGTACATGGCACCTAAGAAGAAGGCGAGAACTGGCCAAAGAGACAATGTCACCCCAGGAGTGATAGTTGACACTATAATTGATGATGCGGGTGAGCACCCGAGGAGTGAGGATATTCCTCCAATTACTACACTGCCTGACTCTACTACAACTGATCAGACCGCACCTGTCCCTACACCTACTGAGGGTGCAACGGTCCCTCCAACTGATATACCAGTTCCACCTCCAGTTCCAGCTTCCGATTCTGGTGTTTCTGATGTTGATCTTAGGGGATCCATACAGATGTTGGTTCAAATAGTGGCTTCCTAGACCCATAGGTCAAATGTTGCACCCACTTCTTCCAGTCAGCCCGGGGATTCTACTGGTTCCAGGGTGAACATGTTTCTCTAGTTGGATCCTCCAGTGTTTACCGGTACTAACCCAGAGGAAGATCCCCGGGATTTCATCGATGAGATGCACAAGACTCTCCGAGTCATGCGTGCTAATGAGACAGAGGCAGTGGAATTGGCCTCCTACCACCTGAAAGAGGTGGCCTATTCTTGGTTTGAACTATGGGAGGATTCCCGTGAAAAAGGGAGCCTCCGGCGAGGTGGGGTGAGTTTGCTGATGCCTTCATTGATCATTTCTTGCCTGCCGAGACTAAGACAGCCCGTGCTGCTGAGTTTGAGAACTTGAGGCAAGGTAGCCTGAGTGTGTGGGATTACCATATGAGATTCGTGTACCTGTCTGAATATGCTATTTACATGCTGCCCACTATGGAGGCTAGAGTTCGCCGATTTGTGCAGGGCCTTAGTAGGGGAGAATGTAACACCCCGAAAATTTTTGAAGAACTTAAGTGTAAAGCCCGGTAAAATTTGTAAAGAAAATAATGTTTCATGGTGCCGGACTAGGCATATGTGTTTGAGGATTGTAGAAATTCTTCGCAGCGAGCCGCGGCTCGGACCTTTTGGGTTGAACAATGCACAAGAAAGTAAAAGATAATTTTTGGCGGAAAAGCACATTTCTGCAGTCCATTATGCGACCACAGAATCACTCTGCGGACCGCATAATGGCCGCAGAGTGAGGCAGTTGATTGGGTCAGTTGGAAGCAACTATGCGGTCGACTATGCGACCGCATAACTGTTATGCGGACCGCATAGTGACCGCATACTCAGGCTGTTCTTTTGGCTATTTTGTAATCAAATATGCGACCGATATGCGGTCCGCATATCGGTTATGCGATCGCATACCTTGTTCCGGAGCTCCATTTTTGGGTTTTTAAAACGCGACCCTATTTCGTTAAATACACTCTTTGGGTCATTTTGAGCTATTATCTGACATTTTAGAGTGACAGAGGGTGCCCTAGAGTGAGAAGGTGTTCTCCAATAATTGTTCTTAAATTCTTGCCAAGTTTTGGAAGATTGAGAAGGTAAACTCACTAGGTCTTCATCCTAGAGGTAAAATTCTATACCCTAACCCTCAATTTCGAATTTTGTGTAGAAATGGATAATAAGCAAGATAATTTCTCGACAAGAGGGTTAGTTATTTTACATGCATGTGTTATCAAAGGGTGTAAAAAGATTGTTGAGCTAAAAAAGGGTAAAGGTTGGGTTGTGGGATGATGGAATCCTCAATGAAAGAACCTTGAAACCTTAATGCACATCTAGTGTTTGATAAAATGCTCAAATGAGCTAGAACCATGATCATCTTCCTAATTTTGGTTCAATTTGTTATATTTCTAAAATAGATTGAAGTTGCTAAGAATTTCGGAATATTTAGAGTGTAAGGAAGCTCAAGTGAGGTATGTTGGCTAAACTCTTCTCTTAGAATTGAATCCCACGATATTCATGTAAATTATGTAAGTCCCAAGTGATCCATTATGAAATTGGCTATTCCGAGTAAGATTGGGTCGAACGATATATATTCAACAAGCATCACAAATGCTCTATTCATGTTATGTTACCAATTGAGGATGTGTTAAAATATGGGCTGGGCATTAATAATGTTTCGACTTTAAGTCAAGTTCAAATGAAGGCTATTATGCCAAATTTTGTGAAATTAGAATTACATTGTATACTCAACGGATCTTTTGATGTCCCTTATTGCCTATAATTATTCGTAGTTACTTACCTCCATGCCCTTGTGCTTGTAGGGTTGCTTCTAAACTGATATTTTGACTGTCTTCCCAGTGGCACTCTCTTTTATTCCCGTAATGCTCATACGGTACCTTTAAGTACCCCAACTCCTATCTGAATATTTCTCAAGTATTACAATGACATTACTGCAAGGCTGAATTCACTATATTGGGTTTTACTATGTTTATCTTACACGATCTGCTAACTCGTCTGTAACCTCCTGTCTAGCCATAACTAGGCTCCTCCTGAATCAACTACCAACTACACCTTGGCCCATTCTCATATCAATGTTTCGCATAATCTTTCTTTGGTTATTTCCTTTGTCTTAACTTACCTTTCGTAGTGGCTCCTTATTTATCAATAACATCCCAGGCAGCAACCCTTACTTCCTTTCCATGACGTCGTGCTTGCATAATGTTCTGGAATCATAGCATATCTGTAGGATTTGAATAAGTGCAATCTCATCCCTTTCTCATTTTTGTCGCATTCTTCCTTTACCATTCCATAGTTACTAGAATCACTTAGTTCTGACTTAATGCCACATCACTTCATATTCCCCCCTTTAGGGGAGTACTCAGATTTAGAGCTACGACGATCTAGCTATAGATGTTTTAACTCTCCAACTTTGGCGTCTTTTCACATCATCAATGACCCTTACTCGCCTTACGGTGATCCTTCTATACCAAGGATAAAAAAATTCCTTACTCACCAGGTTGTCACCTAGTATAACTGGCACACATAGTCCCTTAAGCTTAACTTTGCTCAAATTGCTTGCTTTAGGGAAGCGTCTTCCTAAATGACCTTTAAAGGGTATTCTTCTGTCGTCCATTCTATTATCGCCGGAATGCAATCTATGAAATTCCCATGATGTTGACTATTATCAAATCACTTAGTTCCTAATTCATGTTTAGTTTATCTTGTTCACCAGCCCATACTGATTTCTATTACTCTGGGGTCTAACTTTTCCTTTTGGTAGTCGCGTTGGAGTTACGAACTTTATTCTCGAAATTAGGATATGACTTTATGGCCTATACTCTTTTATTGTCTAAAGACCTGTCACCTCTCATCTTTACCTTCCCTTGACTATAGAACCTATAATACTGTCATTGTTTTTATCCACCGTTGTCACCTATGCATCATATCTTACTCATAATGCTTCATTAACTCTCTTCTTATTTCCCTGCTAATATTTTTGTCTGTCACTTTATTCTGAAAACTTCAACAAGATATTCTTTTGCTTTTAGCTCCCATGGCTCCGTTCACTAGCTCTTCAGGTTGCCTAACATTCTCTCTCTACTAGGGACGGGAGCCATACTAAGGTAATATTTATCCCTTCAAGGCTTCCGGTGCCTATCTTTGTAGTACTCATATCTAGCTGTACTATTTTAGAGTGCACCATCTGGGTGTCTCACAAGGAGATCTATTAGTACATTTGCAATATCCTTTGGACTTGTCAACCAATGCAAAAAAGCCATCCACCATGTTGGGTCACTCTAACCCCAGTCGAATCCTGATATCCCGTCCTTCTCTTAAACTATATCTGTTAGCTCCAATAGGGGATAACTGATATGCGTGTGGCCGATTGTACATACATCTGCTATTGTTGAAAGTAACTCAAAAGACTTATATCTCTCTTCCTGAAGGGTAAATAATGATAATCTTCACTAGCTGGGTACCTCATACCCTTCTTCACTTTCCTTCTTTTACTTATTGAAACTTGTATCTATCTTCTGAATCTCTCATTTCTTTTCACTATATGGGTGGATAGATATTCTTACCTTAAGGATCCTTATGAAGAAGCTTACACGTCTTAGTACACACATGATCTGCTAAAGACCTTACATTTACTCATCATAAGCATCATGAAAAAAAAATCGAGTTTCGCTGACTCAACTCTTCCATAGCCGCATTCAATCTCTTACCAACTGTCTTTCTGGATGTAGGCATCATTGTATTATGAATAAGATAGAGTTTAGAAAATTGAGTTCTTACAACTGAGTTCTACCACACGATCTAGAGTAACAAGAAAGCATGACAGTCTTAAATGCCCTGTAGCCTCCCGCTTATAAGTGTGGTGCACAACACACCCATAAACAAGACTCTACTAGACACGGCTTGTAGACTCCCTGGGATAGAGCTGCTCTGATACCACTTTTGTCATGACCCAAATCGATGGGCCGCGACGGGCACCCGGTACCTTACTCAACCGAGTACCAACGTAACATATATTTCGTATCATACTATCATAGGTAAATGAGCCAGAAAGGCTGTCATGATATAACTAGAATAAAGCATGAGGGAATACTAGACATAGGATGACCCAACCTGATATAGAAACTCATACCTGTGACATACGGGCCTATAAGGCCAATGTGATCCATTATATACTTAACATATAGGCCGACAAGGCCATACAAGTATCCGTATACATGACATCTATCTACAAGACTTTAAGAGTACATACTTATGATAAAGGTCGGGATAGGGTCCCGCCATACCAAACAATACACATCTAAATCATACAGACCAAACAAGCAATACCGGAGCAAATGGGGCGCACCAACTTCTTCCGCTGAGCTGATAGCCTACATGGAGGACTCTCGACCTGTCTATCGGGACCTGCGGGCATGAAACGCAACGTCCCCAGGCAAAAGGAACGTCAGTACAAATAATGTACCAAGTATATAAGGAATGAAAATCAGTAAATAATAGACATGAGAGAAACATAGAGTAAAAGACACAACATGTATGTCTGAATAGCTCTGTGAATCATTTAATATTATAATGTCATGTATATGCGTATAAATGTCATACCATGCATAGGTATATGCGTTCACAACCCCATCCAGCCTCTGAGGGCATCCCATCATATCATCTCGGCCACTGTAGGCAAAATTATCAACGTATACCAGTTGATTGGGTAGTGGTGCATATAACGCGGTAACCTTTTTCCATATCCCATATACATAAATTATACGTGTATATAACGCCATCTGGTCATGGGTCAATGTACATGTATAAATGAATGAAATGCATAAGAAATATGTTAATAAGATCAATATACCTTTCGGATAAACTTTATCAACTACGTATTTTTCTGAGACCCATGAACAGAAGATATAATAATAATTCACATAGGGAATCAAGAACGTAGGCATCTCTAATACTTCTATGAATAGAGTCATTTATGAAAGTTGTGCATTTGTGCGTTTCGTTTGTATCATACGGATCATGCCAAAAAGAAAGAAGGGATAGCCTTAACATACCTAATTGCTCATACGAGCTCGTAGAAGGCCGTAGATGAAGAATCAAACTTGGATAAAGAATTATCCTCAAAGTGAGAAGGTTGTTGCCAACTCTTCCTTATACCAAAGTAATTTATTCTCAAGATCAAACTATGAATATTCCCAGATAAAAGAATGAACTCCTAGCTAAAAGTGTTGCTTTCTTCCATTGGTATAAAAGAAAAGATCGAGAAAGACATAAAGTTGCTTAGCATATATATATATATATATATATATACTAACATGAAGCTATCTTTATAACTTCATCCAAAAAGATATAACAAGTGTAAAAATTCTTTTGTGGCCACTCCCCCTTTAAGTATATACATATACAAAGATAGCACATTGAAATAGACTGATTAAATAAAGAAAGAAACTTAATCTTCTTATCTAATAATTTAATAATATACTATGACATATATATCTACTATGGGAGCAAGTTCACGTGAACCCACCTAGAACGGTTAAAGAAAATACTAATCATTTTGTCTTCATCCTAACATAGAACTTTGGAAATATTTAATTACTAATAAATCATGGCATTTTATGAAGTTCAAACATACACTAATATTTCATAGAGACGTGAAGATTATGACATTGGTAAAAAAAAATATATATCCAATTCTAATATTTCCCATATAACCTCAAAAGTCCAGATTTTTATACTATAAATTCTCAAAATGGGTCAAGATAATTATTATTATGAGAAAATAATTTTTATCTTTATAACAAAGAAAATCTCATTTATAAACTTTCTCGTATCAAGTGTATAATTTAAAGTATATCCGAAAATAGTAATAATAGTAACTATCCAAGATTATATTTGATATGTATATATATATATATATATATATATATATATATATATATATATATATATATATATCCGTCAAAACGTAAAGGTAATAGTTGTAGTTAGTGGACAATTGGGTCCATCCCCATTTGCTACCACTTTGAAAATCATGACTTATCCGATAAATTACACCCTTTAATACCTATTCATCACATCTTTCTTTAGTTGCCATGGTCCCACATGAATAACACAATTGTTTTACACTTATCCACTTATACTAATTTCATATTCTCAAACTTTATACCAATATTTAACCAGTTAGTCACACAATAATTTCTACGTCTTCTTTCACTTAAATACTTGTCACGCCCCGACCTGGAAGCGAGACTGGCACCCGGTGCCTCAACTAACCTAGTGTACCAAATTGAGACTAAGGGACTCTGAACACATAATGTCATACTTTGGCCCTGGGGCCACCTTGCAAGATAATTTGCGAAGCAAAATATAAAATTGAATGGAAACTAGCGCTAACTAAACATCAATATAAAGCTAGGCTGAAAAGGCCGTCATAGCTACTACAGCTGACAAACCACCAAATTATACATACCAGGCCTACAAACCCAACATACTGCACTAACCAACAGGATATGTCTACAAGCCTCTACTGATAGATGTACTATGATCGGAACAGGGCCCCGACCTACCCATAACATATATACAGATATACATAAGATGTACACAAAAACTCTAGACCTGGCAACTCCGAAAGACGTGGAGCTTACCGATCAGGCTGAACTCTGGAAACACCTACTGAGGAGGTATACCCGTCTGTCTATCTGAACCTGCATGCATGAAATGCAGCATCCCCAGAAAAGGGACGTCAGTACAAAATAATGTACCGAGTATATAAGGCGATAACATAACTGAAAGTTGAAACTGAACTGATAATATAATAACTGAAAGTAATTGGGAGTCAAAGATGATCTGGAGATATACTTACCTGTTGATACTGACTCAACTCCTTCAATATAGTAAGTAAAATAATTATCCGGCCTTATAAGGCTCGGTATATATAACTGCTCTGCCGTAGTAGGCTCGCTCATAGGCGCTCGGCCATACTAGGCTATGTATCTCGACCATGCTGGGCTCGCTCATAGGCGCTCGGCCACAGTAGGCTCGGTATATAACTTTCCATCTGATCAGAGGTTGCCCAATAGGGGCCTGCCCATCGATTATAGCTCGATGGTAATGAAAATACTGTAATACTGTATATATAGGCTTGCTGCTCTCTTGACTGGAAGAAGACAATACTATATTGAATATAGAATCTCGATAAGGAATAATATTGTAACTTATGAGACTAGAATAGTGTGAATAAATTCATGAATATGAACTTCTCTTTTGTCTCATTACTAACACATGTAGCTACGAGATCATGCCAAAATGAAGGAAGGCTTAGCCTTAACATACCTTATCACAATCTTTGTAATAACCAAGTTGAACTCACCTCTTCGCACCTTAATCTACAAGAATGATAATAATACTATCGTTAAGTTACGAAAGGTACAACTATCACACAACGAACGACAAACTTATTTTGTATTAAAACGGGCAGCATCTCCCCTATAATCCTTACTTCCTCCAAATTCAAGATAACACCAACAATACAAGAACAGAACAATAACAACATATATACATCATTTTCCAGCCCTATATACACCATCAAATACTACAAAACAGCCCAACACACCCCAATCTCTTCGTACACAAAACGACCACCGTAGTAGTGTCAAACGACCCGAAAATGTTATGACGAATGACCAGCCAACCACCCTACATTTATATGGTGTTTATAAACCCCCTTCCTCCTCCAAAACTCCACAAAACAGTAGTCAAATACGCAGCCCAACAGCAACACAAAACAGTGCACAAAACAGTCCGCTACAAGTGAATAACTCGAACTCACGGCTTTCGATCACCGTCCCGTGAGTTCTTACAAGTATAAAACGACTTACCATGAATTTTCAGAAGAAAAACTGGATGAAAGAGAGAAGTAAACTCACCTTATTTGTTGGATAACTCAGCTCCTATCTTGGTTCTTCAAACTCTAGGTTTTACCTCCAATTAGTACTTGAAAGGGAGAGAAAATCAATTAGGGTTTGTGGGAAATTTTTGGGAGGATTCTTTGCAGAGCTTATGTCTTGTTATTATGCTCTATTTTAAGTCTAATATATGAAGAAAATAGGCCCTTAAAAGGCCTCTTTGGACGACCCGAAATGGCCCATTTTTTTGGGCTCTCATTTAAGCAAGTAGGTGACACACCTACTTGTCACCTAGCAGCTTGCGCAGTATCGCACAAATGCCCATATCTTTCTACTCCAATGTCGTATTGACAAACGGTTTAATGAGTTGGAAAATAGACTCATAGATCTTTAATTTGATGGGTGGAACACCCCATAACTCTAAGTATATTGGGAGAAAATCGCAGTTACATTTGACCCAAAGTTTCAGTAAAACTTATGAATGTAACTTGTGATGACTTTCATCGACTTTTGTTCCACAACTCTCTTGACTTCAAAACATAACACACGGATGTCATACGACTAATATAAATCATAATATAATCTCCTTATCATGTTAAGCACCCTAGTCTCACCCCAAAGGTATATGTTATAACATTCCCAACTTGTCGACTTTCGACGAAACATTATTTTCTTCAATAGCTTTATCTTCTGAACCGTCCAACCCTCTTTGTACTTGTTGTTCATGATCTTCAGTATTTGTAACCTCAGAGGTAACATGATTAAATTAATTTTTATACTTTTAAATATTATCTCATTTTTGGTCCTATATTAGTTTGCTTACGATGCATTTTTATGTACGAAAATATAGGGTGTAACAATACTAATAGACTTCGTATACCTTACTATTATGGTCATGTGGTATAGTACCAGTCCATAAATACATAGTATTATAGCTTGTGTTGTTTTTGTTTTTCATCCCAAAATGTCAAACTTCGACGAAACTCATTTTCTTCGATTCGTTTACCCTCTAACCTTCACGACTTTACTAATTACTTATTATAAATAGCATAATGCTCATAATCTCAAAATAATCTCATTCCCGAACTTACGTCGATTAACTTACGACGAAACTTTAACATACGAAAATAATGGATGTAACAGAACCCACTCGAACTAACACATTTTCAATAGAGTACTCCTTCGGGGTGAGCAAGGGAGCGATCCGCTAACTGTAAAATCACTGTGGTTGGGCGCGGCTCACCAAACCCCAATTGTCTGAACACAGATAGCGACATCAAATTGATGCTCACCCCAAGATCACACAAAGCTCGCTCGACTGCGTGCTTACCAATCACTGTGGTGAGCAAGGGAGCGATCCGCTAACTGTAAAATCACTGTGGTTGGGCGCGGCTCACCAAACCCCAATTGTCTGAACACAGATAGCGACATCAAATTGATGCTCACCCCAAGATCACACAAAGCTCGCTCGACTGCGTGCTTACCAATCGAGATTTGGATAGTGAAACTACTTGGATCCTTCAATTTCTGAGGTAGCTTGCTTTGAATTCTTGAGGTACATTCTTCAGTATGTGCCACAGACTCAAACTCTACCAACCTTCTCTTATTTGCCACTTTTTCCTTGATGTATTTGGCATATTTGGGCACTTCTTCCAAGATGTCTATCAACGGAATATTGTTTTGCACCTGCTTCAAAATATCAAGAAATATTTTATAAGCAGCATTATCCTTCACTTTCTGCAATCTTTGAGGGAATGGGGGTGGTGGCCTCGCAACTAATGGTAGGTGTTGCTTTACCACCGCCTCTTCAGCTGGCTTCTCTGACTCTTTTTCCTTTTCTGATTCTGCTTCTATGGTGGCTGATTTCTCGTTAAAGGTCTCTTGTTTTCTCTTTTTCGATGGGACTTCTTCTAACTGTCTCATATTCCTCAATGACACATCATTGATAGATGCCTTAGAATTAGCCTCAGTGTCTCTTGGAAGAGCTCCAACTGGTCGAGTATTTTGGGCACTAGCAAGTTGTCCCATTTGTCACTCCAAATTTCTCATCGCTAATGCTTGGGCCTGCTGGTCAGCCATCAATTTCTTTAGCATCTCCTTAATGTGACTCGTTGGGTTTGTAGGTTGTTCAGCCTATGGTGGTCTATATTGTTGTTGAGGAGCTTGTGGCCTGTACTGATTCCGAGCATCTTAGTGTCCACCCCAAGAGAATTTTGGGTAGTTCCTCCAGGTAGGATTGTAAGTGTTCCTATACTGGTTTGTCTGGCCCCTATTTGCATTACCCACGAAATAAACAGACTCTAGATTAGTTGGGCATAAGTCGCTCGTGTGACCCTCTTCACATACTTCACAAAATATCTGCACTTGTTGCACTGGCTGAGCTTGTTACTTATTAATAACCATGGTCATCTTATTGTCTTAATTGGCCAATATGGCAACCTACGCTGATAATACAAAAACAACGTCTAACTCGAGGACCCCTGCATATTTTTGAACTGTTTTTCTACCTATCTCTCCATGCAAATCAGAATTGCTTTTGGAGATTTTGTTCAATAATGCATATATCTCATCGAAGTTTTTTTCCAACACTTGACCTCCCGTTGCAATGTCCACCACAATTTTTATCTCGTGATGGAGCCCTTCTATGAAGGTATGAGCTAACACTTCATTTGTCTGGTTGTGATGAGGACAGTCTTTGAGAAGCCCCTTAAACCTTTCCCAAGATGAATATAAAGACTCCCCCGTTTTCTGTTTAAAGGCGACTATCTCACTTCTGATCTTTGCAGTTTTGCGTGAAGGAAAGAACCATGTCAAAAATTTCCTCGACAGATCATTCTATGATATAATAGAATTAGTTGGTTCCGCCTTTAACAACTACTTTGCTTCGCCCAACAGAGAAAACAGGAACAATGTGAGGCTCACATAGTCTGGAGTAACTCCGTTAGTGATATAAGTATCACTAATAGTCTGGAGTGACTCCGTTGTGGATCCTCGTGTGGAAGACCCATAAACTGCCCATTCGTATATAGTAGTTGGATCATGCTCTATTTTAGCTCAAAGTGACCAGTGATTCTTTCACGACCCAATTTTCCCTCCGTTGGTTATGGTGATGGTACCTAGTATTAGGGACTAGGTAAGCCTAACATTTACTGAATAACAACAATAATTAAATAACATCTAACAATTTTTGAAATAGAAATCTCAATAAAATTTACAATTCCCAAAACCGGAAGTGCAAGTCATAAGCTCTACAGAGTTCTTCTATATTTTTCTAAATACAACTGTTTGAAACAATGTGAATACAGATCAGAAGGTGACTCTGAAGCCTGCGAACGCAGCGATAGGTTTACCTTGAGTCTCCACAGTAGCAATCCACACTGCTAGCTAATGCTAAACGGACTTCTAAATACCTGGATCTGCACAAAATGTGCAGAAGTGTAGTATGAGTACACCACGACGGTACCCAACAAGTATCAAGACTAACCTCAATGGAGTAGTCACGAGGTACAGTCAAGACACCTACTAGACTAAATAACCCGAACAAGTATAAGTATAGGAACAACAGAGTATGATATCTACATAAGGACTACGCGAAATGGAAAATAATACGGTAATAGTAAGAAAGGAAAACAACAACTATCAGCGGAATACCATAATAATGACACAATAGATGTACGGAAACACGGTCTAAATCCGGTGATCACAAATAAATGAAAGGCAAATAACAACTCAACAAACGACCACTTTCACGCCGGGTTTTAGCCAATAACCTCCACTAGGTACCGAACCTCATACTATTCACAACTCACGGGTCCCAATACCTGAACCCTAACACTTGGCATCATGTGCCCTCATTACACTTCATAACCGCATGGACGACTCACGTGCCAAATAGAGCCATTTTCACATAGAAGGCAAGTAAACAAGGATTTTCATCTATACTCAGCAATATTAAGAAAACCTCTTAACCGATAAGAGTGCTCAACTACGTGTATACTTGTGCAAGTGTCCTAACATAATTCATGCCAGCTAGTAAGTATAGGAAAAGAAATGGATAGCACATAGAATGTTTGCTCACAACTTTCCACAAGATAAAGCTCACATAGGTAAGTGTACCACTACACAAACATCAACAACAAGAATTCCCCCAGGCCATCACAAGTCATCACAAATCAATCCCTGACATAGCCCACCTTGTCTCGCCACATGTACAATAATATAGTAAGTACCCGCCTTGTCTCGCCATACGTGCATAACAATGTTCCGACCTTGTCTCGCCACATGAACAACCTACATATATATATCCCGCATTGTCATACCGCATGTGCAAATATCAATAGTAACAATAGCATGACAGAAACCTCATGCAACCCCATAACAACAATCGCACGGTAGAAACCTCGTGCATCACAATAACAACAATCGCACGGCAATAGAAAGATTATCATAGCCTCAATTAAGGGTGAACAATTGCAGAAGAGATAATTATAACTTCAAACAAAGATAAGTAGTTAGGAAAGAATAATATGTTAATAGAAGAGATAACAATTTCAGTTAAGGCACGGATGAATCAAATAAGCAACAAGAGTGGATCATGAAGCAATTAATTATAACTAAAGAAGGTAGAGGTGAAACTAGTAATTAATAGATGTATTCATAATATAACAATTGCATAATCAGTGAATACAAGGACCTAAGAAACCTAAAAGGCCAATTTTCCAAAAATAAGTCCGAGCACGTGCTCGTCACCTCACGTACACGGACTATAATTAGCATATAAGACCCAAATCCTAAGCGATAGTTCCCCCACACAAGGTTAGACAAGATACTTACCTCAAAGAAGACAAACCGATACTCAAAAATGAACTTCTCGGGTGAAATAACCTCCGGACGGCTCAAATCTAGACAAAATAACCTCAAAGCATAAATAAAACTCATAAGAAACTATTCCGGATCATAAAGCCTCAATCTTTATCAAAAACTAAAAATCAACCCAAAAGTCGATCCCCGAGCCCGCACCTCGGAACCCGACAAATCTCACAAAACCCGAACACCCATACCGATACGAGTTCAACCATACTAAAATTATCAAATTCCGATACCAATTCGTCCCTCAAATCATGAATTTTCATTTTGAAAAGTTTCTTCAAAAACCTTCTCAACTCAAAACACAAATTAAATGATTAAAATAAAGATAAAATTATGGAATATAATAAATTCTAGGTGAAGAACACTTACCCAATCGATTTTCTTGAAAAACCTGCAAAGAATCGCTCAAAATCGAGCTGTAAAAGTCAAGATATGATAAAAATGGCCTAACCCTCGATTTGGAAGATATATTCTGCTGCCCAGGTGTTAAAGCATAGCGAACGCAGAAGACTACTCGCGTTCGCGAAGAAGGAAAAATGAAGGCTGCCCAGATATGCTTCGCGAATGTGAAAGATGGCTCACGAACGCGCAGAGGAAAATTTGATGGTCTAATGACTGGGCTACGCGAACGCGTGAAGGGGTGCGCGAACGCGAAGGATGGGGTGGCATACCTTCACGAACACGGGAAGAGAGACGCGAATGCGAAGAGGAAAAAGGCAGACCTTCGCGAATGCTAGAGCATGAATGCGAACGCGAAGATGAAATATGAGGCGGGTCAGCAGAACACTACGCGAACGCGAACACTACGCGAACGCGAAGAAGAACATCATATGACAGAAAATAACAGTCCAAATTAGGAGGAAATGACCCGTGGCCCATCCGAAATACATCTGAGGCCCCCTGGACCCTGTCTAAACACATAAACAAGTTCTATAACCTAACACAAACTTGCTCGGGTCTCAAATCATATCAAACAATGCCGAAACTATGAATCGCGCCATGAATCGAACTTATGAATATTCCAAATCTTTCAACTTCAAAAATGCGTGCCGAAACCTATCAAACCAACCCAGAATGATGTCAAATTTTTGCAGGCAAGTCCCAAATGATATAACGGAGTTGTTCCTACTCTTGTAATCGCATTCTGACCCCGATATCACCAAAGTCAACTATTGGTCAAACCTCTCCACTTTCCAAACTTCAACTTTTCCAACTTTCGCCGAAATGCTTCAAATCACCCTACGGACCTTCAAATCAAAATACGGATGCACGCCTGAGTCCAAAATCACCTTACGAAGTTGTTGAAATCATCCAAAACCCATTCCGGAGCCATTTACACAAAAGTCAAATTCCGGTCAACTTTTACCGCTTAAGCTTCCAAAACATGCATCCTTCTTCCGATTTGACTCTGAATCGTGCGGTAACTGAATTCAAACACCACGCAAGTCAATACACATAATATGAAGCTTCTCAGGACCTTATGCCGCCGAACGGGACTTAAATTCTCAAAATGAGCAGCCGGGTCGTTACAGATTCTAGGCTTCACAATGCTGGAGGTGACATTAGCAATGCTGGGTATCGCCACCTCTTGAACAACCATATGTTGCTCCTCTTCCATGTTCACAGGCAGTTGAACAAGTGCCTGAATATTTGCTGCGTCTCTTGCTTCCCTCAACCTCCTCTGAAATATTCACTCAGGTTCGGGGTCAAAGCCTTGAAGTCTATCATGGCTTTTGACCCTTCGCATTCAATCCAAGTTCTTGATACGAGAGTAACCATTAAGAAATGTTAGAATTGACGAAATAAACAACTACAGTAAAAACTAGAAACTAGTCAATATTCATGTCTCTGGCAACGGTGCCAATAACTTGTTGCTCCCAGACACACACGCAAGTATACATGGTCGTACAAGTAATAAAGTGATAAATCGAGTATCAAACCCACAGAGACTTATGTTAACTGCCCACTAGTTTCATCAAGATTATTATTCAGTTGAGTCAATCAGAGTTCAAAAGTATAATTATACTAAGCAATAATTCTAACAAGTAACTAATTAATCAAGCAGCAAAATAGTTGTTGTGTATTCAGTAGAGACGAATATTCCAGGGTTGTGATCGATTCACCAATCCTATTGTCTTTTAATTAACTCCCCCTTTCATACAATTCATTCATGGTTGCTAATTAATTGAATAATTGCTCTCGTAGTATTCTCCTGAATTACCACTCTCATATTCAAAATAGATTAATGCATATATTCCTATGGAATAAATCTATTAAGAACGCATTAAAATTACGATATTTAATTAAGCATGGTGACTAGGTATATTCCTATCCTAACCATTAAGCTTAGTCTTGCATTTATACGCGTTTGGGGGGGGGGGGGTCTTGTGCCGAAATAACCTTGTCCCGGGCGAACTAGGAAAATTTTTCCGTCAACAACGCCTAGGGTAGCGTGGGGCACTGGACTTTTTAACATTCTTACTTCAGCAACACAATAGCGCCCCATGCTGCCTGTGGCGCTGCTTTGTGATTTTTTCCCTTTTCTTCCCCTTTTCAATTCAATTCGCGCACATTCGTCCCAAATTGCCTCCGAATGATTCATACACATAAAAATACCATAAATTAGCACAAATTATTATATTACACCTTCGAAATCTATGAGACATAAGTAAAATGCAAAATAATATGCATATAAATATACATACTTTAAGTCGAATATCAATATATATATATATATATATATATATATATATATATATATATATATATAGAGAGAGAGAGAGAGAGAGCGAGAGAGACGAACCACAGTATCTACGAAGGCAACGCCGGCGGATGTTCAAGCATTAAACCACCAGCAACTTTAAGTATTATTCCCTCATCAAAGTATTTTCAGTTTCTATATATATATATGTAAAGTATATAATATATATTCTCATAATCGTTTTACTTGATATAAATAAGAAACAATATACATGTGCTTAGGGGCATAAATTTTATGAAAAAAACATTTCATAAAAAGAACCGAAAAATGTTTGATTGATTTTTATATAGAGCCTTCTCAGTGCCCGGAGAGGTTTAAAATTAGTTCTAGTAATAAATTCAGCCCATAAAATGAAAGGGCAAAAAAAATTAGAAATCCAAGCAACTAATTTAGGGTTTATATCAAACATTAAGGAGGAAAGTCATGAGCACTTGCTAAGAAAAGTGGCTAGCAGAATAAATATCATCTCAACAAACATACCTCAACTTGGATTTTGTTTGGAGATGGTAAAATGTAATAGTTGCTCGGAAATTTTGAATCTTTTCTAAGTAGAAATCCCTTCATTTTCGATATTAACCATTCCGATCCGAGGAGTGTTTAGCCCGTTTCTGATTTGGTATACATACACCATTTCTTGTTGCGAGTTGCTTCTGATCTTCCATGATCAAGTGCTCTTGACAATTGAGTTAACATGAGAATTAGGAACGTTTTTAGGAAGAGATAGATATAAGAAGGTATAGCAAATATATGTACGGTTCTTTTGTTTAAGTTTTGGTGTATCTGTAATTTTCAATAATTATTAATTTATTTAGATGAAAAAATATAAAATTAACTTTATGTAAAGGAGATTTTCTAGAAAAGAGCCGATAAAAAGGGATGATTGAATGTTTCTTTTCCGAAAAATCTGTGTATTATAACATCTATTTTTATTTTAATAAGGTTTTCAAGTGGCTTGTTAATAGATTGCCACTTGACTTGTTAATAACTTGTCACTTGACTAAATGACAAGACAAACTTTATTCCTTTAATATATATATATATAGATTGTTAACTAGAAATTTTTTATCGGATGAATGGAGTTAGAAAAAATAAATAAGATGTAAATAAATAAAAGAAAGTAAAAGGAAACTAGTATCCAACCGAAAAAAGAGAGAAGGTAACTAGTAGCTTAGGAAATAGGAATGGCAATATAAGGAAAGAAAGTAACTTGAGTCCCAAGCGCAACCCTCCCAAGAATTGTTAATTAGAAATTTTCTATTAGACCAAATTGCAGTTAATTACCTAAAGTAAAAAATTAAAAAACCTTGAAAACGGAAAAGAGGAAAGTAAGTACATTATTCTTTAATTTCTTAATCTTTCTTTATTTTTTTAAGAAAACTATTTACTAGAAATTTCCTATATACTGGATAATGAAAGTATGTTAAAATAAATAAAATAAAATCGAGAAAAAGGTAAGCAAATTATATTTTCAGATTCTTCTATTAAATTGCGGAGTATTAAGTTAGTTAAAAAAACTTACGTATTGTGAAAATCAATAAAGAAAGTAACTTAAGTCCCGAGCGTTAACCTTCCGCAGAAATCAACACCTTTTCCTCTCCTAAAAATTTGTTTCTTAAATTTTCTCTGTTGGAATTAACCTGATCAAATATCTATAAATAGTCAATTACAGCATTCACGTCAATAAGCTTCCTCCATTCGTTTAGGGTTTCGTTTCATAGTTCGTCTTCTAACTTGAGAGAACAGTAGTGGTTCTTGTCTTTGCATATTGCGGCAATTGCTATTGTCTCATTCTTGTGTTTCTCTATAAGCAAGAAAAAGAGACGACCATATATACCATGTCGACGGTACCAGTTGCACGCCGTCATACCATCGGTGTTCGGTTTCACCCAACTGAAGCAGAGTTGATAAACTTTCTGAAAAGGTTCCTAAAGGGCGAGCCTTTGCCAAGTGAATGCCCTAATTTCCAACTTGCCGATATCTATGGAGACCAACCACCATGGGAGATATTTGGAGCTTCTGATCATCCCGAAAAGAAGGTTCGCTATTTTTTTACTCGGTTGAAGAAGCACAAGAGCGAACATACAAGGGTACGTCGAACTTGCGCCAACGGGACATGGAAAGGCCAAATAGGTATTGATCCTATCAAGAATGGTAAGGGAACTGTGGTTGGGTTTAGAAGATGTTTCAAGTTTCAAACTAGTCGTAGAAAAGAAGGAGAGCACAATAAAATTTGGCTGATGAAAGAATATTCCGTCGGGGATGATTTCTTTAGAGAAAATAGTATTCCTAAGGAGGATATTGTTGTGTGCCGAATCAAGAAGAATATAAGAGCTGATAAAAATCATGGGGTAACTATGGAGGAACAAGATGTTGCCAAAATAATCGAAGCTATGTTGCATGAACCTGATGAAGATTACTGCACAACAGTACAACCAACACCAATTTGTCAAGCCGAACATCAAGTCATGGACGAGACTCAGAAGATGAACGAACATAATAATAGCAGCTATATTAATGACTGCTCCAACTACCAAGAACAGATCTATTGGGCTGATGATGTGCTCCTAGATATTGACGATTTTGGTGATATAATTTGCTGTTAATCTTCACAATCTTGAATAATGAATGATGGAACCAGAACGCAGGGAAGGAGAGAGCAGCAATCAGTTTACAACTTTATTGAATGAAGTTTACTCAATGAAACTTATAGAAAAGTAGAGCTTCTAGCTAAGTAATAGTGTCTCATCCGAACAAACTTCTTAAGAGAAGCTTGCCAGAAGATTTTACTTGTATTCGTGTATATGGAGTATCACTTAATAATTTTGCCATGATTTTACCTATATTATTCCTCTAGTATATCTTGTTCGTTTCGCTGAAAACAATTATCTTTTGTTGTTTCGATTGCGAGACCCATTAGGAAAGATAGGAAATGTATCTGCGCTTTGAGTGAGAAAAAATATATCTTACTTTCACACATACACACAACACCATCTTACTACAATTTTCTTATATTTTTTTTGAACACTTAACAATTTGAACCCTTATAAGTACTATACACATCGTTGTTCGTGATATCGCAATGAATCTCTCTTAATTAACTTACATGTTGTAAAGGATTTCATCCATCAAGTTATGCCCTCTGATTTAGTTTACATGTACAATCTAGTATCCCATATATTTTGGATTTCTTGTCACATTCTTACTGGTTTCTCTAATTCCATATACATTAATACATATATATATATATACGCGTAATCAATGTTGGTGCAGCCTTTAATTTTGTAAATCCCTAAAAGTTTTTATTCTCTTCCGCATATTCAGAGGGGCGGCAGAACTGGTCCATATTAGGGATTGTTGACATTTCATATCTGACGTCGTCTTCAAAGATAGGTCTAGTGAGTAGAAGAAGTGCAGAAGCGTCCATGACTGTTCAATCTATTCTATATCAATCTATTAGGAACAAATGCTTCTCTTATTAAGTATATGCTTCATGTCGTTGCCAAATATCTGACCATAAATAATTATTTTGAGGCACACCAATTTTGAGTTCAACTTTGGTCACTTACCCTAAATTATAAGTCGATGTCAATCTTGTTGTTATCTTGAAAAATATAGGTCTGACGATATTAACACTACTTGATTTCCTTGGTTTGAATTTGATAAATTTTCTCTGATGTCAAGATTTTTGGGATTAAACTAATTTTGGGCGATAAAAAATAATTATTTTGAGACACACCAACTTTGAGTTCAACTTTGGTCACTTACCCTAGATTATAAGTCAGTGTCAATCTTGTTGTTATCTTAAAAAATATAGGTCTGACGATATTAACTGTACTTGATTTCCTTGGTTTGAATTTGATAAATTTTCTCGGCTGCCAAGATTGTTGGGATTAAACAAATTTTGGGCGATAAAAAATAATTTTAGGTGCATAGATGGAAAAAGTAGAGGAAATATCAGCAATTAATGGGAAATATTCAGTATTAACTAAGTTTTAACCATGGTTAAGATTTGGTTTTAGTTAATATAATATATATTAAAATGTGACATGTGTCACTCAACTGAGTAAGAACTTGAGGAAATGGAGAGGAGCCAAATACTAATGAATGGAGCATTTATTTTTGGAAGTAAAGAGAAAACAAAACTAAAAGCCCATAATATGTGAATAGCAAATTGTGAATGTGTTTATTTTGTGATTATGTGTGTCATTCAGGAATAATGCCATTATTGAAAACACAAATTTTCAAACTTCCAATCAAAATTTTCGAAGAGCTGTATTTAGTAAAGTTGTTTATAATAAATTAGTTTTGACCAGTGTTTTAAAAAGCATGGGCGTAAGGCGAGGCGTTTTACATATACCTCAGCGAGGTGTAAGCCCCATAAGTATTTAATTTATTAATATTTCATAAAATAATATAATTACAATAAATATTTATAAATAGGTAAAATTACATAAAAATTAAAGAAAACTATAAATATGTGAAAAATATATATAGATATGCTCCATCCTCAAAAAAACTAGTCAAAATAATCCATTATACATTACTTACAAGCAAAATTAACCTGAGTTGAAAAAAATAAAAAAATTTACATGGAGGAACAAAAATGATGACTAACCTGCAATATGAACTTTGAACTTGCTGATATAATGGAAAATGAAGTTTTCTTTGTATTTGCAAAAAACAAAAAAATTGACTATTCGTTGCTTTTGGGAGATAGTAGCAGACTAGCGGACAAGATAAAGAATTAGAAAATGCCATAAATGTCATGACCCAAAATCCTAACATGTCATGATGGCGCCTATCTCAATACTAGGCAAGCCGACAATATCAATAACCCACACTTTCTTTTAAATACGGAAAACATAATAATTAAGTTTAAGAGTAAATCCCACAACTACTGGATATAAATACACTCCCAAAACCCGGTGTCACTGAGTACATGAGTATCTATACATTACAAATCTGGACAACACGGTCTATAATAGTCTGAGACCAAATACAGTAAACAAGGAGATGGGGAAGGAGAGACAAGGTCTGCGAAATACGGCAGCTACCTCTAAATCTCCGAAAAATCAACTATGCAAAAGAATCCACACCCACTGTGTCCGGGATTACCTGGATCTGCACACGAAATACAGGGTGTAGTATGAGTACAACCAACTCAGTAAATAACAATAATAAATAAGAACTGAGAGTAGTAACGAGCTTCACAGCTAAGTCCAAATACAGTAATTTTCAACATAAAAGGGTAGGCATGCGCTCTCATATTCAACATTTAAAATTCCACAGTAATTTCATATCAGCTTGGACTAAAACAGAAGATAATGTCTTTTAGAAATTTCCTAAATAGTGATATATGACAGCTGAAATGCAGCAATGATGAAATCAATGCACCCTCTAAGAGTAACAGTCACTCAGTCCTCCCATTCACTCCAACCTCACAGTCACTCTTTCCTCACAGTCACCCATTCCTCTCAATCACTCAGCACTCGGCACTCGCACTCGCACTCGTGCTCAGTAGGTACCTGCGCTCACTAGGGGTGTGTACAGACTCCAGAGAGGCTCCTTCAGCCCAAGCGCTATAACAAGCCAATCATGGCATAAATCAACAAAACATGTTGCGGTGTGCAGCCCAATCCCATAAATATCCTCACAATTAGGCCCTCGGCCTCACTCAGTCATCAACGTCTCCAGTCTCTCAGGCTCTTTTAAATCATGATAAGCAGCCCAATAACAATAGTATGATGCATCAATAATGAATAAGAGAGACTGAGATGTAATATGCAAGTAAAAATTACTACTGAGTATGAAACAACAATTTAGCAGATAATTAAACATGTACACGCCCTCTATGGATCCCAACAATGTCAACACAAAGTTTAAACATGATTTATAGATTAATTTATCTAAATACGTTGAAAATGTACGGATGTCAACAGATTATTCAACTACACAGTTCCATGGAATTGACCAAGTCACAATTCTTACGGTGTATGCTCACACGCCCGCCACCTAGCATGTGTGTCACCTCATAACCACTCAGTGAACACATAATCTGGGGTTTCATACCCTCATAACCAAATTTAGAACTGTTACTTACCTCAAACCGTATAATTTTTTATTCTGCAATGCCTTTGTCCAGCGAATAGGTCTCCAAACGCCTCGAATCTAGCCACAATTAATCCGATTCAGTCAATAAAAACTATAGAAATTAATTCCATATGAAAATACAAATTTTCCATTAAAAATCCGAAATTTCATCCAAATATCGCCCGTGGGTCCCACGTCTCGGAACCCGACAAAAGTTATAAAATCCGAAAGCCCATTCATCTACGAGTCTAACCATGCCAATTTTACCTAATTTCGACATCAACTCGACCCTCAAATCTTCAAATTAAACCAAGAGGGCTTTCTAAACTTTCCAACTTAATTCACCCATTAAATGTTAAAAACAGCCATGGATTCGGGTAATTTGACCAATAATGAGTTTAGAATACTTATCCCGTTGTTTTCTTTGAAAATCTCCGAAAAATCGCCTATTCCCGAGCTCCAATCCGTTAAAAATGGAATATGGGATGGAGTCCCATTTTCAGAACTTAAATATTCTCTCCAGGCATTCCTTCTTCGCGAACGCGACAGGTCCCTCGCGTTCACGAAGCACAAAATTGTGTTGTCCATACATTGCCCTTCGTGAACGCGAGACACAGCTCGCGAACGCGATGCTTTACCGGGCGAACCTTCGCGAACGCAAAGGCAAAAATCCACACCAGCTATTTTCTTTTCTCGAATGCAATACCCAATCGCGAACGTGATACCCAATCGCGAACGCAATTGACAACCTCGCCTGCCCCCAGCTTCTCTTCGTGAATGCAACACCCCTCTCACGAACGCGAAGAGCAAAACTTGCCTGCCTCAAGTTCCCCTTCGTGAACGCGAGAGACCACTCGCGAACGCGAAGAAGGAAACCATACATAGGCATCAGAAAATTTCCAGCCAAGTTTCAAGTTCAAAATTCATTATGTTAACCATCCGAAATTCACCCGAGGCCCCCCGGGACCTCAACCAAACATACCATCAAGTCACAAAATATCATACGAACTTAGTAGAACCCTCAAATCACCTCAAACAATACTAAAACCACGAATCATACCCCAATTCAAGCTTAATGAAATTAAAAATTTCCAACTTCTACATTCAACACTGAAACCTATCAAATCAAGTCCGATTGACCTCAAATTTTGCACACAAGTCATAAATGACATAACTGAGATATTCCAATTTTCAAAATTGGAATCCAGCCCGATATCGAAAAGTCAACCTCCCGGTCAAAATTCCCAAAACTGCAACTTTCGCCATTTCAAGCCTAATTCCACTACAGACCTCTAAATGACAATCCGGACACGCTCCTAAGTCCAAAATCACCCAACGGAGCTAACAGAATCATCAAAATTCAAATCCGGGGTCATTTACAAATAAGTCAACATCCGTTCAACCTTTACAACTTAAGTTTTCAATTATGAGACTAAGTGTCCTAATTCACTCCGAAATCCTTCCGCACCCGAACCAATTAACTCGGTAAGTCATAAAACAACTGTAAAGCATAAACATGAGGAGTAATTGGGGGAATGGGGTTATAATACTCAAAACGATCGGTCGGGTCGTTACATTCTCCCCCTCTTAAACAAACGTTCGTCCTCGAACGGGTTTAGAATCATACTTGGAGTCTCAAATAAGTGTAGGTATTTGCTACGCATATCCCTCTCAATCTCCAAGTAGCCTCTCCAACTAGCTGGCCTCTCCACTGTACCTTAACTGACGCTATGTTCTTTGACCTCAGCTTTTGAACCTGCCGGACTAAAATGGCCACCGGCTCCACATCATAAGTCAATTTAGTGTCGAGTTGCACTGTACTGAAATTCAAAATATGAGATGGATCCCCGACATACTTCCGGAGCATAGATACATGGAATACTGGATACACACCTGATAGACTAGGTGGCAAAGCAAGTTCATAAGCCACCTCTCCAACCTTCTTGGGTATCTCAAAATGCCCCATATAGCGAGGGCTCAATTTTCCCTTCTTCCCGAACCTCAACACACCCTTCATGGGTGAAATTTTGAGTAGAACCTTCTCCCCAACCATGCAAACAACATCACGGACCTTTCTGTCGGCATAACTCTTCTGTCTAGACTGCGCCGTGCGAAGACCGTCTCCCATACAAAGCCTCATACGGAGCCATCTGAATGCTCGACTGGTAGCTGATATTGTAAGCAAATTCCGCGAGTGATAGAAATTGATCCCAAGAACCCCCAAAATCAATGACACAAGCGCATAGCATATCCTCCAATATCTGAATAGTATGCTCGGATTCTCCATCCGTCTGAGGGTGAAATGTTGTACTCAACTGAACCTGTGCGCCCAATTTTTGCTGCACTACTCTCCAAAACAGTGATGTAAACTGCGTGCCCCGATCTGAAATGGAGGACACCGGCACACCATGTAGGAGAACAATCTCGCGGATATAAATCTCAACCAACCACTCTGAAGGTCCGTGGGAGTAAAATACGCGGATTTTAGTACCCACTGGAATAAAATACGCGGATTTGGTCAACCAATCTACAATCACCCAAACAACATCAAACTTCCTCAAGGTCCATGGGAGCCCAACAACGAAATCCATAGTAATATGCTCCCATTTCCACTCCGGAATTTCAAGTCTGTGAAGCAATCCTCTCGGTCTCTGATGCTCGTACTTTACCTGTTGACAATTTAAACACCGAGCTACAAACCCAACTATATCTTTCTTCATTCGCCTCCACCAATAGTGTTGCCTCAAATCCTGATACATCTTCGCGGCACCTGAATGAATGGATTATCGTGAACTATGAGCTTCCTAGAGAATTAACTCATGCAAACCATCTACATTAGGCACACAGCCCTACATTCGTAATACACCGTCATCCCAATAATGACTTCCTTGGCATCACCGTGTTGAATCGTGTCCTTAAGGACAAGCAGATGGGGGTCATCATACTGACATTCTCTGATACGATCATAAAGAGAAGACTAAAAACCACGCAAGCCAAAACTCGACTCGGCTAGAAAATATCCAATCTAACAAACTAGTTGGCTAAGGCCTGAACATCCAAGGCTAAAGGCCTCTCTACTACCGGTAAGTATGCTAAGCTGTCCAAACTCTCCACCTTACGACTCAAGGCATCGGCCACCATATTGGCCTTTCGGGGATGATAGAGAATGGTGATGTCATAATCCTTAAGCAACTCCAACCACCTCCGCTGCCGCAAATTAAGATCCTTCTGTTTAAACAGATGCTATAGACTCCGGTGATCAGTATAAACCTCACAATAGACACCATACAAATAGTGCCACCAAATTTTCAAGGCATGAACAATGGCTGCTAAAACAATGTCGTGGACTGGATAATTCTTCTCATATACCTTTAACTATCTAGATGCATAGGCAATCACCCTATCGTCTTGCATCAGCACTGCTCTGAGACCGATACGCGATGCGTCATCCGACCACCTGAACGTAGCACTTTTCTGGGTCAATTTAGTCAAAGGCAATGCAATAGACGAGAAATCCTCCACAAAGCGACGATAATAACCGGTCAAGCCGAGAAAACTCCGAATATTAGTAGCTGAAGATGGCCTGGGCCAACTCTGGGCTGCCTCTATCTTATTCGGATCCACCTTAGTTCCTTCACTAGACACTATGTGTCCTAAGAATGCCACCGAACTAAGCAAGAATTCACACTTAGAGAATTTGGCATATAGTTTCTCCTCTCTTAGCCTCTGCAATACAATACCCAAGTGTTGCGCATGCTCCTCCGGGCTACGTGAGAACACCAAGATATCATCAATAAATACCACGATAAATGAATCAAGATATGACTGGAATACACTATTCATCAAGTGCATAAATGTTGCTGGGGCATCAACATCTCTCACAGAGGCCAAATATGACAAACACCCCTTCCCAACGATACGTTGGGCCTTTAAATAGGAAATTACTCTGCTTGGAACATAATCTAGTGAACCTCTCCATTCGACCTTCGGCAACCCTGGCATTGCTAATGTCACGTTTTTTGCGTGACAGTCCAGAATAGCATGACATGGAGACAACCAATGCATACCCAAGATTACATCAAAATCAACTATACTAAGCAATAAGAGATCAACTCTAGTCTCCAATTCCCCAATAGTTACCACACATGACCGATACACACATCCCATAACAATAGTATCGCCCACCGGCGTAGATACACGAACAGGAAAAACTAAGGACTCATGGGGCATATCCGGATAATGAGTAAAGTATGATGATGCATACGAATAAGTAGAACCAGGGTCAAATAGTATAGAAGCCTCCCTATGGCACACTAAAACAGTACCTGCGATCACTGCATCTGAAGTAATAACATCTGTTCCGACAGGAAAATCATAGAATCGGGCTTGACCGCCACTTGATCGGCCTCCCCCTCTTGGGCGACCCCTAGCTGACTGAGCCCCACCCTGAGATGGCTGGGCGGGTGGCAAAGTAACTTGTGTTGAAGTCATAGTCTGACTCCTCTGCTGCACTGGACCTCCAGGGCGATGAGGACACTGCCTCCACAAATTCCCAAACTCCCCGCACTCAAAGCAGATCCCCGGTATTGTTGGTGGTGCAGACTGAATCGGGCCCCAAGAACCAAAATAACTGCTAGAAGCACCTGGTGCAAATGAACCCTGAACTGAAAGGGCACGGGATAAACTTTGGGCTGGAGGGAAACCGAGAGATGGCTGACCCTGATGAGAATTATATAAACCATGGCCAAATGATGCACCACGGTGAACTGGACGACCCGTCTGAACGTGTCTGTAAGGAAGGCCCCTGCCGTGGTAAAACTGACCCCCTGAAGAACACCGTTAAAATGACCTAGTCCACGAGGCCTCTTGGCCTCCCTTTCTGAATGCTCCTGGCTACGGACCATCTCTATCTGCCGAGCAATGTCAACTACCTCATCAAAAGTAGCACCAGATACCCTCTCCTGAGTCATAAGTAACCGCAGCTGATATGTGAGGCCATCAATGAATTTCCTAATACTTTCCCAATCAGTGGGAACTAACCAAGCTGTGTGATGATCCAACACAGAAAACCTCATCTCGTACTGGGTCATAGACATGCCATCCTGCCGAAGCTGCTCAAACTATCTGCGCAGCTCCTCCCTACGAGACTGCGGCACAAACTTCTCCAAAAAAAGAATAGAGAACTCCTGCCATGTAAGTGGTACTGCACCGACCGGCTTGTGCCTCTCATAAGCCTCCTACCATATGAAGGCAGCCCCAGAAAACTAAAAAGTAGTGAACGAGACCCCACTGGTCTCCAGAATAACCATTGTCCGTAGCATCCTCTGGCACTTATCCAGAAAACCCTGAGCATCCTATGACTCAGAACCGCTAAATGATGGAGGTCGAAGCCTCCCAAATCTCTCAAGTCTCCGCTGCTCATCGCCTACCATAACATGGACTACCCAGCCTGAGTAGTTGCAGTCGGTTGGGCTGGTAATGCCCCCGGTATCTGAAGTCCCTGCACTACCTGATCTGGAGTACGGGCACCAGGGGTATGAGTACCTCCCCCGGCCTAAGAAGTGGCAGGTACGACCTGAGCTAAAACCACCTGAGCAAGGCCAGTGCAAACTATCAATATCTGTGCTAGAGCCTCCTGAAGGCTTGGAATCACAATAGGTGCAACTGGTGCCTGAGCTGGTCCAAACGGCTCAACTATATCCGGGATATTCTCTAGAGCTGGAGAAACTGGTAGTGTTACAAGTGCTGCTCCAACTGCTGTATGAACTATACCTCGACCTCTACCTCATCTCTGGCCTCTACCACGGCCCCGGTGTAACACGCCAAAATATTTCGAAGTACTTAAGCGCTATTAAGAAAGTTGGTGTGCGCTAATTATATTATTTTATATGTAGACTAGGACTATTAATATGATGGATATCAATTGGATATGATAATAAGCGTATGAGGCATATTATAAGTGATGTGGGGTCTAAGGAGAGCCCTAAGTCTAAGTCAAGTTGGAAATTATATGATAGACTAAAGTTCCAAATGGGTACGCATAAGACCAAACTTTGGTCGAGCATATCTACATATTTATATATAAGGAGTTATATGAGGATCTACCTATTGAATGAAAGATCTTAGAGTCTAGTTTCTAACGCTTCAAACCGCTCATCAATTGGACACTCCTACAAGAAGTTATTACCAAATTACCAAAGGTTGGAAGAATGTGATTCTGCGGTCAAATGTGCCACCGCAGAATCATTATGCGATTGCAATACTATTTATGCGACCGCAAAATGGTCGCAAACCTGGCCAGTGCAGCCCAGTTCTGGCACCAATTTTGTGGTCCATTTTGCGACCCGCATACCAATTGTGCGGTCCATTATGCGACCGCATAGCTGATTTCGGAGGGTTAATTTTCCTATTTTCATAACATGACCCCATTTTGATAAATATGCTTTGGGGCTCATTTTGAAGGCAAAAATCTGATATTTTTAGAGAGAAGTGAGAGTGTTCTAGAGAGAAGAAGAGATGAAGTGTGTTGTTCATCAAGATCTTGTTCAAGCCTTGAAATCCAATAAGGAAATCTCACAAGATCTTCACTAAAGAGGTAAGATTCAAACCCCTAGTCTTCAATTTCGAGTTTGGGGTAAAAGATGGTTGATTAGGAGTATGATTCTTGGGTATGAGAGTATTATTTATACATACATGTACCAATAAGGTTTGAGGAAAGATTGTTGAGCTCAAATGGGTAAAGATTGGGTTGAGGAGTGAAGGAAATCTTGTATAAGAACCTTGTAGTTAAATTTGCACACCTAGTATTTGATAAAATGCTCAAATGAGCTGAGACCAAGAATATCTTCCTAATTATGGTTCAATTTTGTTATGTCTCAATATAGATTGGGATTGCTAGAATTTCTGAAATATTGTAGTAGTTTAAAGAAAGCTCAAAGAGAGGTATGTTGGCTAAACTTCTCTCCTAGAATTGAATCCCATGATATTCTTGTAAGTCCCGAGTTATCCATTATAAATTGACTATTCCGGATAAGGTTTGTGTTGAAAGGTATATGTTCAAAATATTTTCCGGATGCTCTTATCATATGGTGTTACCCTTCGGGAATGTGTTCAAAGCATGAGTTGGGTATAAAAATGTTATGACTCCAAGTAGTGTTTCAAGCGAAGGCTATTATTCCAAATTATGTAAGAAGTCTCAATGTGCTTAATACTCTTAATTGCTCATAGGTGTACTAAAAGTCGTGATTGGAGATTCTTTGTTGTCGATAATCTATAAAGATACTTGAAAGTGAAATAAGGGAATTGGGTATATAGAGTGTGACTAACGTACCAAGAAGAAAAGTTATACTTGTGGCTAGTGGTGCCAATAAAATGAAATGATGTGTGAAATATTATGAAATGAGCCTTGATTCGACTATACCAAATTGACTCCGAAAATAGAATTATCCAAAAGCTTATGTACTCAAGTCATGTCTAAATGTGGTTGTTCAAAATAATGCTATGCTTGGTAGGTATTTCCAATATGTTTTGAGCTCTTACATAATCATGAGTTGAAATGGTGTATTTCCCTTTTGGGGAAAAGTATTTCAAGAATAAATGGTGTGTTACTCGTTTATGATTTTAACTTGTGCTTTGATTGCCAATCATTTTACTCCATTTCTTGGAAAGAAATCCATTGTGTTTAAAGTCTTCATTACCAATGAACCTAAAGTTGTGATTTTCGAAATATTCTATTTGTTGATATTTATGATGATAATCCTTGAAAGTAAAGAAATGAAAGTGTGGAATAAGATATACGACTGTCATGCCATGAATGAAGATTAATATGTATGACCAAGGGAGCCAATGAAATAATGATGTTGTAAGTAGTTGAAAGTACTAATGAAGTGATATATGATGTGAAAGGTTATGAGATGAACGTATGCATACTTATGTTTCCAATGTGTTATAAGCTCCTACACCCTCACTAAGAGAGGATATGGTGTTCCTAAATATTTTAAATGTTCTTAATGTCCTATGATCACCCATGGCAAGTACAAGTAAGTGATGGTATGAACAAGAAATGTGGCCGTTTGCCAAAATGAGAATTATGAGGTGTTGTATGTCCCTATGGTTTCAATCATAGTATGTATGCTATTAAAATAATTAATGTAAATGACTTCGACGTTAAGTCTCCAAGAGCCATGAATTTAGCTAATGACCTCAAGATGTCAAGTGAGTGAATAACGAGATGGAAGGGAGATGTCCTATGCTAAATGATGATGAACCTTAAGAAAAGTAATTGGGCCCATGTTCCATTGAAATTGACTTATTGATTTACCATGCATTTGCTAATGTAATGAGTTGTATTTCTCTATAATGAGCATGAACATAAGTATTCCAATGATATGAGAAATTACGACTTTACATGTAATGAAAACCTATGTCGCTTTGAGTTTATATATGGTATTGTGATTGGGATTACACCTCCACCCGCATATATATTGGGGTGAGGCGGTAGGGCCACTTTGTGTAGGGATTGTGGTATTGTGATACACCTCCATCCGCATATATTAGGGTGAGGAGGCAAGGCCGCTTTGTGTAGGGATTATGGTATTGTGATGTACACCTCCACCCGCATATATTAGGGTGAGGAGGCAGGGCCGCTTTGTGTAGGGATTGTGGTATTGTGATACACCTCCACCGCATATATTGGGGTGAGGCGGCATGGCCGCTTTCTGTAGGGATTATGGTATTGTGATACACCTCCACCCGCATATATTGGGGTGAGGGGGAAGGGCCGATTTGTGTAGGGATTGTGGTATTGTAATACACCTCCACCCGCATATATTGGGGTGAGTCGGTAGGGCCGCTTTCTATAGGGATTGTGGTATCGTGATACACCTCCACCCGCATATGTTGGAGTGAGGCGGCAGGGCCGTTTTGTGTGAAGGTGGTTATAGAGGATCCCTGACTTAATATCTATAAATGTTAATGG
Source organism: Nicotiana tomentosiformis (assembly GCF_000390325.3). NCBI lineage: Eukaryota > Viridiplantae > Streptophyta > Magnoliopsida > Solanales > Solanaceae > Nicotiana > Nicotiana tomentosiformis. Next base: position 119,507,305 of record NC_090814.1, read on the forward strand.
AAGCTCTTAATAAATTTGCTTGACGTTAACGACTATCTAAGCCTTTTTATTGTTATGATGTTCATCATATTCATGTTGTATTTCCAAGCCCTTGAATAAGTGTAATTGTATTGTGTAAGTAAACATTGTGAACGGTCTATGAGACGCATAGGTGTATAATATGATATGTGAACACTAAGGACAGTCCATGAAATGTATATGTATAAAATAAGAGAGGAAGGTGCCACTTTCATTGGCCTTGTTTGTACATGTTGTTACAATTACATTATATTATGTATTCCACGTATAGTTCATATGGCTCAGTTGATCCTAAAAGAAGTTTAGAATGATGCAAGTATAATAAGACTTGAAATGTGATTCTATGGAATGTTTCGTAGTTTCTTGACGTATTTTATTTGCCTCTTATTTGAGTTACTGTATTTTCATATGCTAATTTTGACTGCCTTACATACGAGTACTATTCCACATGTACTCACTTCCCTTTTGCCGGGGTGCTGCATCTTTTAATGGATGCAGGTATACTCCTACAAGATGATATGGATCTTTGATAGGGATCTTCTTCACTACTCAGCTCATGGTGAGCCCGCTACAGTTTTAGTGCGCGTTTGGGTCTAGCTCATTTTATGTATATAAGTATCTATTGTCATAGAAGCTCCATGTACACTGTGGGTCATGTAATTAAAGATTTGAGTTTTGTCATGTATTTATGTTCATAGTATTTACATCTATTTATAAAGTTATGTAACCATCATGAGAAAACAATTTATGGGCCAACCAAATATATTCAATATGAAAGTCAAGATCTAATTATATTTTGGTAAATCATGCATGAGTAATGATGAGAGGTTAAAGTAAATTAGACTTGCTTGACTGGGTTTACTCAGTTGAGAGCCGGTCACGCTCCTCGAGTTCGAGGCGTGACACCAGGCCGCTCGCGGCCTTAACTGGTGGCCGACCATCTGATCCGATAGTACGTGTCCTCACCATCTATGAGAGAATAGAATAACAGAGATTTGGTTTCCGGAATTAACAAATTTGCACGACAGAATACAAGAAAGTGAAATTTTCCTAAGGGTTCGGCAACCTCTCAAAGATAAGTACAGACGTCTCCGTACCGATCCACAAGACTCTACTAAACTTGCTCATGACTCGTGAGACCTATGTAACCTATGCTCTGATACCAACTTATCACGACCCAAAATCCTAACCTATCGTGATGGCACTTATCTCAACAATAGGTAAGCCGACAACATCAATAACCCACAATTTCTTTTAAATACGAAAAACGTAATAATTATGTTTAAGAGATAATCCCACAAATACTGGATATAAATACACTTCCAAAACTCGGTGTCACTGATTACATGAGAATATATACATTACAAGTCTGGACAACACGGTCTATAATAGTTTGAGACCAAATACAATAAACAAGGAGATAGGAAAGAAGAGACAAGGTCTGTGAAATACGGCAGCTATCTCTAAATCTCCGAAAAATTAACTGTACGAAAGAATCAACACCCACTGTATCCGAGATCGCTTGGATCTACACACGGAATATATGGTGTAGTATGAGTACAACCAACTCAGTAAGTAACAATAATAAATAAGAACTGAGAGTAGTGACGAGCTTCACAACTAAGTCCAAATACAAAAACTTTCAACATAAAAGGGTAGGCATGCTCTCAAGTTCAACATTTAAAATTCCACAGTAATTTTATATCAACTTCGACTGAAACAGAAGATAATGTATTTAAGAAATTTCCAAAACAGTGATATATGACAGCTGAAATACAGCACTAATGAAATCAATGCATCCTCTTAGATTAACAGTCATTCAGTCCTCCTATTCACTCCAACCTCACAGTCACTCTTTCCTCACAGTCACTCATTCCTCCCAATCACTCAGCACTCAGTAGGTACCTGCGCTCACTGGGGGTGTGTACAGACTCCGGAAGGGCTCCTTCAGCCCAAGCGTTATAACAAGCCAATCATGGCATAAATCAACAAAACATGCTGCGGCGTGCAGCCCGATCCCATAAATATCCTCAATTAGGCCCTCGGCCTCACTCAGTCATCAACCTCTCCAGTCTGTCGGGCTCTCATAAATCATGATAAGCAGCCCAACAACAATGATATGATGCATCTATAATGAATAAGAGAGACTGAGATGTAATATGCGAGTAAATATTACGACTGAGTATGAAACAATAATTTAGCAGATAATTCAACATGTACACGACCTCTATGGATCCCAACACTGTCAACACATAGTTTAAACATGATTTATAGATTAATTTCTCTAAAAACGTGAAAAAATGTATGAATGTCAACAGATTATTCAACTACACAATTCCATGGAATTGACCAAGTCACAATTCCTACGGTGCATGCCCAAACGTCCGTCACCTAGCATGTGCGTCACCTCATAACCAGTCACAGAACACATAATTCCAGGTTTCATACCCTCAGGACCAAATTTAGAACTGTTACTTACCTCAAACCGTGTAATTCTTTATTCTGCAATACCTTTGCCTCACGAATTGGCCTCCAAACGCCTCGAATCTAGTTACAATTAATCCCATTTAGTCAAATAAAAATTATAGGAATTAATTCCATATGAAAATATAAATTTTCCATCAATAATCCGAAATTTCACCCAAAAGTCGCTCGTGGGGCCCACGTCTCGAAACCTGACCAAAGTTACAAAATCCGAAAGCCCATTCAACTACGAGTCTAAGATTCGGGTGACTACAAGTTACCTAGTTCCGATATCAACTCAACCCTTAAATCTTCAAATTACACAAGAGGGTTTTCTAAACTTTCCAACTTAATTCACCCATTAAATGTTAAAAACAACCATGAATTCGGGTAATTTGACCAATAATGAGTTAAGAACACTTACCCTATTGTTTTACTTAAAAATCTCCCAAAAGTGGTCTCTTCCCCTGCTCCAATCCGTCAAAAACGGAAAAATATTCTGTCCAGGCATTCCTTCTTCGCGAACGCGACAGGTCCCTCGCGTTCGCGAAACACAAAATTGTGTTGTCCAGACATAGCCCTTCGCGAACACGAGACACAGCTCGCGAACGCAATACTTTACCGGGAGAACCTTCGCGAACGCGAAGGCAAAAATCCACACCAGCTATTTTCCTTTCGCGAACGTGATACCCAATCGTGAACGCAATACCCAATCGCGAATGCAATGAACAACATCGCCTGCCCCCAGCACCTCTTCGCGAACGCGAAGAGCAAAACTTGCCTGCCTCAAGTTCCCCTTCGCGAATGCAAGAGACCACTCGCGAATGCGATGAAGGAAACCAGACACATGCATCAAAAACTTTCCAGCTAAGTTTCAAGTTCAAAATTCATTCCGTTAACCATCCGAAACTCACCCGAGACCCCCGGGACGCCAACCAAATATACCATCAAGTCCAAAAATATCATACAAACTTAGTCGAACCCTCAAATCACCTCAAACGTCGCTAAAACCACGAATCATACCCCAATTCAAGCTTAATGAAACTAAATATTTCTAACTTCTACATTCAACGCCGAAACATATCAAATCATGTCCGATTGACCTCAAATTTTGCAAACAAGTCATAAATGACATAATGGAGGTATTCCAATTTTCAGAATCAGATTCCGGTCCCGATATCATAAAGTCAATCCCCCAGTCAAATTTCTCAAAAATGCAAGTTTCGCTATTTCAATCCTAATTCCACTACAGTCCTCCAAATCACAATCCGGACACACTCTTAAGTCCAAAATTACCCAACGGAGTTAACAGAACCATCAAAATTCAAATCCGGGGGTTGTTTACACATAAGTCAACATCCGGTCAATTTTTCCAACTTAAGTTTTCAATTATGAGACTAAGTGTCCCAATTTCCAACTTCCGCACCCGAACCAATTAACCCGATAAGTCGTAAAACAGTTGTAAAGCATAAATTTGAGCAGTAAATGGGGGAACAGGGTTATAATACTCAAAAAGACCGGCCGGATCATTACAATAAATTAGGGCTTCTATCAATAAAAAAAGGTCTTGGCTAATTTTTGAGTTCCATTTTAAAACTTTTGAGTAATTATAAGCTGATTTTTGAGAATTTGGGTATTATATGAAGGAATTATTCATCAAATTTTGTTTTAATTTAAAAAGTTCTCCGGGGCTTACGCCTCACTATAAAAATGCACCTCAAACTCCCGGGCGTACGCCTCTTAAGACTTTCGCCCTACACCATCGCCTCGGGGCATTTTTGGTGCGCCTCGCCCCAGGGCTCTCCCTGAAAACACCTTTTAAAACACTAGTCTTGACTTATTGCGTGTTGCATAATACTACGTTATATCACAAAATATTTTTATTGCAAAATGTAGGAATCTATTTTTTTTATATTCTATGATCTTTTTAAAATTATTTGTTCGTGTTTTTTATGGAGAAGGTATGTGTAATGATTTGTTTCAAATTAATTCCAAATAAAAGGCTATTTCAAGAAGTTTATATATGCAATATGCTAAGTTCTGAAATTTAGAGCTAGCCCATGATCCGATTTAAGCTGAAAAGTTGATATATTTTCCTATTATTTGGTTTATGGTGTAAATTAACGATCTTTTTCATTTCTTGTGAAAAAATATGCTAATTTAGAAATTTTATATTTAACGCATTAATTTTCTTTAACTAATCCATCTACTCGGGCTTTCACCACCCGTGGTGATAGGGTTTTGGCCGAGACCCCTGCTTTATCATCCTAAATTCATTACAACAACGGGGACATAACCAAAACCTCAATGAAAGAAATGCTTAAGGCATCAAAAAGCGATCTTTTTTATTTATTTATACAATTTACGCCCACTACAAAAAAAAATTGAAATTAGCTACAAATGTTGTTGCTAATCTGTCGCTAAAATGCTCATATCTAGCAGAATTTCTTGATAATATATCGTTAATCCGTCACTAAATGAGATTAGCGATGGATTTTTCTTTTTAGCTACAAAATTTATCCGTTGCTAAAACCTGATTTTTTAGTAGTGGCCATTATAAGGCGTAGTCCTTATATTGCTCACAAAAGAAATTATAGCATAACAGAGGAGGGCATCAACGTAGCTTATGTTCCACAAAAAAACCATGTAATAATAACCAGGGTCATATACAAGTACAAAGATCCCTAATCTAAGTAATAAACACTCCTATGATCTTAGCTACGCAAGATTAGTACCCTTGTATATCCAATTTATCCAAGACAAACTTGTGACAAAAACGAAAAATCTTATGACAACATGTTCCTCCTTCGCTTATGCCTTATGGAAGCCATTTGAGCTTTGTCCGTCAAATAGGGTCCAGTGGCACACCTGGGCATGCAGATCTTTAGGATTGAGGAAAATGGATTTATTCGCCTCAATGCCCCATTTAGCAAGAGCATCTGCTACTTGATTAGCCTCACAGAAATAATGTTCAGTACAAAAAAACTTAGATTTTTTAGTTGTTAAATTGCGGTGGTTTTACTGAACCGCCACAAAATGTAACATAATATGGAGGTCTTAAAGATGCCATATTTCGATAAAATATTTTCTTATATAATAACATTTTGCTTTTTGAAAATTTCAGAAGAAAATGGGAAATAAAGTGTAACGATCCAGCCGATTGTTTGAGTAATTTAGCCCTGGTCACCTATTTAATACCTCCTCTATATTTTATTATAGTTTTGTGACTTGCCGGGGTATTTGATTTTGGTTTCGGGTGACTTTCTGAGTGAAATGGGACACATAGTCCCTAAGTTGGAGGCTTAAGTTGCAAGGGTTGACTGTAGTTTGACTTTTGTGTAGACGACTCCGGAATGGAGTTTTGACGGTTTCAACTGCTCCGTATGATGATTTTGGACTTAGGAACGTGTCCGGATGTTGATTTGGAGGTCTGCAGGTCGTTTTGGCTTGAATTGGCGAAAGTTAGAAAGTTGAAGGTTTGAAAGGTGGAGAAATTTGACCGGGAGTTGATTTTATTGATATCTGGGTCGAATTATGATTTTGGAAGTTGGAATAGGTCCTTCATGTTATTTATGACTTGTGTGTAAAATTTGAGGTCAATCGGAGTTATTTTGGTGTGATTCGGCGTTAGTTTTGGAAGTCGGATGTTCATAGTTTCAATAGGCTTGAATTGGGTTGCGATTCATAGAATCGATGTTTTTTGATGTGATTTTTGGCCACGCGTAGGTATGTTATGT